>NW_012109919.1:1161206-1266586 GCF_000951045.1 Mandrillus leucophaeus
TCATGGCTCACTGAGGCCTTGGCCTCCATCTCAGCCTCCCAAGCAGCTGGGACTACAGGTGTGCACCACCATGCTCTATTTTTTTTTTTTTTTTTTGAGACGGAGTTTCACTCATTCTTTTGCACCGGCTGGAGTGCAGTGGTGCAATCTCAACTCACTGCAACCCCCATCTCCCGGGTTCAAACACTTCTCTGAGTAGCTGGGATTACAGGCAGGCACCACCACGACCAGCTAATTTTTGTATTTTTAGTAGAGACGGGGTTTCGCCACATTGGCCAGGTTAGTCTTGAACTCCCTACTTCAAGTCATCTGCCCGCCTTGGCCTCCCAAAGTGCTGACATTAGAGACACGACCCACTAAGCCTGGCCTGGATTTGGCTATTTTAAAAAGTGGTAACTTTACTGCTATGCTTAACCTAACTTCAAAATATTTCTCAATTATTCCTACTTTAAAAATGCTACAATTCACACAAGTTGATAAAGCACAGAATTAGTACCACATCAAACATAGTGTTTAATCACAATGGCTTTAAAAATATATAAAGTCAAAAAGCTTTTAAGCTCTTATTAGTTAAATATTTGTTCATTTAACACCTGGGTCTACCCGTTTGTAAGGCATGCCAGGCAATCGTGAGGGCTAAGAGACATACCCAAGGCGCGGTCAGATGCAGGAGATATAGATACAGATAACGATTCGTGGTAAGGATTCATGTCATAAAAGATGCCTATCAGGAAAACAAGAATACTTCCAGCCAAGAGGCCCACACAATGGCAAGGCATGTGCAAGGCAGGAGTGTGCAAGTAGTGACTTTAAAAATAGGCAAAGGAGTCACGGGGACTCAAGACTGGGAGATGGTAGGGGTGGGGCTTCTCGAATTTATACGTTTCAACAGAAAATTATAAATCACTACTCATAATATATAACTTAAAATTCTTAAAAATTAGCTCAGTGCTTTTTGCCTTTAAGAAATACTTTAATTAAACAAACCCAATTTGTTTTAAAACTTCACAGAATGAGGAACAGAAAGTGGCTTTTGTTGCTGTGCAAAGTTGATGCCTATGGATCATCTATTCCTAAAGTTGTTTAGAATGGGTTATTTCTCTCTCTCTCTCTCTCTCTCTCCCTTTCTCTCCTGGCACAAGGAAGTTTTACACCATCTACAATCCCTCCATTAAATTTTAAAAAATAAACAAACCTCCATTGTGAGAGGCGCCATTGGTGTCTGCCTCCTTGTCTTCCAGTCACAAAAGGAGAGGCGGGCTGAAGAACAGCCTCACTGCTCAGGATGTCATGAATTTAAAAAAGTGTAGCAATGGTGCTTGGCCAGACAGAGTGGAAAACAAAGCCTCAGTCATTTGTTTAAACAAATTCACAAAAAACAAAAACACTTCCTCCACGAACCCGAACCCAGTGAATTCTAAAAAGGATTACACATTTAGTATGATTTTAAAAACTTTCACACATTAAAAACAACGTGATGGGAGCAAACAAGTGGACATCACCCCTTGATCGTGCTTATCTATTTCTGGTTTCATTAAGCTGCTGAAACGACCGCCAGCGCTTCCTCTCATCCAAACAGGAAAATTTCATGGCTCCTGAAGGTCTGAGTCAGACTGGAAAGCTCATGAATATTCTGATTTTCTGGAGCTGATGCAAGGACATCACTATAATTGATGACCAGGCAGAGCTATCTACTACACGTTTGAACCACTCCTCTGAAATAATTTATCAGAAGTTAGATTTTCGTTTCTAAAGCTATTAATAACAAGAGTCTGTTTCTGATTTTTAAGATGAAGTTGAATCTTTCAAGCCATTCTTCTTTTCAATAAATCCCCTCTATTTGTGGGGACCCGCATTAATATACTCCTTGTTTTATTGCATTTTAATAAAGGTGATGAGAAAATAAACCGAAGAGAACCTGAAGCTTCCCACACGAAATGGGAAGAAAGCAGCGTGCTGCAGATTTAAATCAGGATCTGCATTTACTCGGTACACGGAAGTGAAGAGAGTACGTGCGTCTGTGGGGTGGCAGCGGGGGACAGAGACAGAGGCGTCTTCCCGTGGACGAGCGTCCCGGGCTGTTCCGCAGAGATTTGGGCTCTGAGTCATGGGGTGGTCGCGCAGAACAGTAAGACCGAGTTCAAATGAGAACGCCTGCACATATCCTATGTTAATTTTTCTTTTGCAAACATATTTGCATCTTTTACTTTCATTTTGAATTGTGCCCCGTGCATATGTGCATTACCAACCCATCCGGGTAACGGGCAAGTTTTATCTACTCTGGGAGCCTCCTCCCGCTTGCCAGGCAAGTGGCGACCCCGGAGCGGGAGGTGGGAGCGCCCTTTTCTTACGGTTCTCGGACCGCAGATTTTCCATCAACACTCAATTATGTTTAAAGATACACTAGGGTGTGTATTGAGATAGTTCAAAATGATTTCCTTCCAACATAAAATGGATCGCGGACCACGGGAATCCTGAGCCCTCCCCTTCCCAGGGAGGCAGCATGACTGGTGCCGTGAGACGAATCCACCAGTGACCAAAAACCGCGTTCTGCTAGGGAAATTGAGGTTGGGACCACGTGGTCAAGGAGAAATGAAAAACCCTTTATGTATTTCCAGATATCAAAATTAAAGAATTAAAAGGAAAAAAGAAACCCAAGGAGTTCATGTCTTCCCAAACCACAAAGCCACGCCCGGCCCCACTCCCTTTTCCATCCACTTCAGCACATCCGGAAGTCCAGCGTGGCCTGGGACCACGTGAGGGGCGGTGGGCGTGACCGGGCACAGTCACGTGGCCGCCATGCACGCCGAGCCCCGCCTCCAGCCAGCCTCTCCTTGGCTGCTGTAGGAGCCCAGCCAGGGATCCAGACTGCGTTTCCAAACCCAGATTCACGCCCAGATCCACGCCTGTACTTGCAATGACTTACAGGATATTTTTGGAATTAGTCCAACATATCCTTTGGGATATCTGTTGGGGTCTATAAGTAATACTCAAATAGATTTTACCTATCTCGCTCTATTCTGCAGCCAACTTTAAAACATTCATCTGGAAATTGCAAACACAAAATAACTCTTAGTGCATGCTATTGTGAATTCTGTGCTAGTCTCATCTAAGCTATATAGTATACAGTTAGTATACAAACTAACTCAGAATCATTTTGTCCTCTTTGGTCCAGCAAGCATGTGTGATCCGATAGCCTATCCTACTGAGATGCCTAAGATTCTTTTCTCCACATCTCCCAAATATAACAGCTACATTTCAGACTCCTAAAATTTAATTTGGGATGAGTTACAAATGTCAGGGAGAAAAAACGAGGGACATAGGAAGCTTAGTATAGCTTGCATGCTCTTGTCTGAAGGCCATAACATAATTACAAACTAGGGTGGATTGCAGAATATTTTAAAAATTTAGCCATTCAGTTTCATCAAACAGAAGCATGAAATTTGATAAAATGTTACTTGAGGAGTATAAATCTCTTTTATTTTTAAAAAAATAGAAAAGACCACATAGATAAAAATCAAAAAATACAATAAACAATTTTTTAAAACTTTCTTTTGGATAAAGAGTTATTTTTAGGCTGAGTGCTGTGGCTCCCCACCTGTAATCACAGCACTTTGGGAGGCCAATTGGAGAAGACAGTTTGAGGCCAGGAGTTCAAGAGGAACCTGGGCAACACAGTAAGACCCCATCTCGACGAAAAATAAAAAAATTAGCTGAGCATGGTTGCACACGCCTGTAGTGGCAGTTACTCAGGAGGCTGAGGTGGGAGCATAACTTAAGCCTGGGAGGTCAAGGCTATAGTGAGCTATGAGAGCAACACTGCACTCCAGCCTGGGTGACAGACCAAGATGTCTCAAACAAGTGATTTTAGTATTTCAGTGATGGAAAATTGTGAATAATGATTTCTTCATACCAATTAGATTTGGGACTGCTGAAATTTAATTAAATAGGGGGCCTCCTCCAACTTGTTTGCCATGTTGGTAATGTTAGCCTATTTATTTGAGACACTGTCTTGCTCTGTTGTCCAGGCTGGAGGGCATGGGAACGATCACAGCTCACTGCAACCTTGACCTCCTGAGCTCAGGTGATCCTCCCACGTCAGCCTCCCAAGTAAGTGGGACCACAGGTACATGCTACCATGACAGGCTAATTTTTTTTTTTTTGGTAGAGATGTGGTTTCCCTATGTTGCCCAAGCTGGTCCCAAACTCCTGGCTCAAGCAATCCTCTCGCCTATGGCCTCCCAAAGTGCTGGGATAACAGGCATGAGCCACCAAACCCAGCCACATTTATTCTAAAAGAGGAAAGCAACACTTTGAACACTTCTTTTAATTATAGCTTTAAAAACTCAGAAATAAAATGTCATATGATAAATTAAATGCATGGTGTTGATGTAAACCTTCCCAACCCATCTAAAGCATTTGGGATGTGCTTCAGAGTCAGTTCCCCAATAGCATTCTCTTGAGTACTCAAAAGCAAGAGAGATTTGCAGCCAGGACCAAAACTAATTAGACTATTTTGGCAATTAACATCTCTTGTCACCTCCTTTGTAAGGAAAAATGGCAAGAACATTTCAAATAACATTGATATTTGGGCTTTCTTAAGCTTCTGCATATTTTCTTCTTCATGTGACTAGGAATTGTCCCCCCAATAAAAGTGGAATTGCCACTGATAGTTAAAAAGTTTATGTCCCTCATTGTTAAAAAATACATAAAATCCTGAGAGTAGAATCCAATTACTAAATGTAGAAAACAGAAATAGAAAATCACCATTTGGCAAACATCACAGTAATGGATGTTAAAATTAGTGGGTGAAAGAATAATGAGGAACAGAATGTTTAGTCAGTCTCAAGTATCTACCTCCAAAAGTTTCTTCCTAATTACAAAGGGAAAAATAGTAATGATAACGGAGGAACCCACAGAGACCACCTTACCTAAGGGATCAAAGTTAACAGCACCAGAAAGGAAACATCATGTATCATCCTGACAGAATGTACAAAGACACAAACAGCAGCACCTCTGTGATCTCCAAGTTAAAAATGTACCCCCCAAATTTAATCAGGAGGAAACATCCACAAACTCAAACAGAAAGATATTCTACAAAATAACTGGCCCCACATTC
The DNA here is from genome assembly GCF_000951045.1 of Mandrillus leucophaeus. Classification (NCBI taxonomy): domain Eukaryota; kingdom Metazoa; phylum Chordata; class Mammalia; order Primates; family Cercopithecidae; genus Mandrillus; species Mandrillus leucophaeus. The sequence goes on from NW_012109919.1 coordinate 1,166,326, forward strand.
TCCAGAAGTGCGAACATGGTGAATGACTAAAGAAAACCCAGGAAGGCCGGGTGCAGTGGCTCACGCCTGTAATCCCAGCACTTTGGGAGGCCGAGGTGGGCGGATCACCTGAGGTTGGGAGTTCGAGACCAGCCTGACCAACATGGAGAAACTCCATCTCTACTAAAAATACAAAATTAGTCAGGCGTGGTGGCGCATGCATGTAATCCCAGCTACTTGGCAGGCTGAGGCAGGAGAATCGCTTGAACCCGGGAGGTGGAGGTTGCAGTGAGCCGAGATCAGGCCATTGCACTCCAGCCTGGGCAACAAGATCAAAACTCCGTCTCAAAAACAAAAACAAACAAAAAAAAAGAAAACCCAGGAAAACATCCCAGAATTAGAAAAACTGAACACAATAAATGCCAGGTAGGATCGTCTCCTGGATCTGGAACAAAAAAAAAGGACATCAGTGGGAAAATGGTGAAATCCTAATTCAGTCTGGAGATTAACAGCACTGTGTAAGTGTTAACTCCATGGTTTTGATAACTGTATTATGGTTATGTAAGATGTTAACGTCTGTGGAAGCTGGGTGGAGGGTGTTCCAGAACTCCTGGTACTCTTTGTAACCTTTTATGCAAGTCTGAAATTATTTCAAATTTAAAAGTTAATAAACGTTTTTAAAAGTTGATAAAGCAAAAGAAAACAGCTTACAGCATGATCATCAACTAAACTGAGAAAAAGACCTTTGAACTATAAGGATACATGCAAATCAATAAATGAGTGACAAACTCAAAAATCCCACCTCCAATGATACACTTAACTTTGCATTCCTTGCACTTGAACCAGAGTTACTAAAAGTCATGCATTTCAAGATGATGTCATTGATAGTTTAATAAATAAGGTGAATCCCTAGTATAGAGATATGACAAACCTCTACTTTTTACAGATGATTCCTAGAGAAATACTGTTGCTGGAGTTTATTCAGGCTGGTAGAGAGCTGGGCATCCCAAGTTGAGGGCCCTTTCCATTCTGACATATTGCCTAGCATTTAATTTATCTTAGATTTGTCTTCCAGTGGGCTGAAAGTGGGGCGGTAAGATGGTTGAAGGATGCAAAGAGGAATAGTCAACAAAACACACAACAGAAAATTATGTGCGACTCTTCTGGATCCTTGTGACAACTCCTTGTCCTTTTTCTTTAAATGTAGTGAGAACTGTGTTTTTCTAACTTGCCCATATACCCTGCTCTATCATCTGCTACAGATAATATATGCTTCTGCTCTTTGCATGTTATACATAAAACAGATCAAATTCTTTCAACAGCAAAAATCTTTATTGCATTAGCAGCAATTTCCCAGCATCACAAGCCCTACAGTTTCCTGATCCACCACTATGTGGTAGTGAAGGCAATAAAAAGAGTTAGGGTTTCACCGAAATCTCATCTGAAAAGCTTGATCTACTTTTTTCCAGAGACCAGCCCCAAATGAAATGATCCTCATTAGGGAATAACAAAAAATTGAGGCCAAAAGTGAATGTGAAAAGGTACCATTTTTATTTTGGTGTTCCCAGCATTATGGGATATGCAATAGAAGATGAGAATTCTGCTGTCAAGGAATATACAAAATCCTTTTAGGTACATGTGCCCTATTTAGGCAGTATTACTGAAAGGAAAGGAGTGAGTGTGCCATGGATTTAGTCCATGCTTTGTACCAGGAGCCGTGCTAGGATTTGCTGTTTACATCCCCATAAGCTCCTTTTTACAGAAAGCAGACTAAGGTGCAAAGACTTGCTGACTTGTCCATCATCAGAGGCTGGGAGGTGGTAAAAATGGGATGCAAACTCAGAATGTCTTCACCTCAGGATCTAGGCTCTATCAGACCATGCTGTCTCCCAAATCAAAACAAGTTTTGCTTGTAAAGGCTGCAACAACTAAGAAGTATGTGGTGGAGGGTGGAAAGGTAATGTCCCCTAGAAGCAGGGCCTAACCTGACAACTGCAAGAGAGGCCATGGAGGCTGGGGTTCTGAACACTAAGGAGCACAAGCGCTGCATGCAGAGGGTGATAAGGGTCCTCCCTACTAGGGTGGACATGGTGAAAGAGAAAGACTAGGAAGGGCAGAGCTAATAGCAGGAGGGGAGAAGACCCATAACAAACTTCTTCAGAATGTCCCTGCATGTATATTTCTCTGACAGCAAGGTATAAGGAGGCCCTTCTAAAATACTATGTCATTGAACTAGGTGTGCCAAGGGCTTGTATATAGCACATCAAGGGGAAAGTGCATTCACTTGGAAGATTTGTTTTTTCACTATTTGAGTTGGGCTTCAATGTGGGTAAATGAGTTACATTCCTTTAAATTATTCTAGCAACTATCATAAGAGAGACAGACTGAGATGGAGAGATGTTCAGAGAAAGACAGAGACATGGAGGGAGGGAGGGAGGGAGGGAGGGAAGTAAAAGAAAAAAACAATCATGCAAAGGAATAAATTTTTCACACACCTTTCCAGAACTCAACTATTCAGCAAATATACATTTCTGGGGTAGTCAAGCACCAGGAAGAAGCTTGGTTTCACTTACTGCCTATTTACTCTGAACACATAATTCTAACAAGCTTAGAAATCTGTTTTCAAAGCACTCACAGCAAAAAGGAAGTGGCAAATAATCACCTACAGAGGTGCTGATGGAGACAGCTTTCTCTTCTTACTGAAATAAGTCTATTAAACAGAAATGGAGACATAAAAATGATAAAACCAAACCATAAGAACACAATAAGCACAAGAAACCTTCAGCAGAGGGCAAACTGCCTCCCACTCGGCCTTGAGGATATCACTATATTATGCATAATACAACAATTTATGCTCGCTGATGTCCTCAAGTTGGCCAGAAATGATTAAATTATATTCACTGGAATAAGAAGCAAAGAAGTACAGAATATATGTTGGAAAGATTTCCAGCAGTATAGTGCACAAAAACTGGTGCAGTAGTCTCAGTTCTCCCTAAGGCTTTAATGTATTTCATTATCTGGTCATTGCTCGATTTGACAAATATTTATTGAGCATATTGGAGAGACTTGCTGTGAGAGGCCTGGCTCCTGCTCTCACGGAGTTCGAAATCTACTAAGAATCTGAGATACTCAAGATCCAAATTTCTACCAGGATGGTCTGACTTATTTTTGGATATGAGCAACTGAAATTGGCCTAAGTGTTCAGAAATGGTGTGCCATTTCAAATGTCTTTGATCATATAGTTAAGAGTCAAGGATTAGTCAATACTTCAAGAAACTCCAGCCTGGCCAGTAGAGACAAAACCCCGTCTCTACTAAAAATACAAAAATTAACCGGGTGTGGTGGCACATGCCTGTAATTCCAGCTACTCGGGAGGCTGAGGCAGGAGAATCGCTTGAACCCGGGAAGTGAAGGTTGCAGTGAGCCGAGATTGCGCCACTGCCACACAGCGAGACTCCATCTCAAAAGAAAAAACTTCAAGAAACTACTCATGTAGTCATGAAACCAAGAACCAAGGCATGCTGCTTTGCCTGCACAAAAATATACAATACAGAAGACCAACAGAACCACAATTCCTGAATTTCTTTCTCTTTATGGAAGAAATTAATTCTAACACATATACCTTCTTATATTTAGGCTAGGACATCTTTTAATTAAATCAATCTATATACTTAATCATGCATTTAAGAATGGGATTTTTTTTTAGGTTGGGACATCTTAAAACAAAATCAAGCTATACAGTTAATCATGTATTTAAGAATGTGATGTTTGTTTTTAAAAGTGACATTTATTAAAAGGAAAAATCCTGGCTATCTGGACAATGAGAAATTCACAAGCTCACAAAAACCATTATTTAATCAGAAAACCCAGATACAATAAAGTTACTTTTCATTTTTTGTTTTAGAAACCTTGCAAGTTCTTTCCCTTCTTGAGGGCAAAGCTTACAAACTGGAAAGTTTCATTTCAATGCGCTTTCTTAGGGCAAAAACATGCAACACCAAATATTCCAGAATGTCTCAGTGCAATGATCGTAGATGCAGTAGTGCAAAGGAAAAGCAAACACTTTAAAATCAAGTATGTCTTAGGTTCAAATCCTGTGTTTATCACCTACGAAGTATGTGAGGTAGACAATTTATTCTTCCAGGCTTCCATTTGTTCTTCAGTAAAACAATGTTGGTAGAATCTACCTCATCGGCTGTTGCAAAACTAAATGAAATGTGCTTTCAACACACTACTCATTATTATGCAGGTGGACATGCTGAATTTTTACACCGATCTCAATATACATGGGCTTTCTAACTGGAATGATAGCCCAGTGGAGCTCAAACTGGATATGTTTCTATGTTGGCCTTTTTTTCCCCACCCCCCTCCATTATGACATTTTACTTCTTGCTTAAAAGAGAGGCTAAACCTTCCCCGGAGGCTGGGCTTCCTAATGAGCAGAATAAAGTTCTAAGGAATAACCACAACAGAATCAAAGGGTAGACTGAAAGTAGAATTCTGCCACTGAGGAAGGCTTATTGGCCTTCCTCCCTTAAAACAGTGAGCCACTCTGTGGCATGTTCAGACTCCTTCAAGCATAGCTGGTCCCAGATGTCACATGAAATTTGGAAAGAGGAAGTTTGGCTGTTAAAAAATAAAAGTGGTGTGCTGATAAGGATGACGATGCTATTAAAACAGCAAGAGATTTCTCCTGGCAAACCCTGGCCACGGAGTGCTGTGCTGCACAATGGAGAAGGAAGCCCAGGCGAGACCTCGTCCACGTTTATTAGCATCCTGAAAGGTTGAGTTTGTGCCTCCGAAGCCCAGAGTTCTCTGAGCCTTTATATCTCCATTAAATGGCTGAGATTGTCCTTGTGTACTTGGGTGGATTGATGTTATTTCTAAAGCATGCAATTCATTTCAAGAGAGGAGAGGGAGGATTAAGTTGGAAATATTTTTCTATTCAAGAAGGAAAATTAAATATAACTGGAAATGTTTTCAGGAAAATGTTTTTATATTTCAATGTTTCCCCAGAGCACTGTGATCCCAATACATCACAGGACTGTGCTAGATTAAAAGGAATGAAGACAAAATGAATTTAAATAAAAACTGAAACTGACCAGCCAGGCTTTATTTATTCTCCAAATCTGAGGAAACAATGAAGCAGGAGGGAAAACTACAAATGAACCAAAAGAAGAAATAAAAATCAACTCAACTAAAATTTTAAACTCAAATGAGTGTTTCAATTTTGTTTCAAAATTTTTAAAATGTAGTTTATTTTCATAGCCACAAAAGCTTTTCAATAGCCATGAAACGACAGTCACTTGATTGATAGAACCATTAAGACTTCCTTGGGCTGCGCGCGGTGGCTCACGCCTGTAATCCCAGCACTTTGGGAGGCCGAGGCGGGCAGATCCACAAGGTCAGGAGATCGAGACCATCCTGGCTAACATGGTGAAACCCCGTCTCTACTAAAAAATACAAAAAATTAGCCGGGTGTGGTGATGGGCGACTGTAGTCCCAGCTATTCATGAGGCTGAGGCAGGAGAATGGCATAAACCCAGGAGGCAGAGCTTGCAGTGAGCTGAGATCGTGCCACTGTGCTCCAGCCTGGGCGACAGAGCGACACTCCCTCTCAAAAAAAAAAAAAAAAAAAAAAAGACTTTCTTGGTTGTTTTCTCTCAATCATTTTCCTTAACACTTGAATCCACTGATACTCAGTTACAGAAGATGACTTGCTTGTCTTAGTCTTAGATCATTACAAGTACTTAGTGTTTGCCAATAATCAACACCAACAGCTCCAAGAAATGTGTACAATTAGAACAGCTGGTGTAATTGGTTGTGTTGCATTTTTTAAAATGTGCATACCACCCCCTTTATGAGCCCTAAATATGACAGGAAAAATTAAATATGCAGGTCTCAGTTATCCTTATCAAAATAAACACATATTTTTAAGAGGAAAGAATTCTGTCAGTTAATCCTGTGTTTAGATCTGTGATGTCCAGTAGCCATTAGCCACATGTGGCTATTTGAATTTAAATTAAAACTTAAAAAAAATCAAAAATCCAGTTCCTCAGTAGCACTAGCCACATTTCAAGTGCTCCATAGCCACATGTGGCCAGTGGCTCCTGTATAGGAAGGGCAGCCATAGAACAGTCCATCATGGTGGAAACTTTGACTGAATGGTGCTGGACTAAATGGAAGAATGGAACTGTGAGCTTTGGGTATTTCACATATATTTTTAAAGATGTAGGCTGGGTGTGGTGGCTCACGTCTATAATCCCAGCACTTTGGGAAGCCGAGGTAGGTGGATCACTTGAGGTCAGGAGTTCAAGACCAGCCTGGCCAACACGGCAAAACCCTGTCTCTACTAAAAATACAGAAATTAGCCAGGTGTGGTGGCACATGCCTGTAATCCCAGCTATTCAGGAAGCTGAAGCAGGAGAATTGCTTGAACCTAGGGGGTAGAGGTTGCAATAAGCTGAGATCGCACCACTGCACTCCAGCCTGGGCGACAGAGTGAGACTGTCTCAATTAAAAAAAAAATTAAAAAATAAAGATGTGCACAAAACAGTTTAATTATGGGGTCACTTTATAGAAGCTGCTTTAAAGCATCACCTTTCCAACTGCACACAAGTCTTTCCCCTAAGCAACTTCCAAGGCACAAACCCAATAAACATTCTCTCTCCTAAGCATTATCTCAGTTGTACATTCGATTGTAAAATATCTTTCTTCCTTAAAAACAGAACCTCTCACCCAAAACTTAAAAAGATGGTTCCTGTTGCCTACAGAGAAAGGGGTCATTTGCAGGAGAAAGGGCAAATCATTAGTTTTAGATGGAAAGACCTCCCTAAGTCAACATTTAAATATTAAAACATATAGCAGGTAGTACCAAAGGGTTTCCCCTTCATCACATTTATATTTATTTATTGTCGAAATTCTCTGCCCAACAGTCAGCTCTGTGTGAGCAGAAAGCAAGTGTTCTGTTTGCTATTGCACACCCATTACAAGCACAGTGCCTGCCTGGGACAAAACAGATGCTTAAATTTTTGTGGAATGATTGAATGAAACTTAAGAAGAATGGTATTTTGCTAAAGAACAGCAAACATCCTTTTAGAGTCTGGTTCCAATTCTTTATATTTGGATAGCAATCCACCCTTTATTTTCAAATGCAAACTTAAAATAACTCAGCAGACTGATTCATGCAAGTATGCATGCTACAGTTCAATATCTTTAATACTCAGCAAAAGGCATACAGCATCTATGTCATAGTAAAATATGAGCTAACATTTATTGCAGTTAAACGCCAGGCCCAACGCTAAGGATTTTACATATGCTATTGCATCTGCCCCTCACTCTGATAGTCTCTCTGCCACCAAGAGGAGAAAACCAAGGCTTAGGGGAAATTAAGTGACTGGCTGAAGTCACAGGGCTATAGATGTATAGTCAGAAAAGCTCCCCTGGTGAAGACTATGGACCATGGACCATGCCTGTCATATAGCCTGATTGGACAATTCCTGCTTTAATCAGGAAGGCTACAATAGTCCTCGTCTACAATGGCCTGCCTCCAAGGAGGGGCATGGCTCTGGATCTTTGTAGCCCTAGAGCTTAGTTGAGCACCTGCCTTGCAGGCCTCCCACATATTTTTGTGGAGACTGACTCAGCAGTCCTAATGGCTTAAGGCTACTCAGGCTTGGAGAAGGCCCCTTCTACAGAAGCAGGCACAGCTCAGCACATCCTGTCTCCCTCTAAACAGTGGCTGTGGGGAAATCACTGTGACCTTGCCACTACCCAGCAGCTTCATGCTTTGGCCACCATGTTGTAGCCTTTAGGGCCACTCTGCTCCAAGAACTGGCCTGCTTCTGCAAACTGACCAGTTGCACCAGCATCAAGAAGCTGGCAGCACTTCAATTATTATTTTTCTTGCTATTCAGAATTTCAACCTAATAACTCCACTATTTTAAAAACACACAGTGATTTAGCAAGAACCTGTTGTGCCCCAAGTACTGGTCAGACAACTGCCTTTAAGGGGCTCACTTTCCTATTTGGCCCAATTCCCTCAGATTAGGGTTTCTAGAAGTCTGACCTATAAGCATTCATTTTCATAAAAACCACTACTGACAAAGCAACAGGTTCTAAGTGTACACATATAAAGAGCTAATTTTTTGTTGAATTAATATTTGTCGAGGGCTTGCCAAGTGGGGGTACAAAAGTATAATAAAGGGCATCTATCCATGTGGGGGAAAGGTAAACAAATATTAATCAAGTCCTAGTGATTTTGCATAATTCTCCGTAATTCTCTCTGCAGTCCTATAGCGTAGATAACATCTCCACCTATGGATGATAAAAAGCATTGCTTATAATAACTCACTTCCTGAGTACCTGCAAGGCACAAATTCAGGGTCAGGCACAGTTAATCCTCACAACTCCCTCAAGGAAAAGGTATTACTACTTCCTTCTCCAGAAAGACAGGCTTGGGGCATCTGTCTGGGTCCGAGGTGCCCACGCTGTGCTGAAGTCGAGTCAGACACACAGGCCTGCCTGGCTCCGCAGTCCATGGTGCCATTAAATGAGACTGCCCTCACTTTCATGGGGGGACACATAGAAAGCTCCCCACCCCAACCAAGGGAGGAAAAGATGACTGTGGCAGAACACATCACCAGACAGCATCAATATCCCATTAGTGCGGATGGCAAGATTGACAGGAAAAACAGACGAGGAAATAGTACAGTGGGATGCGCAGAGGCTGTATGAAGTTGGTTCTAGAAAATGGGGTGGCGGCACAGGTGTAGCCACTCCAGAACTAGGAAGGCAGGGTAAGGTACTCCATACATGTTGAGGGGGAGGTGGAGGGAGTGAGAGGGGAACAAAGGCCAAAGCAGGCTAAAGTCAGATCAAGTAGAAACCAAAGCCAGGCCAGGGTACTTGTAGTGTCTCATGCAGAAAAGAGGGAACCAGAACACTGGGGTGGGGATTAAAGTAGTGGTGGGAGATTCACTGGGTGTCACTCAAAGCTTGTCTCAGGTCACAGGGCTCTTCTATTCCCCCAACTTATCTGAACAGGAGAAATCCACTTGGCTCCCAGACCCGCCTGTCCTGGCATTCTCCCACAGGGAAACATGCTTTGGTTGTTCAGACGTGACTTATTGGCACTTAGAGGCCGTTGGCATGGAAAAAATGAACAGGCTGACCTGGCCAGAAAGGAGCAGGTGACGCAGAAACCCAGCAAAAGATGAGTTCACCCTGCCACCCTGAGTAAATTACGAAGCTCACGTGAAGCGCCACAGAAGAACGAACGGGGATGATTTACCAGACAGAGAAGGGAAAGTCTCAACCCTAGGCACCTCATGAGCCCAGCAGAGTGCCAGGCAAAATCCCTAAGGCACTTCATTGAGTCCTACAACCTCACATAGACTTCACTGTTCTCATCTCAGGCAGGGGACACCCAGGCTCACTGTGGCGAAAACACCTGACCCAGATGAGTAAGGGAGAGAAGCCGGAGCACACATCACTGGAGCACACTTCATTATAGTGTCTTTCTGCCTTCAATCACTTGCCCGGTTTTGTAACTTCATAAGAGAGTGTCATGATGCCCAGAACTTCATGGCCCTGAGGCAGAACTCTGCCCCAGCTCTGGCACTCTCCTTAACCTGCTGTCACCACATGATACACAAGAACCATTCCTCTCAAATCATGAAACAAAGATTAAACATATTCCACCAATAATACCCATGATATGCATTAATTCCATCAATTCCACCAGTCTGGAAAACTATTCCTTGTGGGGGAGGGCTCACAGACAGACAACTGGAAGAGAAAAAAACAGAAAGAAATCCAAGTCAGATGTTGTGCCTAACTTGAGGCAGGACTTTTCCTGGGATTTAAGTAGGTCTGGAGGCTGCTCTGGCACATCCTGGCCACCCAGGCCACGCCTTACATTTCTATTTGCAATGCACCTTCCCATCCTCCTCCACTTCCCGCATTTCTCCTCTAGTGCCCCATTACTGACAAAGTGCAGGGGCTGAGATGGGCGCACCGCACCGACCCTTTGAAGCGGCCACAGCTTTGCAACGTGTCCCTGAAATTCCTACAAACCAAAAAGCAATTCAGAATCGCAGGAGGGAGGCTTATCCTCCACTCAGCAAACCAGATCCTCAAGATCATCTTTTTTATACTGAAAAGGCTTTTCACAAAATATTCCAAACCATCTTCATACATTATTTTTCCTTTCTTTAAAAAAACTAAACAAGACTGGATGTCATTTAGAATACCGACTTCTAAAAAAGGGCATTTTTGAACTGAATGCCACATGCTGTATTTTGCCATTTTGCCTGTGCCTCCTGCTTGGAGTCTGTGACACAGAGAAGCCTCAAACACTGGAGCTGCTCCGGGCCACGCAAACTCCGCTCCGCATCTTCCAGGCAGCCCTGTCGCAAATAATTCATGTCCACTACGCCCCTATCACACTGAATACAACCACATTGTACTGCTGGAAATGGGAAACCTGATTCAGATCACAGGAGAAGGTAGAAAAACATTTGGTTCAACACAATACTGCTTTTTTTTTTTTTTTTTTAAAGGAAGGAAACATATTTCAAACCTAGGAATGGGGAAAGACCCATCGTGGAATAAAACACAGAATTTAAATAGCATCCGATGTGACCCAAACCAGCAACAATAACGAGAAAACCACCCAGTCCTTCCAGAGATGCACCTTGTTTCTGCTGCAGTGTTGCTAATCAAAATCGATCTGCCCATCCAAGCAATTTAAAGAGGAAGGGCGGCATTTGTAGAAAATGGTACATGTTGATAAAGCATGACTTGTCCCACATGGAGAGCAATAAAAGGAAAATAAGCCTGAGCACAGTATGCTGTGCTCACCAGGAGGAGGAAGAGAAAAAAGACAGAATAAGGGCAGGGATGTCGGGGGAAGGGAGGATGGGGTGTCAAAGGCCTGCAGAATTTTTGTAAACAGCAGCCCATAATGGCCACGGTGAGAGAGAAGGGAAAACAGACATGGAGGGAAACGTGTTTACAACTGCAGCGGCAGCGGGAGGTGGAGGGATTCCCCGACTCTGCGCTCGGCCCGCTTCGCTCCGGTGGGGCCCCGGGGTTGGGATATGCTTTAGCTCCTCCACCCGCCCCCCTCCCCCACCCGCTTTCCTAGTGGGGGAAACACATCTTGTTTATAGGGAAGGTTACTCCTCCTCTGCTCTGGTGATCGCGTCCCTAATACTCCTGCTGCATCCTTGCGGGATGCCCACTTGACTGACAGACACTTCAGCCAGTCGCTGCCCGAGCCCCGCGGAAAGGTGGAATTTCCCAACGCACCGATTGGCCGGCGGGGAGGGTGGGCCCTGGTGATTGGCGTGTTATTCGGAGTGGAAAGTAGTAAACAACCTTGGTCCACGGCGGCGCGGGCGCTGGGTGCCCGCTCCCTCTTCCCTCACCCGGGGCGGGGTGGGGCGCGCTCCAGACAAAAGGAGCCTCAGCCCCTTGGAGGGAAGAGCAGGAAAGGCGCACACCAGAGACGGGGAGCGGGCGTCCCCCAGAGCCCCTGCGCCAGAACTGCTGACTTGCAGCTTCACATCATTTTTGTTCTGTGGAAAACCGCAAAGGTTTTGTTTCCATAATTCGGCTCCTCTTCTTCATCTTAGGTTTTAGAAAGTCTCCAAAGAGAATGGCAATTTAGTTTCTCCTCCTTTCTGCCCTCCACCTTTTAAGATTAATTTTTAGTTCTGTCTTTGCAGAAGTTGTTTTAAGTCTCTGTACTAAAAATTGTTGCTTTATTCACACAATACGCCATTAAGGGCACATGGGTGAATCAGATGCCCCGTTAGTCCCTTTCCCTGCAAGTTCCTGGCTGCGATCTCACTCGGAGGGGCTGAGTTTGGGAGCATGTATAAAAAGAAACAAGATGGTATTAGGCTCACTTGACAAGAAATAAGCAGTTACCTTGCCTTTTCCACATAGGGTGTAGTTCACCCAGGCTATCATCTGACATTGGTAAGTCCCCTTCTGGTTGGTCTTGACTCACAACCCATTCCTCATTCTGGCCTCCCCATCCTCACAGGACCCCCAGCCAGGGGAAACTTCCCAGCTTCCAGCGGGAGGTGCTGCTTCCCCAAATTACGCAGCACCTGGGGCTGCCTCTACGTGCATAATCACCTCAGAGGTCCGGAGCCAGATTCCAGAGATTGTTTCTGAGATTCTGGCAAGGCCCCAGGGTACTACTGATGGAGGACTGGGAAGGTACGAGAAGGCAACGGGTAGGGAGAGGCTGGACACAGGAGGGATCTCCACTTCATTTATGTGCTCCTTGGTGCTTCGCTCTGATGGTAAATCACGTTGTCACTCTTGGCCAGACAGCCAGACTGTCCAAGCTTAAAACGTAAACAAAAGCTCCTTGCAGGAAGCAACGGAGTGCACACTTGCCACCTGGGGGTGCCTCTCTGCCACCCCCTGGCCAGCCCTCTCCTCCAGAATCTGGCCCCACCCCGGCCCTGCCCACCTGGCATGTGAAGCACCCCCTCCTCTCCAAGCATCCCTTCCTCCAGCCGCTGTGTTCCTGTCGCAGGTCCTTGGATGGGCCACACACAAACCTTCATTCAACTTATTCTTTCTAGGCCTTACCCTGCCTGCCCGGGAGAGGCCACTGTTCTCCATGGCTTCCCTTGCCCTGGCCATCCCACTTCCTGCAGAAGGGCTCCGAAATCGGTTTCGGTAGCACTGTGTTAACGTTGCAGATGGTGTTTTCAACACTGTATTCAGACTCTACTTGTAGGTCTCTCCACCTCAGTAGACCCTGAGCATACCAGGCCAAGTTCCTATATTCTGATTTGTGTCTGGTCCACAATAAGCACTCACTCAAGTCTTGCCAAACATTTGTAGCACTCAGTTCTCCTCTTCTCCAACACTCACACCTGCTTCTGCTGCCCCCAAGTCAAGTACCCCTACCTAGTTCCTTGCTAACATGTTAACATGGTATCCCCCCCAACCAAGTGCCCATCGCTCAGTGGTTCCCTATACACATGCAGTTACTTGTAACGTAGGCTGCTTCCTCTGCCAGTTATGCTTTTCTGCCTTCTCTACTTGGCAAATTCCTGTTCTAAAAATCACTTCCTCCCTTGGCTACCTGCCACAAGTTCCACTCGACTCCCCTGGACTCCCAGAGCACCTCAGAGAGACCTCCTTGCAACCTCTGCCCCTTGCGAGGACATAGCTACAGAACCACAGCTGGCATGGTTTGCTGGAAAAACCAAGAGCTGAAAGGCAGATTTACCAGGTGGTGCCCCCCCAGGTGTTGGCAGAACCCACATATTCCAGTCTCCAGACCATGGAAGCAGTGCTGTTTCCAGCTTGTCTCTGCCACAGGGTCCTTCTCTGCTGTCTCAGCCTGAAGGCCTTCTCTGTGCCTGTGAGTGACTGGCTCCTTCTCAACCTTCATTCAGGTCTCTGTTCAAACATCATCCCCACCATCATGCCCACCTGCCAGCCACTATCACACAGACCTTAATTTTCTTCATGAGGTGATTCTAATGAGAAAATAAGCTTGGGAGCTGTCACCCTAACTTCTTTATTCCCTCAGTGATGGAATTTTGGGGACATTTTCATCTTTTGCCATTTGAAACAACACTACAATGAATGACTTTGCACAACTGTCATTGCACATGTGTGCAAGTGTATCTATGGGGTAAATGCCCCCTCCAAAATTGATGAGTCAAAGAATACGTATTTGTAACCTGAGAGATATTGCTAAATTCTCCTCTACGGATTCTTCAGTCCTCCCAGTCATGTGGGGCTGTTTGCCAAAGAGTGTATTATTAAATATTTTGGATTTTTTCCCAATATGAGAAGTGAAAAAAATGGTATATTGGTGTAGTTTTAATTTGCATTTCTGGTATGGGTGAGATCAAACTTTTTTTTCCTATGCTTAATTAGCTATTTGTGTTTCTTCTTCTGTGAGCTATCAGTTCAATACTTCATCCCAAATCCTATTGAACTGTTAGCCTCTTCCTTAACAATTTCTAGGAGCTCTGTTTTACTTTGTTTTTTAAACAAGGGAGATTAGCTCTTTGTGATAGAAGTTTCGAGTATTTTTCTCAGTTTGGCATCTGTCTTTGCTTATGGTTTTTGGCCATGCAGGAAGTTTTTTTGTAATTTAAATTCAATTTTTATGAATGTTTTCTTTTCTGGCTTCTGGATTTTGAGTTGAAACTAGAAAGGCTTTCTCTGCTCCAAGGTTATAAAAAGGAACTCACTATATGTTCTTCCAGGACTTTCATAGTTTTGTTTACATTTTTACCTTGGATTCATTTGGAGTTTAGCCTGGTACATGGTATAATGTATGAACCTAACTTACTTTCTTTTCCAGAGAAAAGAAAGATGGCACGATTGGGCCATAGTTTACATGCCCCAATCCAGGAAATTAAGAGTTTATCTTAGTCCCAATGATTTGTGAAGCTACCTTTATCAAATAACTAAATGTCCACAGGTACTTGCATCTACATTTGGACTTTCTATTCTGTTCCACTGGTCTGTCTCTTCATCTATTGGTACCTCACTATTTTAATTATTTAGGCACTATGGAAGTTTTTAATACCTGATAAGGACTCCTTGCTCTTGTTCAGTTTTTTTGTTATTGTTTTAATGATAACCTCAGAATCTAAGTAAAAGAAAAAAAATCTGTTGTGTCTGGATTTATATTAAATTGATAAACTTAGGGAGAACTGACATCTTGCCATCTTGCTAATGATGATTATTATTGTCTAATAAATATGGTATGTTTTTCCATTTATTCCAGTTTTCTTCTGTATCTTTTAATAGTATGGTTATTTTAAGGTGTTTTCTTTTTATTTTCATTGGATGTAGAATCTTCAGTAATATCATCTAACAAGTTATTTGCCTATTGTACAGTTGTATTATGACAAATTTATGTATGTTATTTCTGGCAGAAGATGTTCTATTCTGTGCCTTTAGAAGGACACAGTGGGATGGAAGGGAACATCAGAGGGTGATAATCTTAACAATAAATAGAGGTTGAGATCCTAATCAAGAATCAAAGCAATACATTCTGAGTTGGCATTCACAAATGAGTAAGTCAAATGGTGTGGGGCATAATGCTGGGGTGGCCAAGGAAGGATTCTGCCAAACAGAGGATGATGTTGCTTAAGCTTCCAACAGCAGATTCAGAGAGGTTAGGGAAAATAAGCAAGGGAAAGAAACAAGGACTGATCTAACAATTATGGGAAGCTGACTCCATGCCTTAGTGGATGCTTGCGGAGGATGGTACTATCTTGGCTAGGCTGACTGTATTAGCAATGCACATATCTAAATCAGCTCTAAAACCCATAGAGAGACTCGCACTTTAGTGTGAACATGTAAACTGTGGGTGATGGGCTATATTTCACATAAGTTGTGATCACTGCAAAGCTCTGCTGGTATTTTACAAGTCAGAAACAAGTTTCCTCTTCCACAGCCATATGTTTGAAAGATATGTCCCTTTAAGAATATCAAACTCTCACCCAAAACATGTATTTTTCAAACCTAGAGGTTCCAACTTGAAATACTGGACCACGGAGATACCCGGCTCAGATCCTCTTTCAGAAAGGACTTGCTGTCCAGCTGCAGAGTGTCACTAGTAGATGGCCTCCAGCTGCTAGCTCTTCTAGGGTCCACTTCAACTTTTGGCCTAGGTCACACTCTTCCTAGGCAGTTCCTGGCCAGTAACTGAGCACAGCAATGGTCCCAGGTTCCGGTTATATCCATCTAACAGGGTGCTCCGCAAATGAGCTCCTCGAAGGCTAGCAGAATGTCTGTCCTATCAGACTTCTGGTTGAACCGCTCCCCACACCCATCATCTTCCTCCTCTATTCCTTTCATTGGTGTGATCCTCAGTAAACCTTTCACATCCCTAACTTCATCTCAGTCTGTGTCCTAAAAAACTCAAATGGCAATGAAGATGTTTAGCAAATTTTGGGAGAGTAAAGGAGGGAATAAAAATTCCCACATAATGTAGAACCAGACAATTCTGGAACTAGAAGTAGAAAGGCCTCATCACACAAGCCAATTAAAATGCACCTCAAAGGTTAATGTCATCGAATTTCAAAAGTCCCTGAAGCTCCCATGGTTATAAATGAGCATTTCCTGCATGCTGGACTCGTCACTGTTGGTCTGGATTAATCTTCACTTCCATTCTAGGGGGTAGGTACAAGCACTTCCATTTTACAGACAAGGAAAACCTGATGTAAGTAAGTGGTAGAAACCAGATTCAAATGCAGGCAGGCCTATCTGGCTCCAAAGCCTTTTCCTTTCCTGATGGTACACTGCCCACGTCTCTTAGTTTATCAGCACAGGATCAAAAAGCTGGTGAGGTATGGACTGACATGGCATCTGCAGAGGTTTCCATACTTATACCAAGATGCCTCCCTGTAAAGAGTGGACTGTCCAGTAGATGGGCAAGGTGGCTCACACCTTAATCCCAGCACTCTGGGAGGCCAAGGCAGAAGGATCACTTCAGGTCAGGAGTTCAAGACCAGCCTGGCCAACATAGTAAAACCCTGTCTTTACTAAAAATACAAAAAATAGCCAGGCATGGTGGTATGCGCCTGAAATCCCAGCTACTCGGGAAACTGAGGCATGAGAATCACTTGAACCCAGAAGACAGAGGTTGCAGTGAGCTGAGATCACACTACTGCACTCTAACCTGGGTGATGGAGTGAGAATCTGTGTCAAAAAAAAAGAGTGAAGTGTTCTGCCTTTGTCTTATGAGGAGATATAATAATTGGCAGCCGTATACTATATTCCTGGGTCAAGGAATTCCTGGGTCATTTTCAGCAAGCCTAAAACAAGGTGTTCACACATTTATTTAAAAATATCCCAACAAAATGTTGCATAATTTCCCTTGATTGCAATGATTCTTTAAGCTGTTAACATTAATCTTGGGTGGATGCAGGAGTTGTCCACTGGCTTTCCAAAAAGCATCCAATGCCTTTAAGGCAGCATAAGAGAAACACTGCCCCTCTTGATGAACTAGGTCCCTGAGTCCGGCAGTACTGCCCTGTTCTCCACTATGTCACCTTTATAGGGACCCCTGAGAAGACCAGTGTGCATGAACCAGAGACTGGACAGTGCCTCTGTTACCATCACCGTGTGGTATCATGAAAGGAAGAGGTAACCATCCCAAGTCACCCAACTTGTCAGCAGAACTACTGGGAATAGAGCTTAACTTTTCCTGTACCTAAATTCTTCTATCTGTAGTTGGAGTTACAGGCCCCAAAGTAAAGATCTATTATGCTTGCCTATGTTGCTCCTAAATTCTCTACTCATCTATTTATTATTTCCAAATTTAGTAAGGCCATACTGTTGTGTCTTCATCCTGGTCAATGCATCCAATGATACCTTGATAACTTTATCAGAGCAGTAGCTAGCAGAAGCACAGAGGAATGGAGGATGTTAAAACTGCTCAACACCACAGTACAAATGCATTGTCAGCTTATGTAGGAGTCTGCTTTTTATGCAGGCTTATGCAACTGGTGTAATTTTAAAATTTTATAAGCCATTTGAAAGAGCAACTTTGATATTAATGAAATGGGGAGAAATGTACATATAGTCAAAGAAAAGTGTCTTTCCTTTGGCTGATGTCAGAGACTCCCTAGAAATGAAAAATTATTACTGTCTTTTAGAAAAACAAAGGTTAAATGAAAATAGCACTGGCAGGAGTCGTATCACAACAGCAAAATACAACAGGGCCAGGC
Organism: Mandrillus leucophaeus; assembly: GCF_000951045.1. Classification (NCBI taxonomy): domain Eukaryota; kingdom Metazoa; phylum Chordata; class Mammalia; order Primates; family Cercopithecidae; genus Mandrillus; species Mandrillus leucophaeus. The sequence goes on from NW_012109919.1 coordinate 1,184,043, forward strand.
AAACCAAGGATATTGTTACAAATGTGGAGCCTTAATCAGGCTCATACCTCTAACCTTTTATTTTGTAAAGCTGCCAATTTTATAGTACAAAAATTTTAGTTAGGGCACCTTTAAGATTCACTGCAGCTACTATGAGAAGAGAGACTGTCCTAGAAGAGTTTTTAAGAATACTACTTTGAAACACTTATGGGCAAACAAGAATTGGAACACTAATCACTGTAATTTCCTCACCAGGATCACTAGGTAAGACATTCAGAAAACTGGTGGAAGCAAGTGATGATTCAGATGCAGTAGTAGAACAGAAGGTTGCCAATCAACTGCAAACAAAGTGCTGCACAGGCTCATTTCAACTGACAGCAATGGTAGAGAGAGAGAGGAAAGAGGAGAGAGGAGAGAGAGAGAGATGGGGGAGGGGGGGGAGAGAGAGAGAGAGAGAGAGAGAGAGAGAAAGATACGAATATGAGAAGGGAAGTAGGGAGAGACAAAGCCTGACTGACTCAGATTCCAAATTACATACACACAAAGCCCCTCAAAGGTTATCATGCCCTATCTGATCCAGGGTAAATGAAAAATTCTGAGGCGCAATTCACAGGGAAAGTCAGAGTGTCTACGCTGTTTAATAATGTACATTGAATAAAGTATTAGAAACATATTTATTCTTCTCCCTACTCTTGGTGCTACTGACCATCTACTGAATACAGGGTACAAGAAGAGTTTGCCAAGTTTTAGGTACTGCCCAGGTCCTTCCACGGCTAACAAGGCAGAAACACTTATGTGAACTCCTTGGTGAGCCTGGTATGTTGTGTGTGGAGAGGATGCCTGATGATGTCTTTGAACTTCACTTTTTGGTTTCTCAGCTATCTCAGAGGTCTGGCTGTAGAATTACTAATATTTTAAACAATGCAAATGTAATTATAGTTGAAGCATACTCTTTAACAGAAGGAGGGAAAGATTGGCATTTAGAAACTTCATTAAACTTTTGGCCTTTTCAAGGCTAAATGAATCTTAGGGAAGAAATAAAAAGTTCCCATTGATTCACTTAAAAACAGATTTCTTGCAATTAACAGATCTAAATCTATGAAAAAGGGAGCATTTATGGTAATTTCAGTAATCTCTCACTTTCTCTAGATATTTCAAATCAAACTGTAATAAGTATAAAATCCCTCCTTCTCTCTAAATACACACATACACAAATGTTAATCAGCAAAACTTTTTCTAATCTCAAGGAAATGTCAGTTACATTTACATAAGCATAACTAGTTCAAGCAATTTATTTGTAAGTAGATATGCCTGCTAGATTAGGAAAAAAGCATATTTAGCTGTATGGCATGACATGCCCCCTACCCCAAACCCTGAATAGTTTTTTTGGCAGATAATCAGCAGAAGAGATATAAAGGCATCTTCAAGGTATAGAAAGATGTTCAAGACTTAGAATATTCCTTTTCTCACAGTTCTCTTATCCCAACATATAAATTGTAACAATTTGTTTAAAAGACTGAACTAAATTATGATATTCTTGTCTTCCAAATTTATTTAGACTTGGTATCCTGTTCTTTCTCTGGAATTTCCTTTGCTTTTCTTTTTGTCAGTAAGCTAAATTACTTCTCCTCCCACATGCATAAAAGCATTAATTTATAAAACACATAGCCATATGTTATATCTCATGTAATTCTATTTTACATTTCACTGCCACCCAGACTTATCTAACATGAACAAATAGATATTATTTACTGTAGTCAGAATGAGAATTATCTAATGCCACTTACATAGCCATAAATTGATTTTTGATTAATGTTTAAGCAAAAAGCAAACAAGCCCATCTGCTCTGAAAACAAATAAACAAAAGGAAGCAGCAAACACATAGTTCACAGGAATTTCTGCAGTATTCGTATGTTTCAGCTGCTGGTGAGGATAGAATTTTTTCATTGCTATCGTGAAAATGTACTGCTTGACAAGAAGATAACTTCATATATAGATGTAGCTTCTTCTCTAGCAACTGTTAATTTAGTAGACTATTACTTATGGTGAAATACAAAACAATCCCATTCTGAAAAAAGCACTGAAGACCGATAACCAGCAGTGAACTTCTTCCGTATTGCTCGGTGGGAACAAAAGAAAGCTCAAATGGGTCAGTTTTTCTTCTTTCAGGGTTGCTTTCTCTATGGATCAAGGTAAGAAGGAAGAAAAGTTAGGTCTCCTATTTCACACAGTAATGCATGGGCTGAAAGAGTCTTTTTAAAAATATTTAAAACTAACTATTGTACTGTGTACCTATGAAATTTCCTTTTCAGTGCAACTCAAAATTGCTAAGACAAACCAATGAGAGAGAAGTAGAAACGTGAAAAAGGCCCTGTCCTGCTTATTTGTATCTCTGAGGTTTCCTCAGTATCTGGCACAGTATCTGTCAGTTGACAGCTCTAATTCATTTAGAGTGAATTTGTTCTGCTTCTATTATGGAGGTAAGAGAAAAAAACTGCTGCATTAGGTGGGAATTTCACTAATACCAATGAATTCCCAATATTCTAACTTTTTGGGGAAAAAAGATGCCAAAAAAAGTGAATGAATTTTGAACAAAACTAAACAGCATGTTAGGATTATGGCATAGCAGGTTGAAGGATGAAAGAATGGTAAGAGCAATTTCACAGCAACCAAAATGACACAAGAACACACATGCCGGTAAGCAAACAAGAGGCACAACTTAACGACGCAAGAGGAAGTAGTTTAACTTGCAACTTTCAAAATTAAATTCTAACTGTGGTAATATAAAGAAAGCTTTACATCCCGTTCACCACGTTACACATATTGCCATTTATTTGCTAACAGCAAAAATTCAAATGAGTGTATTTGAGTCTCTAAATATTTTCTACAAACGCTCTCCCCCAGACTAAGACAGACACTGCCAAAGTGAACGAGTCACTGCATGGCTAGATTTCCATGTTGAAAATCTTAGGCTCACAGCAGAATACTTGCACAAATCCTACTGCAACTCCTTAAAAATCACTCTGCAAGTTGCATCCTAAGAGTTCTTGTCAAAATTGTTCTTTAAAGCATTACACACATACACACACTGGCCTAGACAACAAGGATCTTTGTCTTTCTTTGCCAAAAGACAGTGTTTCCCGAGGCCTGTTTTAGCCTTCGACTGATGGTTCTGATTTTGGTTCAGAAAAATAATTGCATGACTGTCCTAAAGTGGAAAGAGAAAAACCTCAAAAATTGTTAACACATCAATTACATCAACCTTTTCTAATTACAACTCTGCATTTCATTATTCTGCAGGCAAAATGAGTACCTTAAGTCTAGAGCCCCAGGTAAACAAAGCCTTTCCCTGTCCTCATTTCAAAACTTTGTTTTTATAAACATTTCCCCTGTCCCCTAAACTGAACTACAACAGCACAATGATCCTGTTGTGAGCACTCCCTTGACCTCTACAGGACAACAGATTGTTGCTCACTTAGCCCCTCAGAGTAAAATCAGTTTTAATATGGAAGTTTCTGTCTTATCAAAGGAAGTAAAGAAGTAAAAACAAAAAATGAACATATATAAGCATAGATTTCTAAGCTTTGATTGTATAGAAATGGTAGGTATGTGGCTTGCCAGGAAAGCGTATCACCTGCTTCTGCTTCTCTCTAGGGACAGAGGTGAAGGGGTCTGTTCTGGAGTTTTCTAAGGAGGCCATCTTAGTTATTACATCAGGGAAGTTTCTAGTCAAAATGTTATTCCTGTCTACAGGGAAAAACAAAAGCAAAACACAAAGAACATTGCTTCTAATGGCGTCACAGCAAGGAATTTATCTAGAAAGATGATGCCAGGAGTCGCCTCTTTTCCAGGAAGACAGAAACAAAAACCGTTCTCCTCGAGAGGCCAACAGTGTAGAAGCCCCTTTTCCAGAACTTTCCAAGGAGACGAACTTCTTTGTAAGTGTATGAGCACAGGGAAGAGCAGCGCTCCATGTTCCAAGGAAGAAAAGCAACCCACAGCTCCTCCTGCCTGTGCAGCAGATGACCAGAAAGACGAGAAAGGGAAACAAACTTCCATTCATGGTGAAGCATGCTGCTTATTTCTCAAATACACTTTCAAATGCCTCCACAAGTTGTTTGTTTCTATATTTTGAAAGCACTCAATATGCAGAGTATTTGCTAACCACAGGCAAAGTACTCAGTCAAGACGTACCAACTCAAACTCCTCCCTGGTGCAGGCAAGGATAAACAGGGAACAGGTAAGAGAGGCCTGCAAAGCCAGGTGGACAGAGATCACATGTGATCCCAAGCAGAAACAGGCTGCTGGAAACTAACTCTCTCTCTCTCTAGCTGATACTTATTCAGCACTTACTGTATGTCCGGTACTATTCTAAAAACTTTTACACATAATAACTCAGTTTTCACATAGATACAATTATTTTCCATACTTTAGAGATGAAAACATTGAGGCTAGAGAGGTTAAGTAATTTGACCAAGGAAGCACAGCCAGTAAACGGCAGGGCTAGGATTTAAACCCAATCAATATATTTTTTTGTAGCTCATCTCAATGGAGTTAGTTGGAGTCTCACCAGCACTTCCTTGTACTGGGCTCCACTTTACTGACTTCTATCAACCACAGGCCATACTTTTTTTTCCGTAGCCTGAAGAAGAAATGCGCTAGGTAACTTCATTATGATGGCAGTAAGATTGTTTTTCAACACATACACACACACTTTCAAAAACAACTTAGAGGCCAGATGCGGTGGCTCATGCCTGTAATCCCAGCACTTTGGGAGGCCAAGGCGGGCGGATTACCTAAGGTCAGGAGTTTGAGAGCAGCCTGGCCAACACGGTGAAATCCTGTCTCTACTAAAAATACAAAAGTTAGCCCTGTGTGGTGGCATGATAGTCTACTCGGGAGGTTGAGGCAGGAGAACTGATGGAACCCAGGAGGCAGAGGCTGCAGTGAGCCGAGATCACGCCACTGCACTCCAGCCTGGGTGACACAGCAAGACTCTGCCTCAAAACAAACAAACAACAACAAAACAAACAAAAAAACACCGCCTGGACAACAAAATGAGACCCCCATCTCTACAAATAAATAATTAGCCAGTCGTGGTGGCATACACCTGTAGTCCCCAGCCACTCGGGAGGCTGAGGCAGGAGAACTGCATGAACCCAGGAGTTGGAGGTTACAGTGAGCTACGACTGCACTACTGCACTCCAGCCTGGGTGACAGAGTGAAACTCCATCTTAACAACTTAGTGGTAAAGCAGGCCTCCAGTATACTTTCGCCTGTCTTTTCTTTTTTTCTAAAGATTACTACTTATTCACCATTCCCCATTGGTTTAGATAATAACAGAAGAAGCAGGACACTATAAAAAACCTTATTTTGCTACCACAGAAAGCAAGATGTGAAGGCAGTCAGGTTTGATAACAGTGCACACTGTTTTTACAGTTATCTTTCATCACAAGGCTCTCACATCATGTGCTCTGGGCTCATGTAACACACTCTGCTGGAATGCCCCCATTCAAGTGGGGAGAGAGTCCATGACAGTCCTGCCTGCACTCACTATGCTAGCAAAAAATGTCTGGGAAGGACAGAAAAGAATGTAACATGCAATTAAAGCAAGGGAGAGTGATTAATGTAGGCAAAAATTAGTCACAAGGGCAGTGTCAAAGTTTGGTGGGACAACTGAATGTTCAGAAGGGACCTGAAAAAAGTAATCCCATGATAAACAACATGGTAAAAAGCTTAGATTGTGCCCTCAAGTTTTCTTAAGATTACAGATAAAATGACAACAGGCAAATTATTTTCTTTCCCAGGTGAAATGAAGAACCAAGGATCATCTGAGCAAAGACTCAAGGACCATTTGAACAAAGACATCCATATCTATACCATAGATGACTTGGCATCTATGGAGGAGTGGAGGTGAGCACCACTCTACCATGGAGAGGAAGCAGCCACTGTAGAGGCTGGGCTTGCGGAGATTCCTTCTGGATGCCCTCAGACCTGTCATTAATGGGGACAAAGCAGAATCAGGGGACTGCTATATCCCATCTACGACTACCAGCTCCACCATCCAGGGTACTGTTCTTGCCACTATATCTAGAAATAAGAGGAGTGCAATCTTATAACTAGAAAAGGCTGTCTCGCTGAACATTTATTCTCATTCCTCTACCCAAAACTAACAAAAATCTGAAGTCTGAGTGGTGTCTGAACCTAATATTTTCATGTCCGAGACACACAAGGTTGAGCTGCCACTTCTAGCCATCTGAACCACCCAGTGTGAGTATGTGGCTGGGAGGGTGGGTGGTGATGGTGGTGGTAGGGAGGTGGGGGAGACTTCTAATGAGAGGCAGTAGAGAGTAGGGTCTAAGAGTAGGTACTCTAAAGTTAGATTGATTGGGTTCAAATCCCAGGTCTGCCATTTACCAGCTGCACTTCCTTGGCCAAATTACTTAACCTTTCTGTGCCTCAATTTTTTGTCTCTAAAGTGGGGATAAATAGTTGTAACTATGGGACAACTGAGTATATGGCAAGTGTTTAGAACAGTACCTGGCACAGAGTAAGGGCTGAATGAGTGTCAGCTCCAATTGTCATTAAGGTGTAAGTTCACTGGCAGCAGGTGCAAGATTCTTTTGGATGGCTAACAAACTACAGCTTTGGCTGACAGTGCTGTTTGTGAAACCCAGTGGCCTCTTCACTCCATAGTCAGCCTTCCAGTGCTCCTGCCCTTGGTGGCCTTGGCAGGAGCCTGGGGTTGAGTGGGGACTCAGACAACTGAAGCTCTCTCAGCAAAAGCAGGATCCCCACGTCTCCCATTGACACTAAAAAACAAATTCTTGAATTTTTCCCGGGTCTGCTGAGTGATCACAAGAGGACAGCTGGGGCAGGACGACAGAGCCTCAGCAGTGTCAGGGAAGCCTGCATACTTCCCTCATGCTCAGAGTGCCTTCTGGCCACAGGCTTATTTCAGCTGTCTTTTGTCCCATTTCTGAGGCTCTAAAGGGATGCTCTGGGCACTGGGACCTATGAATAAATCAAGATGAGTGAGGCAAGGGTAACACCATGATTAGATCAGCCTGGCCCATTGCCCTTTGACCTTAGAGTACTGGAAAAGCCTTGACAGGCAAGGGCAGGAGAAGGCCATGTGCTGCAGGGGCACAGTCTTCAAACAGGAGCCTTCCTGGGGCAAACAGGCGGCATCTACCTTCTAAATAACAGGTTTAAAATTCAAGAAAGCAAACAGCATTCCCTAACTATCAATATTCCAATAAGTCCTAGAATAGTTTTAGTTTTTAACATCCCAGATAGCATTTTCAATTGTAAAACCTGGAATGAGAGGTAGAGGATTTTCAGGGTCATGTGCTATTTTTTATTGGTTTACATGCAGGATGCAGATGTCATTTTAAATTTTTATCTTTCTAAATGTAGTTAGTTTGGCCACCCTCCGTGCTGAAGACCATAGTGAGTCCAAACAGCACAGTTAATTGAAATCTACAGATAATCACAGAAATTCCTTTTAGCCAACGATGTCAACTTTGTCCTGCTGGTGGAAGAAAATAAAAAGGCTGAAATTAGAAAATCTAAGTTTTTTCTCATAAAGGTGAACCCCAAACCTGTCCAATAATACTCTACTAAATAAAGTCTGTTAGTAAAGAAGCGATGCAAAAAATCAGTACCTAAAAGACTCTCAGGACATGAAAATTATTTTGTAGATTCTCCAATGGGCTTTGCAAGCCAACAGATCCAAATCACAACTGTGGTCAAGGCATGCTGCAGAGTCTCAATGCTAGGTGAAGAAGGCATCTTGGGAACCAGTAGACTGCTACTCTTTCAACATTGAAAAGACATCTCTATTCTTTGAAAGTCACTTTCAGCCACCCAGAAAGTTACCTGGAGAAAAGTATGGTGAATGAAACTTCAGAGTTTGAGAAGGAGCAGGTCTTTCTTTTTTTTTTTTTTTTGAGACAGAGTCTTGCTCTGTCGCCCAGGCTGGAGTGCAGTGGCGCAATCTCGGCTCACTGCAAGCTCCGCCTCCCGGGTTCACGCCATTCTCCTGCCTCAGCTTCCTGAGTAGCTGGGACTACAGGCGCCCGCCACCGCGCCCGGCTAATTTTTTGTATTTTTAGTAGAAACGGGGTTTCACCGTGGTCTCGATCTCCTGACCTTGTGATCCGCCCGCCTCGGCCTCCCAAAGTGCTGGGATTACAGGCGTGAGCCACCGCGCCCGGCAAGGAGCAGGTCTTTCTTATGTAAAAATGCCGATGAATAAATGACAATGAGATAGAAAATTGCCATTAAAGCACAGCAGTAATAATTATTGCAGATAAGCTCCACCAAAGCATGACAAGATCAGTGAGTGACAATGTGATAAGAAACAGGATCTTGGCCTGTTGTGACTGGGAGGCTGAGGTGGGAGGCCAGCAGTTCACGAGACCAGACTGGGCAACATAGTGAGTCTCTACAAAAAATTTAAAGATTGGTGAAGGCCAGGTATGGTGGCTCACGCCTGTAATCCCAGCACTTTGGGAGGCCGAGGAGGGTGGATCAGGAGGTCAGGAGATCAATACCATCCTGGCCAACACGTGAAACTCTGTCTCTACTAAAAATACAAAGATTAGCTGGGCGTGGTGGTACATGCCTGTAATCCCAGCTACTTGGGAGGCTGAAGCAGGAGAACTGCTTGAACCAGGGAGTTGGAGGTTGCTGTGAGCTGAGATCGCACCATTGCACTCCAGCCTGGTGACAGAGCGAGATTCCACCTCCAAAAAAAAAAAAAAAATTGGTGGGGCACCACCACTACAAGTGGTGCACACTTGTAGTCCTAGCTACTTGGAAAACTCAGATGGGAGGATTGCTCAAACCCAGAAGTTTGAGGCTGTACTCCAACCTGGGCAACAGAGCAAGACTGTCTCAAAAAAAGAAAAGAAATATGAAAAAAGAGAAACAAGACATCTGCATACTCTGAGTATCAGCCCCTAAGATATTAGTAACAATGGGAAAAGCAGAAAATTTACTCTGAGAAACCTGGCAGGCACCACAACACCTCAATCAAGTGTTCAAGGCTAAGAGATGATCAGTGATAAGATGCTGACATCACACACAGATGTGATGCACTGAGAGAGACGCAATGTCAATCTTGTAGTAGTCTTCCCCAAAATGTATAAAAATTAGTTTAATGATGAGAAACATTAGAACCAATTTGGAGCATTCTATGCAACAACCTATCCGTACTCTTCAAAAGTATCAAGGGTCATGAAAAACAAGGGAAGACAGACAAATTTTTACAGATTGCAGAAGACTAGATATAGTAAGTAAACACAATGAAGGATGTTGGGACTGAAAAAGGATATTAATGGAAAAACTGGTGAAATTCAAATAGTCTATAGTTAACAGTATTGTGTCATTGTTCATTTCTTGGCTGTGAGAACTGGTTTATAGATTATGTAAAATGCTAACATTAGGAAAAACTGGGTGATATTTCGCAAACTCTTGCTTTTTTTTTTTTTTTTTTTTAAGAGACAGGGTCTCAATCTGTCTGTCTCCAAGGCTGTTGTGCAATGGCATGATTATGGCTCACTGAAGCCCAGAACTCCTGGCTCATGCGATCCCCCACCTCAGCCTCCCAAGTAGCTGAGACAATAGGCACCTGCCACCACTACTGGCTACCACTACAGGCACCTGCCACCACTACCTTTTTTTTTTTTTTTTTTTTTTAGTAGAGATGGGGTTTCACGATGTTTACCAGGCTGGTGTCAAACTCCTGACCTCAAGTGATTTTTTTTTTTTTTTTTTTGGTAGAGATAGTCTCACAGCTTGGTCTCACACTCCTAGCTTTACATGATTTGTCTTGGTTTCCCAGAGCCCTGGGACTATAGGTATAAGCCACCATGCCTGGCTGCTTTTTCAACCTTTTTGTAAGTCTAAAATTATTTCAAAAGAAAAGGCTGAGACAGAGGAAAAAAAACAAAACAAAACACAACAAAAAAACAAAAAACAAAATCAGTTCAGTTTCTCCCCAGCCAGTGGGGTCATCCTCACTACAAAGTTGCTGGTTTGGGCTCTAGCTCTGCAGATTTTCCTCACTGGATGAATTTCATAATTTTCACTACCACTGATATTACACAATTGAGATTCTAGCTGAATGGAGAGTGATGGAAGAACATGAACGAAGAAGTCATCCTGACATTGGGGAAAAAGAACTTACTGAAAATTTTTTAAATGTTAAATATTTTACATTATCTTCACAATCCCTGTACCCTCCCCGCCCCCGCCCCCCGCCGACCCCTTCCGCAGCAAAACTCCCTCAACAATACTTCAGTAATCTGGCTAGAGTCCACAACAAATATTTCTTATTCAGAACTTGGCTTTGAAGAAAATGCAGCCCTAACAAAATTTTAAGTAAGTTACTGAAGGATGCAGAGGCTTCGTTTTACAAGAGTTAGTTCCAGAGGTGATTTTGGGACCAGCATTCTTCCCAGACCCCAACCGCATCTAAAGCTGCCAGGAGGGTCTGGCTTTTGATTCCTCTGTGACTCCTTTCCAGACTAAATCAATGTCACTTGGTTCGAGGAACTGCAGCTCTTCCCTATTCTTTGACCTGTTGTGCCTAAAATTTAACTTTCCCAAATTGAAGAGGGTTCATCCTCCTTGCCTGGGTCAATCCTTGGGGTGGACAAAAGGCATTAAACAACTATGGAAGCCTACCTACTCTGTCACGAGAAACAATTATTCCTAGAGAAAATCTCTGCTTAAAGCCGCAATTAAAGTCACTCCCCTCTTCATCCCCCAACAACTTGCTTTGAAAGGGTAACAAGGGAAAGAAGATGAGTGCTTCCACTTAGCTGGTAAGGGTGAATGGTAAGTAGTCCTTCCTGCACCCTTTCCATCGAGTCACCTACACATAAGAGCAACAATTGTGCTAGTTGTATCCTACAGTTGTAGCCTCTTAGCAGAGCCTTCAAATCCTAGTGTGGGTGTAGGGGTGTGTGTGTGTGGCGGGGCGGGGGATGTTCTCTTGCGCTGGCCACCTAAAAAGCTTACTAAGTTACTACTGACAAAGGATTCTATTCCTTTTCACTCAATATAAGCCTATAAGACATCTCAACACTCGCCATCTTACAAACAAAGACAAGCATCTGGGTGTCTGGGCGTGCCCTGGCCCCACAAAAATCCCTAACCACAACTGTTAACTCTGACAACGGTTTAAGCATAAGTAATAGTATATACCCTCTGAAGGCAGAGGTTTGGTTTTTATTGCTAGGTTTATGCCTGCTAGTTTGTAAGAATGCGCTAAATGCCATCTCCCAATTAAAACCCTTCCATGCCCAGGGGCAAAGGATGCTCTAGATCCTCAATGCTTGAGCCCACTAAATCATCCAGGACCGCTTTGCTTGGCTCATCTAGTGATGCAGAGCTGTTCCGTGGTTCTGCAAAGGATTCTCAGGGAGATTCCCACCTCACAGTCACTGCTTTGCTTTCAGGTATTTCTGGCAACCCCCAGAGTGCAGTATCTTTCTAGTTTGATTTGTCCCAAAAGGACTGGAGCCTTATTGAACCTATGCATCAATTCTGGTGGAGTGAAGTGTTAAATAAGGCAAAATAAAACAGAAGTAAGTGCGAAGGCAAGAGTTTTTACCAGAATCTGACCCTTTTGTGAGGTAACACAACGGAAAGCTCTGATGATATTGCTGAAGCTGGAGTGTTTAATGGCCTCCATTTTCTCAAGAGCATTCTCTCCGTAAACAAAGATGACAACTGTTACAGCCAGAGGAAGTGACAGCTCTGTGGAAGGCTCTATGTTTCCACCATAAACACTTGCTGAGGCTCCACTGATGCCAGGCACCATGGTGATGCTGGCGATCTAAAAGCAAGAGTCAGGCTTAAAAGCTTTGCAAACTCTTTCCCAAAAAAGGTACAGTCTAGACAAAGTTCAAGTTGTAAACTTGTAACTTCAACATAACTGTTACATGCTCCAACAATAGAATGGATTAATTTCCTGGGGGCAGAGGAGAGGATATTAAGGGTAAAGAAGGGTTTTAATTAGGAGATGACATCTGGCAAGTCCTCATAAATCCAGCAGCACATAGCTGGCCACATAAATCACACCCTTGTATTCAGGGTCCATACTATTACTCAACAAGGGTAATTCGAGTAATTACCAGAGTTATCATGATCCAACACATAAGTTCATTTGAGGACCCTGACTATGCAAGCATGAATTTTTTTGGCTGCCTCTAGATAGCATGTTTATGAAAAACAGGTTAAGTTACTGGCTCCAAATTACTTTTTAATAAAAAAAGCAAACAACAAAAGCTTAAGTTTTTAAGATTTTTCTTTTTTTTTTAAGTCTGAAAAATAAATCTCCCTGTCAAAAGCATGCAAAAGTAATGATTTATGTGATATAAGCTTGGGTATCTGTGTTGTTATTACATGACATTTCCTAACAGCTTATAATTGCCTTAAAGATTGTTTTGGAAAGGTTATACCTTCTCCCTATTCCCATTCTCTTTAAATAAACCCTTGTGTAATCTCTGGAAATTTTTAGACTACAACTATCGATGGGCCACTCAAAAATGGAGCCATTGTCAAGTCACCCACATGAAATAGTGAAGGTTTACAACCAAAAGAGAATTGCTCTCTTCCACAAAATAGCTGACGGAAATACTGTACTCCAGGGGCCTACATGGAACAAACATTAGGAAGGTGTCTACCTGCAAACCTATTCTAAGGCTGGACCAAACCAGGGGTACCAGGTCAGTCACACCCAGGAAAGTCTACAGAACACTAAGAACCATTATTTACACCACTTTAGAATTTAACTGTTCCAAACCCTTTGTTTGGCAGATGGGGAAAGGAGAGGTAGAGGGAGATCAAATGAGTCAACATAAGAATCTCGGTTGATTGGCTGGTTTTTCTAATATGGTTCACCACATCATGTTACTCTACTGAAGCTCAGGAGAGGGTACCAGGGGATACCTCAACCCAAAATGACTTCTTCACAATTTTAAGTCTAGGGCAAAAGGCCCATAATGTAGTCCTCACCACTTCTTCCTAGTAATGGCTAGCATCAGATACAACCTAAATCTGTAGAGCTAGTTCAACATTCAGGTTACCAAACACAGTCATGAAAGAATGTAATTACTATCACAGACATACACTGTCTAGGTTCTAAAGCAATTAAGCTGGTAACAGTACTATTTATAATAAAAAATAGGTTTCACAAACCTGTAACAGAAACCAGGTAAATGTGCCAGAAATTGTACAAACCATGGCAAACCTTGTATCAATTTTTATGTAGACATAGCAAGTAAACACAGTTTTGGAAGACAATTCCTATATTCCAATTTAGCATAAGGTAATCAACTGTGTCTTAAAAGAGGAAAAGAAAGGAGCCTAGAGCTTCATTAGGTGTCCCACCTAATCTAAATTTGTTTTTCTAGAAAAAACCATGCACTCAAGAAAGGCAATCAAGATCTACATATTTAATCACACTCACAGAAACTTGTGAACATATCTGTAAAAGGATTATCATTAATCTTTCAAGCCCCTAGAGTAGGAATAAAATACCCAGGCAGTGGCTCAAGAAATCTAACTTGTGAGGACGTTAAACATCTCAGGGACAATCTAATAATGTAAACTTTTACAAACTTTCCTCCCTGGTCTCTTTCCTTCAGTCAGTCAATCATTTAAAAAAATAATGAGCTCCTGGGGACCCTGTGGAGAATAAGGCACTTGTGATTCCTGCACCCAAGAGTGTAGCTGGGGCTACAGGAACGTTTTAAGATACCTCTTAACTGTTTAACCTCTAGTGTTTTAAGACATAATCCCTGCCCTCCTTGAGTTTACAGTCTTCTTGGGCACACAGAATCTGTGCATAGTAATAGAATTAAATAGAAATAGAGGAACAGAAGATAAAAACAATGTGAGTTTGGGGCGTTGAAAGGAAGAATTTCTTGGAGTCTAAAAAAAAGGATCCAGACACAAGGAGCAGAGGAATGAAGGCTACTTCCAGTGTTGGGGTGCCCCAAACATGGCACTTGACATGCTGAAGCAGCCTCAAGGTCTCTGACCCTCCTTCCTCATCCTTTTGTCTCTCGCAAAGCACAGGATAAGGCTGTTCTCTGAAGTTCCCTAGAACTGTTTCTGGTATCCACCTAGAAACCAGATCCCCAAAGAGGAACACAATGGCCTGCCATTGCACCCCGCCATCTCCCAGCTCAAGACTGAGGAATGCAACCATACCCAGACAGACTTCTCCACAAGATAATTTCTGCCTCTGGAGCTTGTTCAAATTCTAAAGAGCATCATTTACAAGTAAATTTCTGTCTCAGGGAAATATTCATTTTCCCTGAAAATCATTTACTCCTACACCCCCAACACTTTCTCACCAATTAATAAAGTATTTACGGATCAACCATCTGGCCATTTTCTTGCGTTTTCATATTTTGTATGACTTCCATGCACACATACAATAAATTTGTTAGGTTTTTCTCTTATTAATCTATCTTTTGTTTTAGAAGTGTTGGCATGATCCTTTATGATCATGGGGAAGGAAGGGATCAACCCTACACTGTCAAAGAGAAGAGAACCAGAGTCATCAAGATCAGAATGTAGATGGCACAAGCCAGGGCAAGAGGGTGAAGATTTCACACAGGGTGGGAAGCTGGGCATGAGCTTCTACAACAGATAACAGTGGGCTACACTCATGCCCACTGCAGGGTCTATGCAAGGAGTATGCAACTGGCAGGTAGGGTGGTGAGATGGATTCTGGTAGACAGAAAGTGAAAACGGGTGCAAGAAATTCATTTTAGAACATGTTGAAATCCTGGGGTCAGATGTGGGTGAAATAAATGGAAAAGAAAGCATTTAAGTAAAAAAGAATTAGGAAAATTTGGTCATAGATATAGTTTGAATGTTTGTTCCCTCCAAATCTCATGTTGAAACATGATTCCCACTGTTGGAGGTTGGGCCTGGTGGGAGGTGTCTGGGTCTTGGAGTGGATCCCTTATGAATGGCTTGGTGCCCTCCCCACAGTAAAGAGTGAGTTCTCACTCAGTTATCTACTAGGAGATCTGATTGTTTAAAGGAGCCTGGCATCTCTCTTTCTCTTCTTGCCATGACACACCTGCTCCCCCTTCACCTTCCACCATGAGTAAAAGCTTCCTGAGGCCTCCTAGAAGATGATCAGATGCTGGCCGGGCATGGTGGCTCATGCCTGTAATCCCAGCACTTTGGGAAGCTGGGGTGGGGGGATCACCTGAGGTCAGGAGTTCAAGATCAGCCTGGCCAACATGGCAAAACCCCATCTTTACTAAAAATACAAAAATTAGCTGGGTGTGGTGGCGCACACCTGTAATCCTAGTTACTTGGGAGGCTGACGCAGAATTGCTTGAACGCAGAAGTGGGATGGTGCAACTGTACTCTAGCCCGGGTGACAGAATGAGACTCTGTCTCAACAAAAAAAAAAAAAACAAAAAAAAGATGATGATCAGATGTTGGAACCATGCTTGAACAGCTTGAAGAACCACAAGCTGAAAAAAAAAAGCTAACCCTCTTTTCTTTATAAATTACCCGGTCTTGGGTATTCCTTTATATCAATGCAAAATTGACTACAATAGTCACTGATGACAGATTTCAAGATTTTCAGCTTAGGCTAGTACACGAACTGTAGAGTCCAGAAAGGAGGTTTGTTTTTCAAAGTATGTTTTGTTTTCCACGCCCTGAGTCTGAGATGATGCGAAGCTTCCCCAATGCAAGTGTCTGGTAGAAATGAAAACATATGGCAAAGAAGAAAAAAGCTCAGGGAAAAAGGTGGTCCAGACAGAACCTATCTCTGTGGCTGTGATGGATACAGCCATAAAGGAGATGAGTTCTCTGAGAACTCCCACCCCATTTAGAAAGGAAAAGGGCAGGAACACTGCTCTAGAAATCTGGAAGAGAGTCCAGGTAGACAGGAAAGATTCTCTAAGGCAGTGAAGCCTGAGCTGAGCTCGAAGGGTCTGCTGAAGGAAGAAGAAGGAGATTCCAGGTTGGGACACAGCAGGGACAAACAACAAGACTTCAGTGGATAGGCTGTTCCATCCCTGTTGTCTTGGTATTAGAAAACCGTATTTAACATACTAATGGCGGACATCTGATAATCAGTTCATTACAACTATATGGAACTGCCCCCTAAATTCAATTATACTTTGCCTTTCACACTCTTATTTTCATAATTAAATAGTTTTACAATAAAAAACAAGGTACATGGAGAAAACCAAGGTTATCAGGTTTCACCAAAACATAGCAGTGGTCAATTCTAGTCCATCCCTGAGATGACCTGGTCTCTGGCATTTGCACGTTAAAATTATTTTTAGGCAATGAATGCCAGTATTAGAGCCACCCATTTTTAAGGTCATAATTGCTGCATATAAAAAGATTTAGAGTTACAGACTGTCCCCAAACAGCAGGAGCCCTCATGGCCTGCCTCTCTCCTGGATCCAAGAGCCACAGTGTTCTCCTGCTTCTATTTAGAGTATCATGAATGCTAAATAGAAATGTTAAAAATTATTCCACAAAACGAAGCAAAACAGACATCATCCCCCATAGACCCACACTCTGAAGTGGTTCACCACTCTTTTGGCTTGGAAATGCATTCTTAGAAGTAGACTCTTTGTCATCTGAACCCCCAAACATCTTAATTACATATTTGTATAACACCCGGATAAAGGGGGAAAAAACCCAAACCTCAAGTTTTTTTTTAAAGTAATAGCAGCTTTCACTCTAGAAAAAAACATCAGAGCAATTCTATCACATCAGTACTTTGGTTACTTAGCATCATGTCATCTCAGGCGCGTGTAACACGAAAGGTGTGAAGGGGAAAAGGACATCAGAAATGGCTGCAGCAACAAGGAATCTAGCAAAAATAGTTTTCTGTCATTCTACACGCCAGATGTGGTAACAAGCTCTTCCAGCCGGACTTGGTAAAATGCCTTGTTTGAATGAAAGTCTGAATTGGCGGTTATTTTTAAATTAATGAAGTTTTTCTATTTGGAAGGACTTCTAATAACACGGGGTAGTATCCCAAGAAGCCCTCAGGGACTTTTCTTAATGAATTAGAATAATGTGCAATTAGACCAACAGTTGTCACAAAGTGCTTCTGAGGGCTTGAAAGTAGTTGCTCTCAAGTAGTTTAAGTAGCATCATATTCACATAAAGGATTCTAAGGCTCTGAACTGAATTGTTCGACTTTACAATGCACTGGAATATACATGAACAAATGCACTCCACAGTGCATATTATGCATTTCCTAGGATTAAAAAACCCAAAAACTCCAAAATGGGGGCGGGGGGGAAACATGCTAAGCAAATATATTAGGATAAATATGTATCAGAAAAATACTCGTTTCAGGATTCCTCTAAATAGTAAGTCCTAGTCATGGCTGTGTGTCTTCACAGATCATTAATTTCTTGGCAAAGAAGTTGGGGTGCAGAGACCATATGGCCAGAGCACTGGAATTGAAGATCAGTGGGAATGTGATTAGAGGGGTTTCGAAAAGTCCGTGCTCCTTTGAAAACATTTTGACTATGCCTTTTCTCTCTCGTTTCCCAAGGCCACTACTCTACCTTCCTCTGTTTGAATCCAAACAGAAGTATAAGAAGTCAGATCCAAAAATGACTCATTTTATCTTGCCCTGCGTCTCTGTGTGGCCAATGGCCAACCATCCTATGGATGGACAGTCACAAGGGCCCAACCAAGGTGTCTTACACGAGCAGGCAGAGGGCTTGTAGTGGCTTTTTGTAGGTTTTCGGCTGGAGCTGAACTAACTGCAAACTAAAAGAAAGTTCCCAACAGCAGCCCTTCCTGAAGCTGAGGGTCTGACTGTGAAAGTCTAGCCCAAGTATTTGGGGTGCTGGGAAGACATGAGAACTAACTTATGTCCTTTGTTTCCTTCCTAAGCAAACTGGGCAGTCTTGTTCATGCAAAACCACTATGGAACGATCACTGTAACAGGCACACTGGACCAGACGGTGAATGCCCCCAGGGGGTATCTCTCCCTAACGCCTTGCGTTTTCACATCACACCACCTCCCCTCTTCCAAATTTTGGAGGCTTACTACCAATAGGGACTCACTATCTGACTGATTAATCAGCTTTCAGTAGACAGGAGCGGGACAGGTGGGGGAGAAAACATTTCTTTCCAACTCCCATTCTCCACTGCAGAATACCACAATAAGAAATCTTAGGCCAGGCGCGGTGGCTCATGCCTGTAATCCCAGCACTTTGGGAGGCCGAGGCAGGTGGATCACGGAGTCAGGAGTTTGAGACCAGCCTGCCAACATGGTGAAACCCCGTCTCTACTAAAAATACAAAGATTAGCCGGGTGTGGTGGGGTGCGCCTGTAATCCCAGCTACTCAGGAGGCTGAGGCAGGAGAATCCCTTGAACCCAGAAGGCGGAAGTTGCAGTGAGCTGAGATTGCGCCACTGCACTTCTGATTGTTAACTAGCAGTTTAAATGACATTTAATCAGCTAAGTGAGAGTTGGTTTAAAAGGCCAATTACAAAAGAAGTGGTAAATGGCCTTTTAAACCAATTCATAGTATCTCTAAATGCCTTGGTTTACCAAGTCTGAGTGTTTCCTAGTACTCTCCTTATAAGCATTAGAATGAAATCGAGTCCTGGCTCTTTTCCCATAACCACTTCCTCTTTGGTTCATTAAAAATGTAAACATTACTTAAATAGAGCAAAGCTCCCTGGACTAAGGGGGTCTTCATGGTATACATTCAAATGGCATGTGAATGAGGTTACAGGGCACAGTGCAGAATCCCTCCATGGATTCTAAGGTGGCTAAAAATGCCCATGTCAGTGGATTTGCCTGTTTTCCAAGTCATTTGCTCTGAAACTCCTAAATACAAATACGAAAACAACAGCATGAGACTGCATTGTCATGTTTATTTGTTATTCATTCTGTTATTTGGGGTTGGGGGGCAGGAGGAGGATTAGACACAATTTTTAGCCAATGAGCCTCTAAACAGAAATACGGTTTATTCTTGGTACTCAAATTCAAATCTTAGTAACATAGCAATTACATTTTAAAATAAACTATCTCCTTGTGCTTGCTTCTAAGGAGAGTGTTCAGTGGGATATGAAAAGAGTCTAATCCTAGGCAGCCGTATGGCCAGACCAATTATAAACCCCGTAGACTTTCACACGTCACAGAGAGCAAACTGCTCCAGGAGCAGCTCTTAATACTTTACTGCCTATTCAGGTGCTCCCGCACTTTTAAGATACACTTGTCAGCAACAAAATACAGCACTTCCTTCTGTCTTTATCACACTGGTTGCCAGACAACTGCATAGAGCTAAAGTGGGTAATGTTACAGTAAACAGCTCCCTAAAACATTTACATATGTCACTGATAAACCATAGAAAATTTAAAAGAGATACAAATGTACTCTTGGAACCTTAAATCTTCTTCCCACTGAGGCCTAAGAACTTACAATCTTCATACACCTGGGCAGAGGAAAAGGAAACAAATCCCAAAGGAAGTCTGGATTTATAGCCTAAATATGTCTTCCTCTAGAATATTTAATACACTTAAGCTATAGTCATTCTATACACTCTGAAAATGCTCTTCAACGATAAATTACAGTCGTTGCATTTTTCATTGCAGTTCACATAAATATCATTTTGCTTTGAGCAAACCAATTATAGAACAGTAAATCATTTTTACATTGCATTCCAAAAATATTTAAGTTGCAACATGGACAGTGCGTAGAATCACAAGAAAAATATAGCTTACATATTCTATCATTCAGTCTTCTACAGCAAACATGTTAAATCCCTGAAGAAGGTGCTACTGTCAGTTTGGTTTTTAAATATTTAGATTATTTCAGCGTATGCACTTAAGTATTAGTGCAACAAATATTTACTGAACTCCTGCAATATGCAGTTATCCAGATTTGGGGTAGAAATTTGGGAATTTCCCTGATTTCAAGGTATCAACCACTACTATTCTAATTACCTGCTTCATGGGCATTTATCATGGCAGGCCCCACCCGAAGAACTCTATGCACACAGACTATACCATTTCATCCCCACAACTTTCCTGAGAGGCGGAGATCATCACTCTGTTTGAAAAGTATGGAAAGGTCACCAAGGCCACATGGCTGGTGACACTGGAGGATCTGCCCAACATTCACACCCATAGAGGTAATCAGTACAGCATTCCCTCCATATCTGAGGACTCCACACCCATGGATTCAACCAAACAGATCAAAAATATTCAGGAAAAATCAAATAGGATGCTTGTGTATTAAACATGTGTGGATTTTTTTCCTTGTCATTATTCCCTATTAATACATTATAACAACTATGTACTTTGTATTAGGTGTTATAAGTAATCTACAGATAGTCTAACGTAGTGGTCCCCAACCTTTTTGGCACCAGGGATCGGTTTCATAGAAGACAATTTTTCCACAGATGGGTGGGGGAAAAGGATGGTTTGGGGATGAAACTGTTCCACCTCAGATCATCAGGCATTAGTGAGATTCCCTGCATGTCCAGTTCACAATAGGGTTCTCACTCCTATGAGAATCTAATACCTCTGCTGATCTGACAGGAGGTGGAGCTCATGCAGTTAATGCTAGCTGGCCTGCCACTCACCTCCTGCTGTGCAGCCTGGTTCCTAATAGGCCATGGACTGTGACTGGTCCATGGCCCGGGGGTTGGGGATCCCTGGTTTAAAGTGTATGGAAGGATGGGCGTGGGTTATACACAAATATTGCGCCATTTTATAAAAGGGACTTGAGCATCTGTGGATTTTGGTATCTGCCGGGGGCGGGGGGGGGGGGGGGTGGTCGTCCCTGTTTTCCCAGGGAAAACTGTATATGGTGCCACTGTGAAGTCTTCTAAGCTATGCCAAGTTGGTAAAATTAAAAGAACAAAACAGCCGGGCATAGTGGCTCATGCCTGAAATCCCAGCACTTTGGGAGGTCAAGGTGAGTGGATCACTTGAAGTCAGGAGTTCGAGACCAGCCTGGCCAACATGGTGAAACTCCTACTCTACTAAAAATACAAAAATTAGCCAGATGTGATGGCACATGCCTGCAATCCCAGCTACTAGGCAGGGTGAGGCAGGAGAATCGCTTGAACCTGGGAGGCAGAGGTTGCAATGAGCCAAGATCGTGCCAGTATACTCCAGCATGGGTGACAGAGCGAGACTCCGCTTCAAAAACAAAACAAAACAAAACAAAAAAGAATAAAAAAGTTAAAAAATAAAGAACAAAACAGCGTAATACATGATCAAGTCTTAGGAGAGTGACTGCAGACTACAACTGCAACAGAGTATTTAGGCAAAAATAGATGTTAGCTAGGGAGTGATGATCAAGGAAAAAGCATGGGAAAGAATGCTGAGTAAGTGGGAGAATGCACGAGTAACAGCATGGGGGTAGGAGACAAGGGCCCAGTCTTTTGGCAGAACCTTCAGAAAAACAGTCTAATGGTCCATGCCTCTGGAAAGCAGCAAGAAGATAAGCCAAGGTGTCCAGCGGGAAAGCTGAGTCTAATTGGTTAGGACTTCACATCACAGAGAACAGGGAGCCACCCTGGTACTTTGAACACATGAGTACCTTACCTAAACCAGTTATTTAGATCAGAAAAAAAAGTCTGACAATAATTTACAGGATGTATTGGAGGGAAGGAAAAGCTGAAGGTGAGACCAAACCACGAGGCTGCACCAGAGAAAAGGCATTGGGACTAAAAGAGCAGAGGAAAACATAAAGGGCACTGCAGAAGAGTGAAAGAGATAGGGAGGAAACTTCCTGAGTCCTGCCTAATTATGTGAGCTGTTCAGTACTCACCA
This sequence comes from Mandrillus leucophaeus, assembly GCF_000951045.1. NCBI lineage: Eukaryota > Metazoa > Chordata > Mammalia > Primates > Cercopithecidae > Mandrillus > Mandrillus leucophaeus. The sequence goes on from NW_012109919.1 coordinate 1,205,853, forward strand.
GCAAGTGAGGAGAAGAACCAGGTGGGCGTGCACACAGGGATGTGCATTTGCTCCCTTCCACCTGGGGAGAACGGGCAGCCCTGTCAATATTCTCCACTCCTGTATAGGCTGCAGTCAACTAGTCAGCCCCGAGAATGACAATACTTCCATGTTACCCTCCCTAGTTCCGAGTGCTGGCTATGCAACAAACATATTTTTAATGAGAAAAACTATTTTTGTTTCAATTTTGTTTGAACCACATCATTCACAAATGACTGAGTATAAGAAACAACACAATTCCAAAAATAATGTTGCTTAATTTTAGGATGTCTAGTCTTTTTTTTTCCCCTCTTTCTCTCTCAGAATATGCCTGAAAATAGTGGTTAGCCAAGTTTTTGTTTGTTTTTGTGGTGGTTTTGTTTATTTAAACCAGGGTGAGAAATATTTTCTGGGAGAGTTTTAACTACTGGATCACAAACAGAAAATGGGGGTGGCAGCTATGCAAAAACCTCTGTGATCATGAAACCAAGAAGTTATGGTTATTAAGCACTGTGAATGTAACAGTAGCTTAAAATCATGGCTCTGACATCTGGAAAGATGCCACTGGACTCTGACCAGCCCTGTGCAGCTCACGACTTCAACTGGAATCAAACCTGACTATATCTCCACTTCTCACTTAAAAAGAAACTGTTTGGGCCATATTGATAGGGCAAAACCAGAAAATAAGCTTTGAATTAGTCTTAATGCTCTGCAAAAACGTACTAACTTGTTAAGATGCATCCTCCATGTATAACTAAGCCTGGTCTAATAACTGTTTTGCATCTGTTCTGTAGCAGTCTGCTGCTGATTGGTGGTGGGAGGGGAAGAGGGAAACAGCTTAAACCATTACTCCTGTTTTGTGGGCATTTGAAGTAGCTGCCAGGCACATGACACCAACTGTTCCAATTGGTTCAGAGTGACATCACTTTATTATTCAACTTTGTTTGCATTTTGGCTTCCTCCTTTTCGGGGGCTTCTTGACCTCACCCTGCCAAGTCACTTTCAAAGAGAAAGAGAGAGGAAGAACACATCTTATGTACTCATGAAGTGTCAAATGTCCCTTGTGTTTCTTAGCCCAGTTTATGAGAGGAGACCTGGATAAATAAAGGTTTCAATCAATACCACAATGGTGTATGACTTTCTTCACAGCATGAGGAGGGGAACAGGGAGAAAAGCAAAAGGTGGCTACTAAGCTTTTGAGTAAATTAAAACTGATGGACTTCAATAAAAATCCTCAAAAGTTTGTTTTCCAAGTGGGAAAACTATAAAATAGAAACCACATGCAATACTATGCTGGAACCTCATGTAAATCATTCACGCTTCTAAAACTCAGAGAATGTTTCTAATTTAGTCAAACACTACCCTCTCTTTCTCCAGAATAATTATTCTTAATTTATTTCACCTAACTTCTATTTTTTACATCTTAGCAATGTGACCACCAGAAGCTGGAGCGACTGCTGTCTGATTCAGAAAATAAAAGTTTATTCTGATTTTTATTTCTGCCTTCCATATAGTGAGTTGCCAGGGAAGTCACAAAATTTAGAGAGTTTGAGCAAAATTAATTTTGTATGTTCAGCTCAAAGGAAAAAGCTTCCTCATAGGAGAATGCATGAATGGATGAACGAATGAATAACAGGCTTTATAACCCAACCAACCAGAAGCCCAGGGGCTCACTATCTTAAATTATACCAGCTCTCAATACAATGGGTCAAAATGTATTTTATTTTAAATTGTAAGTTAGGTTCCATACTTTATATCAGGACTTTGTAAGACAAGATCATGCTAGACTTTTATTATCCCCTAGGAAATGTAGTGACATTAACCAAACATGCAAAGCCACCTCAAGCCTAAAAATGCCTATTACCCCAATCCTGTACTCACTTGCTCCCTGCCAGAGACAACACAAAGAGATGAGTATACATACTCAGGAAAACTCCACCCGGGCCTTCAAGGTAGGGCCAGGACTGTGCACCACACAAGATGACTTGAAAACCTGTAGGTAGGTTTATCTCAGCACCACTTGCTTTGAGGAGAGTCACTGGGTAACTATTTGAGGGTGACTCTATTGCTCTGCAACAGTCCCTGCAGGGACAAAGAGAATTTTCCATCTTTCTTAAGGCCTAACATCTCTTTTCTTGTAATCTCACTGACTTGCCTAGACTCACCAGTCAATTATTATTTATCATTTACAGAGTAGCTCATATTGACAACATACTCTACAAGTATTTTTAGCACTTCATATACCTTCTATGGAAAGAGAAATGAGTTGGCCTGGAGTTGGAATTAAGCAGCCATGATAAACATACATGTGCCTGTGTGTGTGTGCGCACACATACACACATGTGTGTCTCTCCATGTCCGAGGCCAGCAGCTAATTCCTGCTCACCTTTCAACACTTAAAGTCTTGGCTCCTGAGCCCCAGGTACACTATTACTGAAGATCCTTGCAGATATCAACCATCCCAGGAATGGGCTAATAGTTTCAGGGTTTCATAAACAAAGCAGTCCCATTCTCATCACTAATCAAAGTAAGAGAGATACCTTATTTCTCTGCCTTGGTTTCATCATCTATGGAAGAGCAGTCATACTGGATCTAGAAACATGCATTTTAGAGCATCACGCACATTTAATGCCTCCCTTACGCATAACTCAACTGGCTAGCAAGTGACCCCTTCTCCTTCCACTTTCCAAAAATGCTTACTAACTTGAAATCCAGCAAAAAAGGGGCCACAGTGACTACGCATTCATGATTCTGTTTTACTCTTCTAAATTCATGGTCTACTTACTATTACCTGATATACACATTAATATTTAAGTTCCAAATCCAAGGGAGATAAGCAGCAGCTAATTCTAGGGAGGCAGGGCTAGAGAGAGTGATGGTAAAATCAGTTTAAAAAAAAAAAAGGGCGGAGGGGTTTAAGATAAAAGACAACTATAAAAAGTCAACAGAAGAAGGGAAAAGCCAGAAGCGCATAGGCCATTTAGCACAACGTACTGCTTCACACCAGAAGTTGTTCTACAACTCTTGGATGCTTGAGTTCTCCTTGATTTTTGTTTTTCTTCATTTTGAGTATAATCCGTTTATCTATCTTCTAGTTCATCTACTAAACCTTCTTATAACTCAGTGTTGCCAAGTGGTTTCAGCATCAGCATTTACATAAAAAACACATCGGAAGTAAACTGCATTACTCTAGCTGTTGTACACCAAACAGAAAATGCACATTTAACATATAAACATATGTTTACATACCAAGTGAAGACCAATTTATGTTGTGGTACTTCTGTGAACTGGGGCCTTGCAATACTTAAGAAAAAACTCAATTGTAATGTCAAAGAGAGGTGTTCCATAATTCAAACGTACTCATGCCTTCAAGGTAAGTTTATTCACATTCTGAGCAGTGGTTTAGTTTTAGCAAAATATTACCCATGTAATTAAATTAATATTTGGGTTTGAATCTTTTTGTTTTATAGGCACTTAATGTGTAAAATAATTTAACTTATAGTTGTAAAAGATCTGCAAGTCTAAGAAACTGACACCTAGGCTTTATAAGGCTGTATCTTTATACAAAGTAATTTATAATGACACTGAGGGTCTGTGAATACATCTTTTGCTTTTAAAAGGGGTCTCAATTACCTTAGATGAAAAACTGCCTTGCCCACCTGGGAGCATCATTATCTTATCATAGAATGAAGTTACTTTCACAGTGATGACCCTGAGTATTGAGAAAAAGTTGGATTATGTTCATTATATTCTTTTTAATGCAAGTAATGTAAAATGTCTTTTAGAAATGCTTCCTTTAAAAATTATTTAAATTGTGCAACTTAAAAAAATATGACTCTTTCAACTCAGTTATCACTTAAGGTTTCCTGGAATATTCTGTTGTTTAGAATATATTTGTGTGATATGAAAATACCTATGTATGTGACTCTTACAAGACTAGAGAAAAAAACTAGAATTACACATATATGAAAACAGCGTCAGCAATTCCACAAGGCCATCAGCTTGGGGTATGGAACTATCCGTGAAGGACTAGTGATGGTTGAACTTCAACCACACTCTGAACGGCATACAAATGAGAAAACTGTATCCCTTGATCTTTAGTTCTCCAAGTGCGGTTTGTGGACCCCTAAGGATTCTGCAGCTTTTTCAGGGGGTCTATGAGATTAAACTACTTTCATACACTACTAAGACACTATTTACCTTTTTAACTCTTATTGTCTCATGAACGTGTGCAGTGGAGGTTTCCAGAAGCTGTGTGATATTGGCAGCAGAATGAACGCAGAAGCAGATATGATCATCCAATTACCTTCTATTCAGCCAGAGATTAAACACATAAAACAATGCCACTGTACTCATACACTGGGGTGGGATATAGTTTTTATTCAGCAAAAAAGTATGTTAACACATATTAAGTCTGTTACTGTTTTTGAATCAATAAATTCTTTTAAAGTTATTAATTTTAATTTTTCATACAGCAAATATCAATAGATACAACTCACATAAATGAAAGCTCACTGGGGTTTGTCCTAGCCTGTCTGGGCACCTATAGCAAAACACCATAAACTAGGTAGCTTTTAAACAACAGAAACGTATTCCTCATAGTTCTAGAGTCTGGGAAGTCCAAGATCAAGGCACTGGCAGATCCAGTGTCTTGTGAAGGCTACACTTTCTGGTTCACGGAGGGCACCTTCTAGCAGAAGGGGCAAAGCAGCTCTCTTTTATAAAGGCACAATCCCATTCATAAAGGTCCCCTACCCTCACGGTTTAATCCCTTCCTAAAGGCCCCAGCTCCTAATATTATCATATGGTGATTAGGTTTCAACGTATACATTACTGGGGTGACATAGACATGTAGACGGTGGCAGGGTTTTTCATTTTTAACAGCGTGAAGGGGTCCAGAGACGACTGAATTTGAAAACCCCTGGATGATCTCATTTTTCTGAACAGGGAAGCTACAAGCAGATGAGTACCAAACGTTTCTCTCCATTCCTGGCCTGTCCCCTGAGCCCTACACTGCTGTGTTCAACTCCATCTTAGCTTGCCCCCCTGGATGTCTAAGACGCATTTCTGACCTGACAGATGCAAGACACAGCTCCTGCCCCATCTGCCTTCTCCACCACACACTCCCAAACTACGCTGCCTTCCTCCCCACTCCTTTGCAACAACTCAGGAATGGGAGCCTCCACCCCCTGTTCTGTCCAAGCAAAAATGTCTGAGGTATCTTTCACTCTCCCCATCTCCATTCCCTTCATGCTATATTTTACGAGTCTCCAAATATTCCTAAATCTAACCACTACAAATTGCTATCACTCTGGTCCAGTGGTTCTCAACAGGGTACAATTTTGGTCCCCCCCAACCCCCAATCCCAGGTTAACATCTGTCAATGTCTAGATACATTTTTGATTGTCATGACTAGGGGGCGCGGTGGATGGGCTACCGGCATCTAGCAGGTAGAGACTAGGGATGCTGCTGAACATTCTGCAATACACAGGACAGTCCCCCACAACTAATTATCTCACCCAAAATGCCAACAGTGCCAATGCTGAGAAACCTGGCACTGGTTCAGGACTACCCCCCACCCCCCCAACTAATTATCTCACCCAAAATGTCAATACTGCCAATGCTGAGAAACCCGGCACTGGTTCAAGCCACCAACATCTCTCATATGCATTGTCCCAGCAGCTTCCTAAGTGGTCTCCCTGCTTTTTCCACTCTTCCTCCCTCTTCCCTTCTCCACCTAGCAGCTAGAATGACTGTTGTAGAAATCAGTGCACCACTCTTGTGCTTCTCACCCATCCCCAGCTTCTACTATGTGTTGAGTAAATTCTCACTCTTGACATGGCCTACAGGTCCTCTCTGCTCTGGTCCCATCTAATACTGTGACCCATCTTATAACTCTATGCTATGAAATGAATTGTGTCCCACTCCTGGCCACCTCCCACCTCCACCCCACCAATTCATATATTAGAACCCTAACCCCTCATGTGACTCTGCTGAAGGTAGGGTCATTAAGGAGACAATTAAAGTCAAAAGAGGTCATAAGGGTGAGGCCCTGATACAATTGGATTAATGTCCTTAATCAGTGAGGAGACACCACAGCTTGCTTTCTCCCGCCACCATGTGAGGATACAGTGAGAAGGTGGCTGTTTGCAAACCAGGAAGAGAGCCCTCACCAAAACCAGACCTTGCTGACACCTGACCTTGGACTTTCAGCCTCCAGAGCCATGAGAATATGGTTCTCCAACCATGAGGCTGGAGAGAAGAGGTGAAGTAGGCAGAGGCAAGACTGGAAAGGTAGGGCTGGGGTGGTCAGAAAGGGCAAATCACAAAATGGCTGGTGTGAAAGGAGAAAGGGATCTCCCCACAGCTTGAGTATGGAAGACTATTCAACTTCAGAAATGAACAGAGAGGGAGAGGGAATGCTGCAATGTCTATTGCTACCCAGGCTATGGCAATTTGTCATAGCAGCCTGAGCTAACACTCTCAGTTTCCCTAATCTTCCAAGTTCCAGCCTTGCTGGTCATCAGTCTGTGCCCATGTGACAGCTTTTTGTTCTTATTCTTTCTCCTGAACTTCCCATGGCTGGACCTTCCAAACTCCCTTAGTCTAAATGCCACCTTTTCACAGAGGCCTCAATGACTACCCAGACTAATACAGCACTCCTCAACCACACCTGCCCCCCAACCCAGCACTTCTGCATTGTGATGACAGTACTGTTTTGTGTTTTCTTTTTTTTTTTTTTTTTTTTTTTTTTTTTGAGACGGAGTCTCGTTCTGTCACCCAGGCTGGAGTACAGTGGCGTGATCTCGGCTCACTGCAAGCTCCACCTCCCAGGTTCACGTCATTCTCCTGCCTCAGCCTCCTGAGTAGCCGGGACTCCAGGTGCCTGCCACCATGCCCGGCTGATTTTTTGTATTTTTAGTAGGGACAGGGTTTCACCATGTTAGCCAGGATGGTCTTGATCTCCTGACCTCGTGATCCGCTCACCTCGGCCTCCCCAAAGTGCTGGGATTACAGGAGTGAGCCACCACGTCTGGCCTTGTGTTTTCTTCTTAGATCCTCATCACTAGCTTATTACTCTTTCTTTACTATGCATCCTACCACCCTAGTATAGAAGAAACCTTTTTTTTTTTGGAGACAGATTCGTGCTCTGTTGCCCAGGCTGAAGTGCAGTGGCACGATCTCTGCTCACTGCAACCTCCGCCTCCCAGGTTCAAGCAATTCTCCTGCTTCAGCCTCCCGAGTACTTGGGATTATAAGCATGGGCCACCATGCCCAGCTAATTTTGTATTTTTAGTAGAGACGGCATTTCACCATGTTGGCCAGGCTGTTCTTGAACTCCCAACCTCAGGTGATCCGCCTGTCTTGGCCTCCCAAAGTGCTGGGATTACAGGTGTGAGCCACCGCACGTGGTACTGAAGAAACCTTTTCTGTCTTGATCGCTGCTGGATCAGACAGAGCATCACAGGTACCTAATGTTTGTCAAATAAATAAATAAGTGAATGAACCTGCCTTTGAGGATCTCAGATCCATACAACTGGGCATTTATAGCCATTCTCTGAGTCAGGCAGCTTTCTGGAGCCACATGGCCATGAGAATGTGCCTTGCCCCAAGATCCATCTCCCTCTCCCACCTCCCCAAAGAAAGCTGCCATGTTTATGGCAATCTCATATTCCTCTGGGGACCACATGGGACAGGAAGGAGTAATTAATTGCAATATCCATAGTGAGTAGTTATTCATATTCTTACACTCCAGGGAGCACCAAGTCTTAAGGTTACATTAAAACACAGGCCAAAGGGAAGTCCCCAGTGTTTATCATCTGCAGCCCACAGAGTAGGTAAGGATGAGATCTGGTCAATTCAATTGAATTTACAGGCAACTTCTCAAGAGCCCAACTTTGAACTGCCCAAAGAAAATACAGGCAAGTCCTACTGGCACAAGAGGATGGGGTGGACCAATGGGGAGTTATGGCTGGTTAGGGTTGATATTTGTTTTTTCCACCATATTCAACACAGGGAGGTGCTTTTGAATTACTGGCTCCCTGAAAAGGGGGATCTGGACACATATGGCAATGTGATGAATGATGATTCCTGGAAAGAAAAACATTTAATGAAACAAGAAACTCACAATTTCCTGAGACCTGATATGCACAAGGTGCTGGACAGCTCTTGGAGTTATTGATGGGAATTTCAGAGAAAGGCCTGATGAGGGAGAGCTGGCTGCTGGAACCTCAAAGAGACAGGAAAACAAGGATGAGACCCATGATTAGGGCCACTGTGAAGCCTCCAGAAGCTTCTGAGGTTGGAGAGAAGAGGTGAAGTAGGCAGAGGCAAGACTGGGAAAGTAGGGCTGGGGTGGTCAGAAAGGGCAGATCACGAAATGGCTGGTGTGAAAGGAGAAAGGGATCTCCCTGCAGCTTGAATATTGAAGACTATTGAACTTCAGAAATGAACACAGAGAGGGAGAGGGAATGTTGCAAATATTTTACCATATTGACTTTTAATTAGTTGAGAATCAATGTTACAAGTCTAGACCTCATCCAGGGTAGAGGCAGCATGTGGGCAATGGTACCAAGAAAGCATCAGAAAGAAGAAGGGCTTGGAAGGCAACTACAGAACAGACTGCCTTACACCAACCTTAGGTAGAGTAAGACTCACTTCCATTGTTCCTTCTCTAGCAAAAGCTAGAGAAGCTCTGAATTTCTCTGCAGAAAACATTCCCACACACAGAGTCACACAAAACTCTCCTTTGGACCAGATGGGCCCTATCCTACACACTGAGAGATTTGGAGTGAATGGGACAAGAGGTAAGCCCAGTCTCTTTCCTCCCTCCCTCATCACCCCCCACACCCAACTTCTTCCAAAAACATCAAATATTTTCTTCCATAAATAATTGCAATAGGATGCCATAGCTTTTCCCAAACAAACAATAGCCTGATTGTGCCCTGTTTGCATGGACCCAGCCCGGCATACACAAAGGCCTGCTTTCATGCGCCAGGCCTCTCCCCACTGTAGAAGGATGGGCATATTTCGCCCTTCTCACTTCTTGAACAACTTCACTGAGGCAATTCCATTCGGAAAAGAGCAACAGGAAGGGGTTGTTACCACCAGGAATAGGAGCAACTCCCATTAAAAAGACAATCATTGTTCCCCAGGTTTTCTGTTGCCTTTTGACCTCATCTAGAAAGTTCTTTCACCAGAAGGGGGCTGGTTTGCCCCAAGATCCAAATGACAACATCTTATGCTGGTGGTTTCTTCTAAACTTCGTATTCAATTTCAAATAGAATTTTAAATTGTAATCACTGACTCTGAAAAATGTTCCTGTTTTTATGTCATTTATCTTCGTAACAGTATCAGAATAGAGCGAAAACAAGCACATATATTTTTGTACTACTAATTATTTTTCTGGTAAGAAAAAAAGCTGAACTAAAAGATTAAACTCACAACTTTATAACTGCTACTCTGAAAAACATATCCTGCTGTGTTTAAAAACATGAAGTATCAAGTTTCCTTTCAGAATTTAAGTTTGCTTATACCTCACAGATATAAGGAAGCATTGCAGCAAGTCTTCTTCCTGTTTCCAGTAATTCGGAATGGCCATTCTCCCAGGTAGAGCCATGCTTAGATCAGATACAAAGAAGTTTCTTCTCCCCGTTTTTGGTCTTCCTCCCATTCACTTCTCTCTCACTCTTCTAACTGAAGTGAAATGAAATTCCAAATGGCTAAGACACTGATAAGCTCTCTGAAAGCCATCTTGAGAACATATATGTTTTTGTTTTTAAAACCATATAAACAGGCTGGGCACAGTGGCTCACACCTGTAATCCCAGCACTTTGGAAGGCCAAGGTGGGAGGATCACTTGAGGCCAGAAGTCTGAGACTAACCCCGGCAACACGGTGAGATCCTCATCTCCACAAAAAATTTAAAAATTAGCTAGGCATAGTGGCACATACCTGTAGTAGTCCCAGCTACTCAGGAGGTTGAGGATCGCTTGAGCCCAGGAGTTCAAGGTTGCAGTGAGCCATGATGGTGCCACTGCACTCCAGCCTGTGCAACAGAGCAAGACCCCATGGCTATATCCATCCATTCATCCATCCATCCATCCATCTCAACCATATAAGGGCACAGAAAGCAGCACTACACAGGGCACTAAAAAAAGCTTTCACTGCCTGGTATGTGTTGTTCCAAAGTGATGTATCATTCATGCTGGAAACAGTAACTTAAATTAAAATGTATTTTAAAGTTTGATCTTGGTTTGCCACAGGATCTAGTGAGGCGAGCAACCCATGATGCTGTGCTTCATTTGCTATTTGGTTAATAACCCAGTGCTCAATGAGGAGACACTGGGTTACTAACTATGTCGCATACCTCAATTATCCCACAATTTACAAAACATTCAAGAGCTTTTGCATTTGCTTGTGCTTCAGCATTGAAAGTAAAAAACACGAACTATGGTAGGCCAGAACCTATTCCAGACCTCGCCTCTACTGGATTAAGCTATTGCTGTTGACAGTCATTGTTATTTTCTCCAATTATTAATACAATTACAATGGTAGAAAATATGTAGATGTATTAATGGAAGGGGTTCTTGTGTCTTCAGCCCACTTCATCCAAGAAGGCAACTCTTGATAGTCAGGCTGCTCTCTACCTTTCTCAAGTCTTAGCATTCGGATATAAGCAACGGACTGGGGCCACTCTGCATCCAGTAAATTGCCCTTGTCCTCATCTATTCTGGGTACTGTATGTGACAATCTCAAAGTATTTTAAGATGTAGGGTTTACTGCTATTCTGGTATGGTGAAGCCAACAGTTAAGAGACAATTGCCACTGAAAAAGTTACTCACAGTCCCCAAGAAGAGGGAGCACCATGCCATGAGGGGTCACATGCAGAAGAACCAGGGTTGCTCCTGAGGCAGAGGGAACGGTAGGAAAACATGGAGGAGAGCCAATAAGGTTTCCTTGGGAAGGAATAAATCACACAGGGTAAGCAGGTTTAGGACTAGCTGGCTGGAGTAATTTTGACAGGCTCTGGGGTATAGGGGCTGTCTCTTGTCTGGTATCTGGCCCTAGGGTGACTAAGGCAGGGGAATATTGGTCTTGAGTATGAAATCCCAATAAAGGTGATGAGGGATGTGGCCTGTGGATTAGTTATTTTGCATATAAGCGTTGTGCTCATTCACTATCTAGAAACTGGCTAACCCTAGCGGGGTTGGTCTCTTCAGGGTCAGCAAGGCCCCAAGATGTCAAAGCATCTGAAGTATGGAAAATAAAAATGCTTGATTAATACAGAAAGGTAACACAAGTCAATCAGATCAAAACTGCCAAGGCCCCAGGAAGTAAGCCTCGCCCCAGCCAAGGGGGATGACGAGAAGCTTCCAATTCACCAGCACTATCAGAGAAGCCAATTAAACCACTGTTTTTTGATGGAAGATTGGAACAGCCTAAGAGACAGGAAGCGAGTTTGCGGACTTAATGATAATGATGGTCTCTGGTCAACAACAGTACATTTCACAGCACATGTGAAGGCAGTTCCTCTGGAGTCAAGCCAACTTGGAGTTATCTAATGGCAAGCCCAAGGACAATGCCCCAGGCAGGGACCCTGACAGTGTATTAATACGTAAGAAATTCCAAGATAAAAGCTGGGGGCAAGGGCAAATTAGTTAGATAAAATAAGACATAAAAAGGTCACGTTTGGAAGGATGGCCTAAATATTATACAACAAAGTTTTTAAAAGCTTTTCCGGCAGGGCGCGGTGGTTCACGCCTGTAATCCCAGCACTTTGGGAGGCCAAGGTGGGAGGATCACCTGTGGTCAGGAGTTCAAGACCAGCCTGGCCAACATGGCAAAACCCCATCTCTACTAAAAATAAAAAAATTAGCCAGGCATGGTGGCAGGCGTCTGTAATCCCAGCTACTGGAGAGGCTGAGACAGGACAAATGCTTGAACCCAGGAGGCGGAGACTGCAGTGAGCTGAGATCGCACCACTGTACTCTAGCCTGGGCGACAGAGTAAGGCTTTGCCACAAAACAAAAACAAAAACAAAAAAAAAACAACAAAAAAAGCACTTTCAAGAACAACAACAATGTAAAAATAATACAATGGTGACACAGTTCACAGCTGGAAAGGCAAAAGAGTTCAAGGAACTTTCCTGGCTCCAGTCATTGAGCCAGCTGTCCAAGAGGGCTTCCAGGACGATAACACAATCTTCAGCTGCATCCCAAGAGCCACGGCTCCCAGAGTAAGGGTGCCAAACGGTCCTGGTATGATTTTGATTGCTCATGTCTCTCAAGGAGGGCTTTTAAAATCTCAACGATGTGGTTTCGGAGGCTATTAAACTATACTTTATCAAATGGAGACTTAAAACTCTGAAACAAAGAACAGGTTAAAAAAAAAAAAACTAGACGTATTTTATCTGGAGAAGGAAATATTCAAAGGGTACCGAAAATATGTCCTCGAGTATTCAAAAGGGTAATTATCTTGAGACAGTTGACTTATTTCTTATGGTTCACAGAATACAAATAGACCCAACACATACAAGTTATAGGGAAGGAGAGTTTTCTTTGTTTACATAGAGAAAGAACTTTTTTTTTTTATGAGATGGAGTTTTCCTCTTTTTGCCCAGGCTGGTGTGCAATAGCGCGATCTCGGCTTACCACAACCTCCTCCTCCAGGGTTCAAGTGATTCTCCTGCCTCAGCCTCCTGAGTAGCTGGTATTACAGGCATGTGACACCACACTTGGTTAATTTCTGTATTTTTAGTGGAGGTTTCTCCATGTTGGTCAGGCTGGTGGTTTCCTTGGTATCTCGAACTCCTGACCTCAGGTGATCCGGCCGCCTTGGCCTCTCAAAGTGCTGAGATTACAGGCGTGAGCCACCGCGCCCGGCCAGAGAAAGAATTTTCTAACATTCTAAGTTGTCTATAGATAGTATTATAGCAAATAAGTATGACTGTGACTCAATAAAACTTTATGTGCAATGACAGGTGTGGCAGGCCAGATGTGGCAGCATGGGCTGTAGTTTGCCAACTCTTGAACTACACTTAAGAAAATCATTTAGAATCCGATTTTACAAGAGAGTTGCTTGCCTGTAAATATGGTATAAAGAGAAAGACATATACACACATAAACATTCAATAAGTTTTGCTTTCCTCAAGATTAATTTATCCAAAGAGACCAAAATAAAATATTTTAAAATTATTTTTACCTTAAATAGCAGGGTTTTAATTTGGGGGTTGGGTGTGGAATTTAATCTAAAATATGTGAACGCTAGCTTCACTAGACACAGTAACTGGACAAACAGGCTCAAGCACAGAGTGGATGTTATGCAGATACCAAGGAAACCACCAGCACAGTACGGACCCCTTAGGAAAGCAGAGAGCAGTACAAGTCAAGTTTCTCAGGGATGCAAGAGGAAAACTACCCCCTACCAGCCACCCCCACACCATGCCTTTCTACAAAGCTGGATACCCTGGGCCCCACCTCCCAAAGCTGGGGGTGTAGCAGTCTTCACTGTGACCACCAAAGTGGTTCGGCACTGCTCCCATGACCCACCTTCACTTAGTTCATCCCAAATTCCCTAAAGTGGGCGTCTGTCTGGGTCAGTTTGCTGTCTCTACTGAGTTCATGCCAAACCCTGTGGCTATCCCATATACACCTCTGTTTCCCCACCTAGACCCCAGGGTGCAGGTAGCGGGCTTTCATTGTATCATCAGAACACAACACATGTAACATGATTTTAGCAACCACGTTCCTCCAAAGCAGCTGTGTCCCCTGCAGGCACTCACTGAGGGCTGAAAAGACACTCTTGGATCTCACAGCATAGTCCTTGTGCAGCACTTTACGTTGGAAAACAGAACCAATAAACATTTTCTTGAAGTATTCCTCAAAATCCAAACCAGTCTTCTCTCGAGCTGAACCCAGAAACTCTAAGACTATTTACACAGGATTTATAATCTGGTGTCTACTCAGCGGTTTTATAAAAACATGGGAGGGAAAAATGCCAATGCACTGCCAGTTCACTGCGGTGGTTCACGTTTCTTGCCTGGTAGACCAGGCAATGTTCCCAATGCCCAGAGCCCTGGCACCAGGCAAGCCTCTCACGCCAGCAGAACTTGGGAGGCGGCAGAACTCACGCTGACTCCATGGCTTCTCTCCCAGACTCACCTTCGCAGAAGCAAGCCCTTGCAGGCTCCCAAGACCCAGAACTAATAGAATCCAATTCTGGTTGTCTTGGGAAAAGTGAATCCAAGCTTCTAACAGGAGGTCCTCAAGCCACACAGTACCCTGAAGTACTGTAGCCAGGCAGCAAATCTCTGTGCCACCCATAGGCTGCCTCCTATGCAGTACATGCAGTAAAGAGTCAGAGTCAGGGCAGGGTGCCCTGTAACCACCACTTTGGTGGTTACAGTGAAGACTGTTACACACCCAGCTTTGGGAGGTGGGGCCCAGGGTATCCAGCTTTGTAGAAAAGCATGGTGTGGGGGTGGCTGGCAGGGGGTAGTTTTCCTCTTGCATCCCTGAGTGTCAAAGGGCCTCAGACAGAGCCCTGGAATATACAGACCTCGTCAGGGTTTTCTTATCTACACTAGAACAATATTGCAGCTACCTGGCACCTTGAGGGCCTGGAACATTCAGGATAAGTAAATGTCTTGAGCAGCTTCTTATTCTAACTGTTGAAAAGAATCTTTTACATGGGGCACAGTGGCTCATGCCTGTAGTCCCAGCACTTTGGGAGGCTGAGGCAGGAGGATCATTTGAGATAGGAGTTCAAGATCAGCCTGGGCAATAGAGTAAGACTCTCTCTCTAAAAAAAAAATAAAATACAAACAAAAATTAGCCAGACATGGTGGTGCACACCTGTAGTCCTAGCTACTCGGGAGGCTGAGACAGGGATGATTTCTTGAGCCCAGGACTTTGAGCTTGCAGTGGGCTATGACTGCACTACTGCACTCCAGCATGGGCAACAAGGCAAGACCCTTTCTCTTAAAAAAGAAAAAAAAAATCTTTCAAGAACATACCTGCCCTAGAATCCCTGCATGGACCTAGGTTCCACATGACTACAGGCACCTCAAGGGTGAGGACCTTGTCATATTCATCATTATGGCCGCAGCACCAAAAATCCTAACAGCCTACAGTGTGTTCTCAATGAATGTATACATTACACTTACTTGCTTTTCAGCCCCTACATGCCACTGGTGACACAGGTACACAGAGTAATCCCAAGGGGCTGATGATCATTCTTATATCACAGTTCAACACAACATCAGTGCAGAGTCAATATTAAAAAACAAAGTGAAATAATTATTCACAATTTATCCCAAAGCTGGAAACATTTTTGAAGAGGATAAAGATCCTGACAAATAATATGGAACTCTTTTGACTTTAGGTTTCAAAATTAATAAAGAGCTATTTCATTGTAGTTATTTACTTTGGTGGCTAACATATCCCAGAATCTTATTATTTTCAATTTATTTTTAAGATTAATATATCTTATACCATCAAATGCTTTACCTTTGGTTATTCTGAGCTCCTCGAGAAGAATACCCTAACATCATTCTTCCCCACGCCAGGCTGTCCCGAGTACCTTTCCCAAACGACATGGATTTGGTATCTGTGTGTCCTCACAACTTCATTACTGCACAGAAATAGTACCTCACCACCAAAAAATCATGTTCATTGGAACTGTTCTCAGAAAAAATTCCAATCATAAGGCAATGTTTTATAACGAGAGTTTATGGATCAGATATTCTGACTAAATTCACCAAAACAATTTCACAAGGAAAATTACTATTATCTTACAGCTGCTATTGCTTCCTCTAAGCTTACACTATGTCAGATAGAAAATCCGACTGCTTGAAAGAAGGAAAAAAAAAATGGCAAGGAGACAGGGTATGCATTAATGACAACAAAGTTATGACAAAAGCGAAAGTGGCTTCCACATATACAAATAGTGTTTCACTATGGTCCAGGCCCTGCTGTGAACTCCTCACAGGCATTAGTTCATTTAAATCTCACAGCACAACAATCCCTCACTATTAATGCCATCCTACAGAGAAGGAAACAGAGGCATGGGTCTCAAAAATGGCAGCACCAGGATAAAACCCCATCTGGCTGCTGAGTGGATGTTTTGGTCCTTATCCTATCTCAGAGAATGCATTCAAACCTAAAACTATGCCAGGAGTCTAAATTTAACTCAAGCTGAAGAAAACCAAAATGTCTCAGATATCACAAAGCAGTGCATTTATTGCATAATGTTGCACAACAAGGAAAGTTTCTAGAAAGCTGCCCGAACTTACATGGTTACTACCAACATCCAAGCAAAAGAAAAGTCCCAAAGGACAAAGAATGTGTCCCATGTGTACACGATCTGGTTCATCTATTCATATATCCAGGATGCAGCCTGTGCTCAGCGCCCTACTTAGAGGAATCTGAGCTTTACGATTAGTATGATTTTAGCTGCTAAAAATGTGACACCTACCTCTAAGATATTTGGATTTATAAAAATCCCTCCATGCTACAATTAAGAAAGCATTTCACTGAGCAACTGTAAGCCATGCATAGGGTGTGAGCTGAGGAATGTCTCAGGTGAGTGAGGCCGTTCTAATTTCAACACCTAAAGAATAGGTCACATCAGATGTTATAAATTCTCCAATTTTTTTTTTTTTCTTTTGAGACGGGGTTTCACCATGTTGCCCAAGCTGGTCTTGAACGCCTGACCTCAAGTGATCTACCCGCCTCGGCCTCCCAAAGTGCTGGGATTACAGGTGTGAGCCACCACGCCTGGCCAATTCTCCAATTTTCATGATATTAATGATCACACTAGGCTTAGGGTCAGCTGTGCCCTAAGGCTCTCACATCAATATTTGGTGGATGTATGGGTCTAACACTGGTATACACATACCCTTGGCTATATCCCTCTTACTAATGCCAGAGGATGGGTGTTTCTTGCCATAGTGCCACTCCTGGCTGTCCAGTACATGTTCACAAGGACTAGGAAAAAGGGATCTCCCTGGCAGTCAGCTTCTCTTTTCACAGTGTTGAAAACTGTGAGGTAATTTCCATAGGTGTCCTGGTAACACCTATTAGAAAGTGTTTATTTAATATTTATTCCCACAAATACCAATTACAGGGAGAGGCTGCTACCATTCAACCAGTTGTTTTTTGTTTTTGTTTTTTTTTAAATCAAGAAATAGTTGAAAAGGATGGGAGTGAAGGCACTTTAAGGCCACAGATGCCAGCAGAGGTGGGACATGACAAGTGAGGCTGGGGGGCTGGCCCCAAACTGGTCCCTCCCAAGTCAGCTTGGATACCACACAGCACTTAGCTCACCCTCAGCTGGCTTAGCACATGGACAAGTATTGCCGCTGGAGTCTCACCTTCTTAAACCCTTGCAAATGAGCCCCACACCACTCCCACACCTTGCCCTGTGCAACTCTTCCACTTGTCCACTCTGGACATACAGCCTTCACGTTAAACCAGTAATAGGAAGTCAACTATTTTCTGGAATTTTGTGAGCCATTCTAGCAAATTATCAAACCTGAAAGCAAGGGGCCTAGCTACAAACTCTCAACCTTGCAGGCAAGTCAGACAGAAGTGTGGGCACCCCATATCTGCTACTGGCATCTGAAGTGGGACTGAGCCCTCAACCCTGTGGAGTCTGTGCTAACTCCAGGTAGTGCGTGTCAGAACTGCATTTAATTGTAAGGCACCCAGTTGGTGTCTGGAGACTTAGGGAACTGATTGTTGGTATGGAAAAAACCCACACATTTGGCGTCAGAAATGTTTTGAGTAGCAACAGTTCAGAGTCCTTTGTGTGCGTTTACAAAAGCAATAATTTATGGCAAGGACTTATCAGAACTACTTTACGATTTTATTTTAGTTTCTTTTAAGGACCAAGATTAAAGATTTAATTAGTTAAACAAGACAACCAAAACAAATACTTCCTCCTGACCTTGAGTTATCACAGTTTGCTACCCAAGGGGCAACTGAAACAGAAAGGGTGGCCTGCATTTCAGAGGGTCTGGAGGAGACAATGGGCAATGTGCTCTCAGGTGCCCTGAATCTCTCTCTCTCTCTCACACACACACACCCCATACACACACAGGCACCCTTTTAGAACAGACAATTATGAAAGCACATTAAAATGCAGCATGCCATTTCGAAGTCTGGTCTTGCTGCTCTGCCCAAACACAGGGTACAGACTTCAGGGAAAACAATCCTAGAGAAACATTAGCTCTGTAAAAAATGAGAAAAGTAAAATGTTTCAGCCAAACGTTAAAAAAAAAAAAAAAAGAAAAAGAAAAAAAAAGGAAATTCAGCGTGTGGAACGGGGAGGGGAATAAGACCTATCAGAATTCTGTTTAACATTTTGCTTAGCTGGCCAACTCTGGCAGCATAAAGTTTAAATGGAAGTTATCTTCAAATTAAATTGCACCTGCATGTCTGTGAGACTCCCCTGTAATGCTCCAATAACATCTCAAGATTGCGGTCATCTAAATTCAAACTTTAAATATAAAACCACTCCCAAAAGAGAATGCCTTTGAACAAAATGACAATTTCAAACTTTGGCAAATAATTATCCTGTACTTCTTATCTGTGAGAATCTATCGTTTCTTTTAAAAATTCTCTGCAGCAGCCGGGAGTGGCGGCTCATGCCTGTAATCCCAGCACTTTGGGAGGCCAAGGCAGGAGGATCACCTGAGGTCAGGAGTTCGAGACCAGCCTGGCCAACACGGTGAAACCCCATCTCTACTAAAAATTCAAAAAATTAGCCAGGCATGGTGGCGCACGCCTGCAGTTCCACCTACTCGGGAGGCTGAGGCAGGAGAATTGCTTGAACTGGGGAGGTGGAGGTTGCAGTGAGCCGAGGTTGCACAACTGCACTCCAGCAAAACTCCATCTTAAAAAATAATTCTCTGCAGCTCCCTGTATCTTCCAGTAAATGGATTAGCAGATATTTTCTGAGTGTCCATGATGATGGTTTTAGCACTTTCCTTCCTGCCTAAGGAGTCACAATCACCTTCACAATCAAATGCAGGTGCTGTGTGTGCGCTGCTCTCTTCCTCCCAGAGCCCCATTTGACTTTCTCTGGAGTGCATCCCCATCTTCTCAAAGCAGAATCAACAAGCAAACCACTGTCCTTCTTTCAAAAAAAAAAAAAAGAGTCATGTGTTTATTTCTTCCCCTCTACTTGTGCCCCATAAATTCCTTGCCTTAGTCCCAAATCAGTCCTCCAAATGTGGGCTACTTGTAATACTATCCAGAAATGGAAGATAACCTTGCAAAATAGCATAATGCCCCAACTAGACGTTTCATGGCATTCTAAAATTACGAAAAAGCAAGATTTTTTAACATTCCTCTAAATAAATAATAGTGCAATAAATATAGGAAACAGGCTATGCATTTCCTCAGTGTTCTTTCATTCCATCCAGTGACCATACATGTGTATTGCGTGGTGAGCCCATGACTGCAGAACAGAAATACAGTCATGAGGCAGCTAACAACATTTCAAAGATGAAGTGCATATACGATAGTGGTCCTGTAAGGATAGAATAGAGCTAGAAAATTCCTATTGCCTAGTGACACTGCAGCTATCATAAGATGTAGCGCAACACATTCCTCATGTGTTTGTGGGGCTGAACCCGTGCTGCCAGTTGTATAAAAGAACAGCATGTACAACAGTGCACAGTACATAATATGTCATGATGATAATAAATGACTATTATTGGTTTATGTATTTACTCTACTTTTTATGTTATTTAAGAGTGCACGCCTTCTACTTATTAAAAAAGTTAACTGTGGCCAGGCACCATGGCTCATGCCTGTAATCCCAGCGCTTTGGGAGGCCGAGGTGGGTGGATCACTTGAGGTCAGGAGTTGGAGACCAGGCTGGGCAACATGGTGAAACCTCGTCTCTACTAAAAATACAAAAATTAGCCAGGCATGGTGGGGTGTGTCTCTAGTTCCGGCTACTCAGGAGGCTGAGGTGAGAGGATCGCTTGAGCCTGGGAGGTCAAGGCTGCAGTGAGCTGTGATTGTACCACCTGCACTCCAGCCTGGGGGACAGAGCAACACCCTATCTCATAAATGAATGAATGAATGAATGAATGAATGAATGAATGAATGAATGAATTTCACAAAGTGTAGCCTAAGTGTACAGTATTTATCCAGGCCTTCACATTTACTTACCACTCACTGACTCACCCAGAGCAACTTCCGGTCCTGCAAGCCCCACTCCTAGTAAGTGCCCTATACAGGTGTACCATTTTTTATCTTTTACACTGTATTTTATACTGTACCTTATCTATGTTTAGATACAGAAATACTTACCATTGTGTTACAGTTGCCTACAGTGTTCAGTACAGCAACATGCTCCACAAGCTTGCAGCCTATGAGCAGTAGGCTATACCAGGGACCCTAGGTGTGTACTAGGCTGTATCATCTAAGTTTGTGAAAGTATGCTCTACGATGCTGGCATAATGACAAAATCCAGCTACCTAACAATGCATTTCTCAGAACATATCCCTGTCATTAAGCAACATATGACTGTATATTACTGAGATCTGTACATTTTTAATTACCTTCATGTTACTGAATCCAGCTTTAAAAAACAGCAGGAAACCATTTTTTCATTGTTTCAAGTCAGTTATAATTTAAAAACCATTAGCTCGGTGTCAACCTAAAATGGAAACAATTACCAATAGAACATTACACATTACATTTACTTTTCATTTTTGGTAGCACAATTGCTGTCTAGGAAAACATAAGAAGTTTCCTGTAGGAAAAGTAAGATAAAGGAATTAAGAATTCTTAGGGGTCTCACTCACTTAAGACCGCTAACATATCAGAAAAAAATACATAAAATGATGTAAACTAGAAGTGGTTCAAAATCTAAAACCATTAAATGTCTTTCTCATTTGCAGTTCATATCTGAGTATGTGTTTATAGCTCTATGTATCTGATGGACAGAATTCTAGTATCTCAACCATGAAATAATTAGAACCTGATTACCAACTTAAAAGCAATCACAAAAGTCTTTGGAGCTTCATGGAAAACCAGACCAAAAAAAATACAGAGACTGATTTTATTGCGAGAGAGTTAGCCTAAGATCAGAATGTATGATGCCAGGACACCAGGCATTAAATACAAACATACCTAGATGTCTGAAGCTGTTTACTTTTAGGAAAATCAGAATGCTACATGTCAATAGATTCTGAGGCACCAGGTTTAATAACAGTGCCCTGAAGATAGCAAAATGCCGTCAATAACAATTAAGAGAAAAAAATTAAATATCTTGTGCTTTGAGAAGTAAGCTTCAATTACTTAAGAAATCAACTCAAGCAAAAAACCATTTCAATGATACTAGACAAATAAAATGTACATGTAGATGTTTGCACATCCACAGAAATAACAGCCACAATCAGATGCACTCTTTAGATGTGAATTTGTGCATACAAGCAACCCTTTCACAGGGTTCAAATCCTGTACACACTTTGTTCCACAAAATTGCTGTTGTCTTGCATCTCTTTTGTCACCTGTCTCCACCCTTAAGTCCTCCAAGGGTCTCTCAGGGCCTAGATTGTGGGGTTCAATGACCTTCCCTGGTCAGCTGTAAAACTAAGGCTAGCACCTTTAGAATCCGCCAGCCACACCCTGCTCCAGCTCACCATGAGTTTTCTCTAATCAGCCTCCAAAGTCCAAGCCATTGCTACATCCCAGAGTTGACGTACAACATGTGCCTTTAATTTATACTCTCAAGATGCTGGATATAGTAGTTATTATCCAGAAAGAGTGACTTCACAATCAGGATCCAAGACTGGCTATAAACGGAGATGAAGTCCTCAACTCATTCTCTCTGGTACCTACAGGAAGGTACTAACAACTAATCCTCACTTTCATTTTTAGAGTAACAAACCCAGCTTGTAGTACCCATGCCTACAACAGCCCAGATATGGCACTCAAGGTTGAAAAGGGGCCACAACTTGGTAACGGGACACACATGACCCCATGCAGGAGAAAAGCCAGGGCCACGAGGAAAGGGACTTCGGTACACAATGGCAGGTACCTATCCCCTTGCTGGGACATGGGGCATCAGGGTCATTACCAGGTGTGTTTATAAAACACCAGAACATGGACAGCAAAAGTAAGACGTTCAGTCCATTGACTTGCAGTGTTTCAGAGTCCCTACTCGCTGCTAGCCATGGGGGTGGGGGCTGGGAGTCATCCTATTTAAAAGCAGGAGTGAAAACCCAGGGTCCTCATCTCTGTTCTCAATGTCTACCTTGGCGGAGGGAGTTCTTAACCTCTGTGGCAGAGCAATCTGAAAACAGAATTATACTCCACACACATAGCTACAATGCCTCATGGGGAATGCTCTTCCCAAAAATGTGCTCAAGGATACAAACCCAGCCTGCCCAATTTGGGGAAATCATTGTTTGAGGGTGGCATGGACAAGCGGTCGGTTTGGGGTTTGCTCCCTGTGCACAGTTCGATCATCAAGGAAAGGCCTCTTCCGGGCCTCAAAGCTCCCTTTGTGAAGAATGAGGCCCACTGTCGAGGCTCACACAGGCAGCTGTAACCAGGCCGCCCCTCTCTCTGGGTGTTTGTTTTGATAGAGGTTCATTTATGCTGGAGACAATGCCTGCTCTCTTTGTTCTGCCCCCAGCAGGAAGCAGTGCAGGGAAGGGGAGCAGCATTGTCACACAGCTTCCAATTCAGGTTTTGGTGGCCACAACAATGGGGCCTCAAGTGCCACAAATAAAGAGTCGCCCACGGGGAGCAGGGCAGGGAGACTGGCACATGTGGACTCGAGCAGACCCCAGGTAGAAGTCACCTCCTAACAACTGCTCAGACTCACTAATCAAGGGGTTTGAGGGCTCTGAGGTTGGAGAGGGAGGCCACCTCTTCTTCTCTTAAGTAGTGCTGAGAGGGAGAAGTAACTAAGGCCCCCAGTGATGACAAAGTCTTCCTACCTCTCCTACCATTTATCCCAACTAAAGGAGCAAACACTCAAAAAAGCAAGCAAAAAGAATGCACACACATGCTTAGTGTTCTAACTTACCAACAGTTGCACAAGGAAGAAAAAAAGTCTAATCTGAATTGCCAAAAATGAACAATATCCTTTAAAATGAAGCCTGGGCTAGATGGCTGCGAGTGAATGAAATGTATTACCCAACCGCTGCTGTAACACAAGCCCTCTCCTCCCCCTTCTGGGCCTCATTCATAAAAAGCCTGCTTTGCCCCAGCAGCTGCAGGAACCGGGACTGGATTTGTGTCCGTGTTTTCCAAGACAGAGGGAAACAATTGAAACAGACAATCGTTCAGACACCAACACCAAGTGCGCCTCCCCTTGAGAAGTTTGCTGCAGAGTCTCTTGGTCTTATCCAAATAGGCGGAGGGAGGG
Organism: Mandrillus leucophaeus; assembly: GCF_000951045.1. Taxonomy (NCBI): domain Eukaryota; kingdom Metazoa; phylum Chordata; class Mammalia; order Primates; family Cercopithecidae; genus Mandrillus; species Mandrillus leucophaeus. Next base: position 1,229,270 of record NW_012109919.1, read on the forward strand.
GCTGGGAGGGCATCTTGCAGAGCTGTTCAGTGGCAGTTCTAATGCTAACACCCAGTGTGTTATTAAAGGAATTCCCATCTGCTGAGTCACACTCCGTATCTTTTACTCCCTGACATTTTATTTTTTTTAATCAAAGGTTGTTCTTTGTTGGTAAAATGGGGGTTGCCAAGCTAATTAAAGATTGCCAAATTGGGGTAGAGCTAGCAACACAACTCCCAAGAGATAATTTTTTCATTGTCCACTTTTAAATGGATATTACCATCTACAGACTTTATATAGCCTGCTAGAAATCTTATGAGATAAGGAACAACTTCAATTCTTAATATATTTTTCTAATTTATGAATAAACCAACAACCAACATGCTTCATCTCGGCAGGATGAAGCACTGTTTCCCTCACCCACTCCTTTTCCATGGCTACCCTCCTGGCCCAGCATCTTTTACCACCTAGAAGGGCCAAGGAGGCTGCTAGTTTGTGCAACAGAACAAGCTCTGTAAAACACAAAAGTCCCCAGAAATCTCAGAAATCACCATGAGAAATGAGAGGCTACCAAACTTTTTAGACTCAGCACCCTTCTTCAAAGCAGGGCCCAAACACAAGAGCATGTTCTAATTTACCAGGAATGGTTTTAATATAAGAATTACATAAGAACAGAGTGCAGGAAAGGAAGGGAGAAATAAAACCATTCTTGTTGCCCTAATACCAGAGCAGTCTTCCGGTGAATTGATACATAAATTCTCTCCAGAGACAAAATGATCCAAGCTATTAACTGTTCCCCTCTCAACTCTTGCAAAACACAAGGCTTCGAAACCTTGAAGGGGGGCAGGTGGAGGGGAAAGCCTGCTATATATTACTAGAAAATACCAAATTCAACACCACGATCCCAGCTTGCTCATCACTGCTGGGGATCAAGCATTCTGCAAAGGTAACAGCAACCCTCAGCACTCTCCTCTGCTAAGTAAATGCTCCTTTCTACCACTCTGTCCCCCATATCGGCCTCCTGCCATCTCTGCCTGTGGACTGACAGCCAAGGAAACAAGAAAACAAGCTGGAGATACCAAATGAATCTTGTGAAATACATGGTCTGTGATTAAATCACAATAACTCTAACCTCTTCAAAGGCAAACATATCAAGATAGCAAGCTGAGAGCAAAATAAGCAAGTCTTACAGAAATTATGCCAAACTTTATATTAAGAGATTACCCACACCTCCTAGAGGCTGTGCAGCCTGGAATCCAGGGTGGTTTGGGTTTTTTGTTTTGTTTTGTTTTTTAACTTACTGCAGCCCTTCTAGCTATCCAATGAAAGCTCTTACAAAGAAACCTTCAGGTCTGTAGTCTCTGTGGGTTTTCTATGAATATGAACGTACTTTATAGGTGGAGAAAACATACCCGTGATCATGTTTGAGGGGCTCACAAAAGGAGGAGGTACATGAATTATACAATGAATACAGATTTAATGAATACAGATTTAGTGAGATTTTATTACCTCAATATTCTCTGGTCCCACTCTTAAACATCGCCTTTCAACCATCAAAACATCTTAAATCCTGGGGTAGGGGCATAGTTACCCGAAGCTGTGGTCCCTTACTTACCCAAAGTTGTGGTACCTTCCCTAAAAAAACTGAAATACATACCAGGACATACATAATTCTGTCAAGTTTGTCCCTAACTGTGTGATCTTGGACAAGTTAGCTAACCTCTCTGTGCCTCAGTTTCTTCATTTATAACATGGGTATAACAGCAGAACCAACCCTTGAGAGGCTGTTGCAACAGCTGGTACACAGTAAGTGTTCAATAAATATTCACTGCTGTTATTAACATTGTCCCTATGTCATCTCACCCCCTGTATAAGCTCTTTGCTAACTTTCCAATACAGAAACAAAAACCAAATTCTTCACCATGGCTCCAGGGCCCATGTGATCCAATAGCCCTCTCTGCCTTTCACTCACCAGGCTCCAGCCACCCAACCTCACCTCATTCTCCTCATCGGACATCCCATGTGCATCCTGTGTGTGCCAGACAGTCTTGCTGGTGCTTCCAGACTCTGACGACCTCTTTCCACTGACGGTCTCCACCACCCTGGTCTAAGGTTCATCTTCTCTGCCCTACACTGGGGCAATAGCCTCCTCCTTCTGGTCTCTCTACGTCTGTCCTTGCCCCCTTACAGTCTCTCCTAATGCAGCTACCAGCATGGTCCTGTTAATATACACAGCAGCTCCAAACTTTGCCATCTCCTTTCAGAGTCCAAGCCAAAGTCCTGACCGTGGCCTCCAGGGCCCTACATAACTGACTCAGTTTACCCTATCCTCCACCAAGCTGCACCAAGCCCTCCAAGCTCCTTGGCTTCCTCCTCCCTTTCCTTTAGGTCTTTGTCCAAATGTCACCTCACTAGAGACCTTCTCTGAATACCCTACATAAAAAGGCACCCGGATACCTGCCCGGCACCCCATACCCTGTACCCCACACCCAACGCATGACACAGCCCTCGATCCCCTTCCCCATTTTATTAAGAGCTCCATAGAGGCAGAGGCCTTATTTTGTCCACTGCTGTAACTCTGACACCAGGAACAGTGCCTGGCACACAGCAGGTGCTCAATAAAATTTGTGGAGTGAATAATCCATGCCATCATGGAGATCTTTCCCTTGCTGGGGCCTATCACCTCATGTTCCTCTCCACGTCTTCTCATGGCTGATTCATAGTGTCAGGCCAAATGTCCCCTCTTCACAAAGGCCTTCTATGAGAATTCAACTTAAAGTCTCCATCACAATCAGTGAGTCTGTATTTTTTTCATGGCACTTACTGCTGTCTGACATTATTTTCTACCACTAGAATGTTTCCATCTGAGCATGGAGTTGGCTTTGTCTCTGTAACCCCAAGGAGATATGTCAGTACAACAGAATGCTCATTTGTTGAATAAATGGCAATGTATATGCTAACATTCTTTAAAAACTAAAAGCACAGATCCAGAAGAGGAACTGGGAGGGCTCTGTCTTACCCCAGATGACACATACCCTGCAGGTGCACGTGCATGGAACGCCTTGGGCACCTGAAAACGCCGCCCCGCCCCCCCCACCCCCAAATGAGGAGCTTTCCATCTGACCTGGGAGAAGCACTCAGAACCTAGACATGGCTCCAATGAAAAGAAAAACAAGTTGAAGTTACTAAATAACAGCCCAACATCTGTCACCACATATGAACAACTCTATGCACAGGTAATGGTCCACTCGCCATGCTCACTGTCCAAACACCTGGGCATCAGGTTTACCTTCCCCCTGAGCGGGCTTTCAAGCAGTCATCACAGCTGCCTGGGAGACACAGCTCTAAAACAGGGCTCTGACTGCAGCCCAGGGGCCAACACTGAGCTCCCAAAGCTTTGGATGCATTTCCTACTCAGCATAGACATCAGGTGACTTCCTTAAAGAGGAAAAATCACCCCACAAGACTGCTGAGAAAGCAGTTGCGGCATTTATCAGTGCTGCCATCATCCATAGAGAAGCCAGGAACCACGAAATGTAACTCTATGTACACAGAACTCTGCCACCCCACACAGGGCAGAGGGGAGAGCCATCAGAAACGCGGGGAACGGACCCCATCGCCAGCACAGCACCACACCCACAAATGAGGTGGGAATAAGCTCAGCACCCCAAGACACACAAGCACCATGGCTTTTATAGTTAGATGCACTCTCCACACGACAACAGGATTCGTGAGTGAGAGCCTTCAAACACATCCAGTGTGAACATGCATTCAGCACACATTTCCTGAGCTCTGCTTTGTGCCAGGCTGTTCTCAATGCTCAGGATACACAAGTAAGAAAGAAATGAAAGATAAGGTTTCTGTCCGTGTAAAGCTTATATTCATGTTTGTGTGTGCCTGCCTGTGTGTGTATAAGAATATATACAATAGACACAATTATTAAGTAAATTAAGTCATATGTTAGAAAATAAGCACTGTGGCAAAATCTAGATTAAAATCACCAATCACTAGTCACCAGACCCCATCAGTTACGGAAAGACCATACAGGTACTGTGCAGAGACACCAGAGAGGCCACCCTGTTTGATTGACAAAAGTGTGCTTATCAGAAGGTAACCCACAGGACTATGGGATCTTTACCTCTTTTATTCCCTGCAGGATTCTCAGCTCAAGAAGAGCACCTGGCACAGGTCAGGGACCCAGAAGCATTTGATGAAGAAATGGAAGTGCTCACCCACTGAGTTCTTGCTGCTGCAGCATTCCTGGCAGGTAACCCTCTCGATATGGCTGAAATCTTTCCAAGGATGAAAAGCTGGGCTTTTACAACAAACTAACAAGCAAACCCCAACCAACCACCCCCACACACCCCCAGGCACCTTTACTGCATTACTCTCTGGACCCTCTGAGACACATACTGTCTACTATTAACGCCAGCACATGCTGTGATGGGATTTCCCCAGCAGTGCCCACACGATGCTGGGCCCACACAGCCTGTGACACCTGCTGGCCACTTCGCTCCCACGGAGAAGCCTCTTTCGTATTCACATGTGCTGGGGATCTGTGTCTGCTGAGTGCTGAGCTGCCCGCCTGGTTCAGCCAGAGACGGCACGAACCACACCCCAGAGGAGCAGACCCTGGATGGCTATATTGTCAATGTTTCAGATACAGTGATTTAGCTATCCTATTTGCCAAAGGTAATTTACACGGGTGTCTCAAATTACTAGGAAGAAGGCACAGGTGATATGAAGGGACCACCCACAAACACCTGGCATGTTCCATCTGGGAGCGACAGTTCTCAGGAAACAGCATTTGTAAAACATGCTTATTAAAAACTTAGGGAGATTTTCTATAAGAAACACATAATAATGCTAATATAATCATTTGTGTATTGTTAAGTTTTTAACTTACTGATACATGTGAATGCATTTTTAAGACCAAAAAATACATGAATTTAATTCAAGTCTAGATGGCAAAGTCAAATTAATGTAGTATACAATTTTCTTAATAAACACTTCCTTTCCCACCCTCTTTCGCCCCATTTTTCTGAACTTTAAGAAAAATTTGCCTTTTTGCTGTTTCCTAAACAATCTATGACTGCTACAATAGTCAATCTTTATTTTTCCACTTAGTTTGCTTATGGATGTGAGGGTTAAATGTTATGAACATAATTTAGTGCTTACCACATCAGCAAATCCAGCTTCTTCCTTGAGCTGATACACAGTGAGGTTAAGGTCAGGGAAACATCCGTGCCTTCTGGTCCAAGCTGAGAGCATTGCTAAGGTAAGCAATCAACGCTTGGGAGGCTGGGGTTGGGGGGATGTCAAAGATTACACAATACGAATGCTAAATTCTACAAAACAATGTTGAAGATTCAAGTCTAAAATAGCAGTGGTTAAGGGGTATGGGATTCTTGCTTCAAGAAGACACTAGGCACATTTTCCAGTTAGAGAGCTTGCAGTGAATTAAGATCACTTGGTATTTCAAGAGTTTCCCAAACTACTGTACATGAAGGGCTTTGAAATTATTCCATTTTGAAACTCATTACTGATTTTGTTACAACCAAATAACAGCAAACATTTGTATGGCAGTTTCTAGTAGTTGTACATAAAAATGCTTTGGAACACATTACTTGGGAAACGGAACTTTACACAGACAATCAGAATGCCACTTACCTAATGGGAATGGTTTGCTTACTAATTAATTTTCAAGTCCATTTTGTAAATAAAAACAGAAATGGGGCCATCCTGGAGAATCATGATGCTGTTAACTGAGCTACACGGAAGGCAGAGTTTTCTTCCTCTTATCTCTGGTCTTTTCCTTCTCACACCAAGCAACCTGAGCACCCTGGGGGGCAACACCTGCTCTCTAATACAGAAGAGATGGGTGTATACATCCATTCTAATACAGAATGTCTCCATATGCCCAGCCATTTCTAGGGAAAATCATCTCTGACAGCTGGCATGAAATCAATGTCTACCTGAAAAGTACCTTTGAGAGCCATCTAATAAAGGCCAAAACCATGGCCATGAATCCAAAACTAGACTGGCATTTCTAAATAAGCTAGAGAAAAATACTCAGTGTGCGACATCTTCTAAACTCACAGCTGCTGAACAGTGTCTTTCAGTCACATAGCTGAACTGAATGCAGAGGACACGGCCATTTGTGACCAATATTTCCTTTCTACAGAGGAATACCCAGGACACTTGTTACGGCTGCTACCTAGGCGCTAAAATAGGGTACTTTGCCACTGTGCCCCCTGCTTCATCTCAAAAACTAAAATTTTACATCAAAAATTGCCCTCATTTTGTGCCTTTTTGCAAAAGTGGACCTATCTAAATTCTAGCAATGGAACGAACGCATGTATTTTAGAATACTCTGCCTTCGAGGGTCTCAAAGATTCCAGGGTGTTCCCTCTTAGGATGGAGTTTTATCTTGGCTGAAATAAAAGGGTCTTATTAAAGTCTTTTTCCTACAGACCTCTGGGTATAAATTATAGATTCATGTCAAAGCAGTGAAAGGGATTTGAGGCAAAAGATATTTCTTTCATACAATATTATGCATCAGAGTATACATTCTATGCTATAAATATTTAGCAAGGGATAATGTGATATATTTACTAATATTTCTGTCAAAATAACATCTAAACTGTCACTTTAACAAGGAAGCTTCTCCTCCTGTTTTAGTATAGAGAAGCACTGGGATATCATCTCTTTTCTTTTTTAAAAAAGATGTATTCTGACTGCTGGTAAAATCAGGAGTAACTTGAGTCTGTGACTTAAAGGGCAGAACTAAGCCCTAGTACTACAGTGATAACAGTAACAGGAGCATCTGATTGCATATAAGCTGGCTCTTTATAAACCCTAAAACATCCTAAGGCCTCCATTTTCATTACACATGTTCAAAAATGCTTTTAAAATGGACTTGTTTATTGACAATACAAGATTTTTTTAAAGCACTTGTTTTCCTTTTCTAAAGGGGAGACTTCTATTTACTAATTTTCACATCTGTCAGTGCTGACAACTGGATCTGTTGAATAAACGTTTATTCCTTTTGACAAATAAACTTCACACAAAATTGAACTAAATGGAACTTTATGATCAGGGGCAAGAGAATTTGGAGCAACTTCGCAGATTAGTAATATCTAACAGTGGCCAGGCCCTGCAGGTTCTCTTGCAGTGGCCCTGGGGAATGGACCAGTCTTTGTATCAGCAGAGAACAGGCAGGCCAGAGCTTTTCAGGAGGAGGAAAAAAACAACCCAACAAATCAATACAGCAATATACAATGGTAGACAAAGCTACATGTGTTTACAGAGTTTCGGCGCATAGAAACATCCAGTTCAGAAGCCTGTTGAACTTACATCTGTATTTGGAATCTCATGGGAGGCAACCCCTGGCAAAATATCAACTCTTACTGAACCAAAACAAAATTTGTGTAGGCACAGAATATCGGTACAAAATATCCAAAAACAAAAGCTCACTTTTCCAAAAGAAAAATGGTAAGTTCAAGGAAGCAGTCAATAAGTAAGAGGAATAACATTTGAAGTTTGGGCTTTGGGGTTTGACCTTCCCATCCTCCCATGCCACCTAGGAATATTCATTTTTAAAAGACTGAAATTAAAATATATAATATATATATGAAAAGATCGCCTAATTGGGCCAGCCATAATCATCTTAAAATAGTGACCTGGGTAACAACTACCTACCATAATTTATCCTTTGAAGATAACCACAGATTGATAGTTTTGATTTTAAAAGCTTCTTTCCAAACAAACAAATAGATATCCAATCAAAAGGAGCATTTTAAAAACAGGAAGATTTTGCTAATTTATCTTCATTTGCTAAGATGAATCTTACTCTGAAACCTCATTTGAGGGTGCTCTGGTCTCTCAGGATGCATAGAAACGACTTATAAATGCTAAGTCATATAATAATGGGTATGTATTTGGGCGTTAGTCATCTGCTCTTCTTGTTGAGATAAGTAGCCACCATCTGAAGGTGAAGACTTCACCTTCCCTACATTTACAATACTCTATCTATCAAACTTTCATTTGGATTATCAAATAAATGGGGGTTGATAAGACAGCTGTCAGCCATACCTAACAAACCTGAAACCTAAGTGTTAGGAAGGTTAATCTAACTCAAGTATTCTACATACAACAAATCTGGGGACTTTTCAGGGTAATAGGGAAGGAAAAAAGATTTTTCTCTTAACTAGCTGCTGGGCTCCACAAACAGGGAGAATTGTCTAAACCTGAGCCACCATTCTGATCCTCAAACCCTGCCAGGTTAGGACCTATATCTAGATTGTGTACTGGAGGATATTAGAGCAGACTGCTCCTCTGCCAACTTCTCTCCTTCCGTCTTCTATTTCTTCCCCTTCAAACCAGACCACTGAAACTCTCAGTTTGTATTTATGTGAAATAACAGGAAACTTAAACATGCTACCTTCTATTTGTACAGAATTACCATGCAATACGAAAGATAAAGATAATGCATTAGCTACGCCACTTTTACCTGTGAAATTTATCTCACTGTAGCACTACAACTCTATTTACTAAAATATGTTCATCTTTCGATCACACAGCATTTTCACCAACTTATAATTTTAAATGGAATCAGAAAATATATAGCCTTTCCTAATAGCCTTCTTAGGTTTTCAAGCTTCTCCCCACCTTCTACTTTTTTTCAGATGGTATAAAGACTTTTCATCTGTGAAACCAATGGGTACTTTTGGTTGGAAAATCTTCCTCTGACACAGTCCACAAGTCACACATTACACACTTAAGTGGTCACAAACAGGATTTTAATCTATTTGAACAGATCACCAATCTTGGTTTCATCCTTTTATAAGTAAAATGTAATATAAAAATAAACTCCTTAATAAATGTACTAAGTTGAAAGTGAGGTAAAAACTAAATATTAAAGGAAAAGATACAAATAAGTTAGTTGTTGCTTTTTAAAGTTTTTCAAGATACAGAGTATCAGTACAGTTGTTGCATTTGAAAGATGATGCAACAGACAAAGGCAACCACACCCCCAAGATCTTTGCAGCTCCACAAGAATAGGACTGAGACACTTAAAGAATATGTCTTAACATTTATCAGTCAATAATTTAGTAGGCATTGTTAAGTAATTTCTAACCAAGAACCCATCATCATCACTGAATCATCTGAGCATGAACTAAGCTATGGAAACTTCTTTAAAGAAAGTCTGGGACAAGCTTCAATCTAATGAAGGCTTAGGAACAGTTTTACTTTGTGTACAACTACAGCTTGTGGGAGAAGAGGCATCTTACAATAGGACAAAAGAACACAAAAAAGAAAATGATCTTTTTGATTAACCAATGTCATTTTCTGCTTTTAAGCATTATAAGATAAATGAACTAAAGGTAATCAAATGATGAAGTTCTTCCTGCCCTAAATGAATGTGTGTTTAGTGCATTTACCTACTGAGTCAACATGAAGTGAAAGAAAAATAAAAGAAACAAAACTAAATTTTATAAGACAGTAGAAGTTTTAATACATACTTAGTTTTAATGCTGTTAATTTTGTTTTCCTTCCAATTTCCATGAGGGGAAGACTCTGGTTCAGTCCTTCTCTGTGTTCTATACAGCCTCTCGAGGCACAGAGACCGAAGGGTCTGCAGTGGGAAAAGACCATGGAACAGCTGCAGTGCCCCCTCTGAGGATAAAAACAACAGCCCCAGAGGCTACAGAGCCAGCTAATGGCCCAGCCTTCACTGCTCCCAGACTCCACCTTCCCATTCCCCCACTACACCACAGGACCTTTGCAAGTGCACACTGCATTTGAGATAAGCTTCCCCAGACATGCTTTCATGAGGAAGTTACGGAGTTTTCTGTGCTCATAAACAGGATCTGGCACTGCCCTATCAAGGGAATGATCACCTGTAAGAAGAGGGAGGACAAACTATCCCTGATGGCTCTTTCCATGTTTCTTTTAAACAAAAAGAGTAATGATCTTTCTAGGTAAGCACACAAGTTGCCCAGGCTGCCCCCTTTCCCTTCAAACACCCATACCCACCTCATATGGCACATATAGTACCCCAAAATGCCAGGTAAGCTGGGTCACCTCACACACTGCAATGACCAAGCCCATCTCTTCCATTGCCCATGCATCCTTCCTTCTATCACCTGTCCTGGCCTCTTTCCAAACCCAAGTGGAACAGAGCCACTTGAGAGCTTCCTTCACAGAAATCCTCTGGAGGCAAAGTCCCAGAGCACAAACTACATAGAAACTGAACAGTTAATGTACATTTCCTTTGGCTAAGTCACAGACACTAAATGTTGGCAGATGGCGTACATCTGAAGCAAATCCCGGGCCATTTTCAGGGCAGGGACTTGCTTTTATTCTCTGAGCTCCAGCAACACCACCTCTCTGACTTCTCCCTCCAATGGTGCTTTTCCACCCAGATAACTCGCCCCCAAAGCTGAGGACCCTCCCAAGGCCATGAAAGGGCCCTGGGTTCACCTCCACTGTCATAGAGTTTAAGAACACATGCCCTGTATAGCCTGTTTATTTTGTTTGCTTGTTTCCTTATTACACTATAAGAGCATAAACCAATTTGAAATACCCTCCTTCAAAGAAAAAGCTGTGTGGCCCAATTTTAAAGGTCTACTTCAGAAGTCACTGTTGCACATCATTATAATTAAGAAATGGCATATCACCTTCTTTGTAAGGTATAACATTTTCAATGTTGCAATATAAACTGACCACCTCCTCTAAGGAGAGGACTGGGAGTCAGGGGCAGGGAGGTGGGGAGCAGAGAAAGGGCAAAAACAAGACCTTGACCATAGAAGCAAGAATCTGACATTGGATTCTTTTAGAAACATACTACATACATAAGGAAAATGATGATGCTATAAAGTTGTGGTATTTACATTTTAAAAAAAGACTAGCCGGCGAACCTTATCATCCCCGTGGTTCCAATGGGAAAAAGCGTCATCAGCACAATTGTACAAGCTTAGAACAATGCGTCCCTGTAAACTGAGTGTTTTTTTCCTTTCAAAGATAAATCAAGATGCCATAACCTAGGAATAATACAACTACTTACAAAGAAAAAAGTTGGCAATCACGATCTGAGTTAAGTTTAAGGTCTGTTTGTCTTTCCATTTTACAAGAAGGTAAATGAACAGGAAAGTGAGCTGGAACAAGTAAACTGAGCCATAAGCCTATGTGTGCTTTCTTGTAGAAGCACAGTCTGACTTCAAACACACACATACACGCCACTGCAAAATGACTTTTTAAGTTAAAAGTCAGAGAAATCAATGTTTTACTGACTATGGAGCATAAAAATTCTTTATTTGCTTTCATCAGCTGGAAAAAATGCTAGAAATAACTATGGAGAAGTGGTAAAGAAAAAAATATAATGGACACAGTTTTGCTGAAAACCATGAAGATATCAGCAGAAGAAAAAAGAAAAAGAAGTAAACAACAAATGTATTTCGCACAAAGATGACCGGAGCTGTTTCTGCATAGCCTCCACCTGGAGCTGAATCACCGGCCAGAATAGGGATGAGGACAGGCCTCACTGGCCTCCCAGAGCTGTCAGAGCTCAGCAGGACAGGAGAATCCTTGGGTAACCCCAATCAAGGCTGAGCAGTACAGACCATTTGCAAAATTGCTCAAACTGTGAAATTATTCACACACAGTCAGGGAACAGACTCCCCCAAACAGGGAAACTTCTACGAGACAAATGCCTTAAAAATTATTTTATGAAAGAGATGTCTGTTATGTGTGAACAGACACTAATGCCGCTGCACCTTGGGTAAGTGATAGGGCTCAGAGAATAGGAAGGAAGCCTGTGACTTAGCAGACAACAGGACAGTTCTTCCCTTTGACCTTCCACTGGTCCCAGATTATGACTCAGAGACTGTCTCCACTCTTTACCCAAGGGGAGATCCCTGCACCTCCTCCTCTAACATCCTACATCTCTAAAATGCTCCTCTGAATCCCAGAAATACAGAAACCACAGCACTCACGCTGGTGAGCAGATTCCTAATTGCAGAAGGTGCACACAACTTGATGCTTTCAGATTAGAGTCTATCCATTCATACCATGCATTTGTTCCTACATAAAGCCCCTCAATATCATATGGGCATGTGCAGGAGGTCACCCCACATTATTAATTCACAGAAATCACTACACACACACATACACACACACGGAGAGAGAGAGAGACACAGACACAGACAGAGAGAGAGAGAGAGACATCCCTACCTACCATAGGAACGTGGCCTGAGGATCCAGGGGCAAATCTGTCATCAAGCGTGGTGAACGAACTGAAAACCCCCCTTTCCCTTAAGCATCACCCCCATTTCTCTTTTGTCTCCCTTTCTCTCTCCAAATTCAATGTTCTCACACCACAAAGGGCCTCCAGGAACAGGAACAAAAGTATATATGACTGATTCAAAAAGCAGACACATGTCCCTACCAGACACCTCCAGCTAAGTGTTTCAATTCTTTCCGAGTTGAGGATACCATTTGTTGGTGCAAAAGTAACTGTGGTAACAGAAGTTTCTGCAAAGTACTTCCAATGTGGAACCCACTTCAGTTAGAAATCTACCTAGGGTAACGGGTCTCTGCTTTAAGGATCAATACTCTACATCTACTTCCCAAAGGTCCAAGATTTATTGATAGCAAAGGTCGGGGAAGGGTTATAGAATTTTTCATTTGGATTAGGAAGGGCAAAGCTCTGGGTAACCATTTTCCCTTTGCTCAGGCTCCAATGCCTTCAGGATTTAGTCAGTCTGAAAGTTTCATAATTTAAGTGGGTGGTTTTGTGAGCATGGGTTTCTGGGTTTGTTTGAAGGTGTTTTATCTGAGAGTGCTATGGGGGCACTTTCTATCCACACCCCAAATATAGTCATGAATAAAAGTCAGGTTGGCACAGAGTGACTTTATTCTGTTCTGCAGGCCAGAAAGATTCAGGAGAGGACAAAACAGAGACAGGTGTGCCCGGAGCATGCTGAAGTCCCACTTCTATGCCATGAATCCTTCCTGGGAACCCAGAGAGACAAGTTCTACTCAACTCCCTTGTCACCCGAGTCCCAGCCCCGAAGGAGGTCCAAGTCTCATGACCAATTACTAAGGGGTGCTGATGGAACCAGGGCACTCTTGTGGATATTTAAACTGCATTGCTGGCTTACAGAATGTCATCACCAACCAGAAATAGTGCTATTTCAATCCAAAACCCAGGCTCTGAGACTCCTCAAGTGGGTGAGAGAGGTAAGGAATGTCTAAGGATCAGTTCTCCATGACTTAAGAAAAGGTTAGGATGGCAACAAAGTGGGGAGAGGCTTCACATTTCAGACAGGTTCTCCAGCTGCCCAGCTCTCTGTCCTACAGTCATGCTGGCACCTGCTTGATCATCTTGTGACCAGATACAAGCCCAGTTATTGGCCAGAGCACAATGTCCTCCCCAAACTATTCTAAAAAAATCCTATGAGTGAAAATATACATGCAAACCTGGACTTTCTTCCTCCAATGCAAATAAAAGAGACAGTGGTTCTTCACTGTATTAGAGGCAACAGAGAAATCCTCTGTGTTTCCAGTTTCCTTAGAATATTTGACTGAAATAAGCTTATAGATTTTGATTCATCCAGATGTCTTCAAATATGCAAAGGAGCACAAACCAACCCTGAGCTGGAAGGCACTTGGTCACACCTGAGGCCTGGCCATTCATTGCAGCACATGGCCTTCTTTCAATGGGGCAATCTGTCCCAGAAAGATCTAGAGGTTTTTTCCTTCTTTGTCAAAAATAAAAAATAAAAAATAAAAAAATTAACTCCCTGGTTAACAATGAAACCACAGAGTAATGACAATTTGCAATATGACGAATTATTCTGACTCTCCATTAGATGAGCCAAGGAAACCACACTGTATGTACTTTCAGGTTTTCCTCCACCTTGTTCTAAGGTGGCTTCAAACAGGTGCTGACCCCAAATGACTGGAACCAACAAAACCTGCACCGAGGTCAACTTGTGGGGAAACTGAATACTCATCTATAGACCTAAGCAACTTGCTTTCCGTATCTGGGATTAACAAGGCTGTACTTGCTGAAGCCTAGGAATGCACGTGATTTCTGGGGTAGCCACAGACCAAGCCCTAAAAGGGAGGGTGAGAGAGGCAGGGTCTGCAGGGGAGGGGCAGCAGCTGTAAGACTGAGCGCTCGGACCATCCATAATTGGATTAGACAGCCACAACCGACTCTTTCAGCAGACCAAGCCCACATTGTGCTCCTGCTAGTGGTCATGTAGGTGTGCTTTGTTTTAAGGAAACCCAATACCTACATTCCTGATTTACAATACAGATCCTTTACTGGGGCACCTCACATGGTCAGACCCTCCTGCCTCTCTTTCCTTTACTGCTTGAGTTGGGTGGGGATCAGTTCCTGAGCTCTAAGGAAAAATAATTACAGGACAGAGAATATTTGCATCAACTGCACAATCATAGCAGGCTAGACTGCTTTACCTACACTATCTAATTCAATCTTCAAAACACTTCCAAAGGCATTCCATTTATTCCCAATGTACTGGTGAGGACTCTGGAAAAGTTCCACAAAACCTTTGAGGCAATAGTCCTCTGGATCCTAAAGCCTGTGTCCCTGGGGCCAATTAACATGCCTCCTATAATAAGTATTAAAATATAAATTTTGCTGCCCTTCCATATGAACATTATTTTTAACTCTAGATTACCTGGGACTGAGATGGTGAATGTTTTCTAGAGATTCTATTACTTGATATTCCCAAATACAGTGCACACACAACTACTTTCATATGCTACAAAGGGAAGAGGGAATTGTGACATCTGATAGAAGGATAAAGAAACTCAAGTCCAAAAGAACTGCAAGTATCTAACTGTGTACAATCAGTTCTTGGCACAAACTAGATATACAGTGTATTGTTTCTAAAAAGCATGCTGTATACAAGAAAATTAGATAGAAAATTAGATTCAATTCCCTAAATAACAAGATGATATTCTGATGATTTGGAGGTTAATTACTATAAGGCACTAACCAATCAAGTCAAATTCCAGTTGCAAAATTAAATTTTAAAATTGTAATCATAAAATTACAAACTACTAGTAACTATTTCCCATGTTTAACAGCTTGCTCCCTTCTAAACACATACACATATATATACACACGAACTTCTGCGTGTTCATATTCTTTCTGGTTTAATTCAAGTTGTTGAAAACCTAGACATGTTGTAAATACAGTCATCCCTCAGTATCCAAGGGGGATTGGTTCCAGGACTCCCACGGATACAAAATCCTTGGATGCTCAAATCTCTGAAATAAAATGGCACAGTGTTTGCATATAACCTATGCACATCCTCTCATAGACTTCAAACCATTTCTAGATTACTTACAATACCCAATAAAAATGCGGTGTAAAAAGTTGTTATACTAGTTTTTAAAATTGTTATCTTTATTGTTGTATTATAATTTTTTTTTACTGTTTTTTCCCCCAAACATTCTTAATCTGTAGTTGGAGGAATCCGCAGATGTAGAACTGAAGGAGACAAAGGGTTGACTACCTGCAGTTTTACGTAAGAGATTAGAATTACAATAACTCAGATAAAGGATGTTCACAAAACGGACGTTAAACTAGGGCATATGGTCAAGTATGGCTTAACCCAGTCTAAATTGCTCAGCAGGAAAATGTGTATTTTGGCCAACTCTGACCACCTATGTTGGTACACCTCATTCTGATGTCAACCTAAGGGGTCAGAGTTGGCCAAAATAAAAATTCTTCTAGCAGAAATTCTTTCTAGCAGTAAAAAGAAAAGGGAGATTCTCAGATATTCTGGACTCCCGCAAGGGGTAAGATTACCCCTAGGACTTCTCTGTTTACTGCCATGAGAATAATGCCAGCTTTTGGCACCATAATCCAGAGCTGAAGAAAGACTTTTTATACTTAAAAATAGGATTCAGAAGCTGGGCATGGTGGCTAACCCCTGTAATCCCAGCACTTTGGGAGGCCAAGGCGGGAGGATCACCTGAGGTCAGGAGTTTTGAGACCACCCTGGTCAACATGGTGAAACCCTGTCTTTACTAAAAATACAAAAATTACCCAGGCGTGGCTGCAGGTGCCTGCAATCCCAGCTACTTGGGAGGCTGAGGCAGGAGAATCGCTTGAACCTGGGAGGCGGAGGCTGCAGTGAGCTGAGACTGCGCCATTACACTCTAGCCTCAGCAACAGAGGGAGACTCCATCTCAAAAAAAAAAAAAAAAAAAAAAAGGATTCAGATGCCATAGTATTTGCAATAGACCAATCAAAACCTCTATGTGCATATAGCACATAAATAACTTCTAATCCAGCCTAGGAAAGATAGCATGGTACTATATATAAACCCAATCTGTGACAGCAGCACTTTCTAGCAACAGCATCAGTATTCTCCACAAAATTTAGCAAGTGATACCTAATAAAAATAAAAGGAGTTTACATATATTGAGCATATATTAATAACTAGTAATAAACTACCATAAACTGAAAAGTGAGTTCAATAAATAGTATCTCTATATACTGGCAATGAGCAAAGAAATTAAATACTTAGGGTACAACTCTATCAAAACATACACAGGACGACAAAAACTACAAAACGCTAATAAAGTAAATCAAAGAAAAACTAAATAAATGGAGGGACATGCCATGTCCATGGAATGTAGTACATTCATACCACAGACTACCACTCAGCAATAAAAAGAAACAAACTACTGATAAACACAACAACCTGAATGAATCTATAAGGAATTACGCTGATGGAAAAACGTCAGTCCCAAAGTGTTACATACTATGAGTCCATTTATAGAACATTCTTAAATGATAAAATTTTATATAGAGAGAACAGGTTAGTTTGTAACCAGGCATGAAGGAGAGAAGAGAGATAGAAGGGAAGTAGGTGTACCTTTGTGGTGATGAAATATACCCTCACTATATTACTGTCAACATCCTGACTGTGATACTATACTACAGTTTCACAAAATGTTACTAATGGAGGAAAACGGTGCATGGAATTACTCTTCATTATTTCTTGAAACTGCATGTGAATCTACAAGTATCTCAAAATAATTTTTTTAATGGGGGTGGGGAGAGGTCTCCCAACAACAAATAAGTTAACTTGCCATCCTCCAGCAGCCTAGGCAGGCAGACAGCTTTGTGCAAATCACATCATCATGATGCTGGGCCATCCAGATGCAGAACATATTCAGCCTGTGTGCTGCCACTTCATCAGGAAGTCACAGCTCCAAAAAGGTTAATTTTTAAGTCCCTATTTATAAATCCCATCTTTAAGCTACATTGCCTTCTTAGCTCAAGGACTATTTCAGTTGTAACAGTTTAGGATTATATACTATGAAAACAATAAACTAAAGGAAGATCTTAAAATAAGCAATTACAGTAATTAGCACTAAAGAATTTCTAAGTCGATTATTGGGCAACTTTCTGAAGGAACAAGACTATTTTAAACTAAAAGAATGCATACCCAAGACATGTTTATTGCAGCGTTACTTGTAATACTAAAAAATTGGAAACAACTAAATGTCTAATTTGGAGCAATTAAAGAAATCATGTCCATCATTCCAGCTTTATGCAACGGTTAAAAATGCATAAAGAGCAGGTCTGCATGCACTGACAATAATTATAAGCAAGGTAAATTATTAAGCTGAAAAAAGATACAGAACAATGCAAAAAGATAACCCCATTTAAGTATTTAAAACTATAAAGTAGAACATATGCATATATAATATAAATAAATGAGAGAGTATTTTCAAAATTAGTTGTAATGAAGACTTCATGGGGAGGGGGATGGTGACATTTAAAATGTATTTTCATTGTAAAGAAACAAAAAAATCAGAATTTACAAATTTAGATTTCTATCAATCATGATTAAAATAAGATGTTTTCCACTTAATTCAATGTGGTAAACAAAGCTGCTTCCTTTCATCCCAAAATGCACATATTCAGGTTTTTATCCAAATGTTTACTGAGTTTTGTTTCTTCTCTAAAAGTGTCTAGATTAGGGACTCACAGATTCAATTCTTTCAAGGAACACTACATATTAATAGAAAAATTATTTGCTCAAATAGGTTTGAGAAATGCTATTTAAAACATAAACAGGAGACCAAGGCAGGAGGATCACCCGAGTCAGGAGTTCATAAGCAGACAGGGCAACACAGCAAGACCCCATCTCAAAAAAAAAAATCAACAGGAGGGAAATAAGGTAATCAGCCTTTTGTTGGGCTATGAAAATATTTTAGGCCAGTGCATGAAAAGATGCTCAGAGGATTTCAGAGTTTGAGAAATCTGACTACATTCCCTTAACCCTGGAATACCACAATGTTGTCCAAATTATCCATCAAGTCCACAAAGACATGAAATAGACTCAATATAGCCTCACTACCCTGGCACAGTAACAGCACATGGTACATAAGGAGCATGTGACCAACATATGCAAATAAGAGGCACAAAATATGCAAGCTATATAAAGTTCTAAGTAGTTTACATATTTGGCCTATCTTGTTAACACCATTTACTAAAAAAAGGTTAAATGTTATTAACTCATTATTTCTATTCAAAAAGCATTTGATAAACAGTAGAAATTCAGTCAAGTACTTGCTACTTTACAAAAAGCTCAAGTAAATAAATATAAATGGAAAACTGAGAAACTGGGTTCCACTATAAGCAGAGTCTTCACCAGTTATGGGTAGTTCTAATGCAAATCTTCTAATGGATTTAAATACGATCTGATGTGCAACATTAGTAATGTGGAGGGACATTTATTTCTAGCAAAAGTGATCAGTCAAGTCCCTTCTACACCCTAACCCATTTCTTTTTTGCCCCCAATTTTAAACCTGCCTCACTATTAAAGCTTCAAGACAAACCTTAGAATCCTTTTATCAAGCTCCAAACAAGCTGCAGAAGTACTGAAATTGTTTTTAAATTATAAATCAATTTGGGAAAAAGTGACATTAATATTCCAGCTTCTCACCTAGATCAAATGGTATTTTGCTTCATTTAAATCTCTTTTTCTTTATTTTGAAACAGGGTCTCGCTCTGTCATCCAGGCTGGAGTACAGTGGCACAAACATGGCTCACTGTAGTCTTGACCTCCTGGGCTCAAGTAGTCCTCCCACCTCAGCCTCCTGACAAGTGGACATGACAAGTGTATGCCACGACTCCCGGCTAATTTTTGTTTTGTTTTGTTTTGTTTTTTTAAGAGACAAGGCTTGCTATGTTGCCCAGGCTGGTAAATCTTCTTTTCTACATTGTTCAGTAAGATTGTGTAGACTTTCTGTAAACACAATCCTGCAAGTTTCCTATTAGAAATACTACTTGTTATCTGGATTGTTTAATTAAAAAGAAATGTGGTTTTATTACTTCCAAAAACATTAAGCAATTCACTAATCTATCTAAACCGTAAGGAGATCCTTAAGGAGACAGACTGCCTAAAGTGAATAGTGAGGAATGATTTATAATTAGTATGTTAATTTCATCTGTAAATAGGAAATTATAAAACTTTTCAAGGCAGTTAAAAAAAATTCCATCAAGTAGATTACATATTCACCTTACAATTTTATTTATTTATTTATTTATTTATTTATTTATTTATTTATTGAGACAGGGTTTCACTCTTTTTGCCCAAGCTGGAGTGCAATAGCATGATCTTGGCTCACCACAACCTCCGCCTCCCAGGTTCAAGCGATTCTCCCGCCTCAGCCTCCCCAGTAGCTGGGGTTACACGCATGTGCCACTACCCTGGCTAATTTTGTATTTTTAGTAGAGATGGGGTTTCTCCATGTTGGTCAGGCTGGTCTTGAACTCCCGATCTCAGGTGATCCACCTGCCTCGGCCTACTCTCTTAAATTAAACAACTATTAAATGAGACAATACATTGCAAAGCATTTAGAAAAGTGCCTGACACAGAAATAAGTTTTCAATAAACACGAATGTTTGCTGTTATTACATAAATTTAAAAAAAAAAAAAAAGCCACCTGGCTCCATTCTTGGTTGGCCACAAACTCTGAAGAGGTGGAGTTAAAGTGTGTGAGGTATGTCGGAAAACCAAAACCTCCCATGCAAGTCACTACTACAGCTGACATCCCGGAGCCAGAGAATTTGATGAACGTCTTCAATGGTCACAACAGAAAAGGGAACTAACTCTAGATCCCCAGGCTGACTTGCCCACTGAGCCTGGAGGGCAAACTGCTAATTAACTCATCTCCCCACCTTTCTTTACTTGGGTTCCCCTCCTTCCATCTTCACCCCTGTGCCAACAGTACATCTCCACAGATAGCCTGCTCTCGTGTTCCCTCTACTGGAGGGCTGTGGTCCCAGAGTTGCTCCAACGTCCGACTTGGCTCCCTGCAGATGGAATGTCCTCCTCCAGGGAGAGGTGCTGGAGGTCAAGTGCTAATGTATTGTCAACCTTTGACTCCAGAGAAGCGGATTATATGATTTAATGATAGTCCCGCAACAGAAAAGATTTTGAAACGTGTAGCTCAAAACAGTAAAATTTCAGTGATTATCTGAAACTGAAGTAGTCCAAACTGCTGACTGTGTAACCTGAGCAACTTGTTTTAACTCCTCAGAGGCTGTTTCCTCATCTGTACAGTGAGAATAGCAGTACTTACCTAACAAGGTTGAGGATTAAATGAATTAGTATTTGTAAAGTGCTTAGAATGGTACATAGCACAGAACAGTGTTCTATAAGTATTTCTTGAAAAAAATAAATAAATAAAGAAGCCTACCTTAAACCTTAAGAGAAAATTTTTTAAAGCCAAAATTTTTAAAAGCTACATTTTAGAATCAATTGCATTTTAAAGTCATCACTAAACATGAGGCTGCTGCTACACAGTCACTTGTGCTGGATTATATAACAGGTGAAAACTTATTCTCTTGGGAATTTCCAGAACTCTGTAGCACAGCCAAAATACACTGACCTTGAATACACTGTTCTTGAACAAAGTGGATGTACTGAACACTGAATTGATGTTACTACTTCGTACCAAGCACACAGCACTGAATGCTCTCACGCTCAATTATCTGACAGTGATGCTAGTAAGAATAAGACATAATTTTTAATCTTATTTAAAACGTATTATGCACTCCCAGAGTACTTAAAAGAAAACTACTCTTCTGCTCTTCATGGATATCTGTTCATAAGAAGAAAAACAGCTGGTTTGGGGGCTGGTGGTGGGTTTTCCCACTGATTTCAAAAGACAGAGAGCTATGCATATGCTAACTTCCGAAGAGGCTATCATCAGTCACTGGAAATCCACAGAAAAGGTCATTGCCAGAGATCTGCCACGTGTGATCCACCTACTCTCACTTCAAGGCCACTACACCAGGCTAATGCAAAGCCCCTGGGAAGGTGGCCCAGTGCAGGACAGACAGAAAAGGGACCATAGTCAAGGAGCAGCCTTACTTTCTCACCTCACCCAAGATACAGACCTATGGGCCAAGGGAGGGGAAATCAGCATATGGCCACCCAGGCCAGGGTTACGCCCACTCCTCAACCCTGCTCCCAGGGAGAAAGACCGTACTCTTGTCAAGGGCCCTGTGGGTGAGAAAGAGCTAGAGGGCCGCTGTGACCACTGAGTTTCTGCACCATTTGGTCAACTGAAAATCATGACCCTCTCTGGGTCTCAGTCTTCTCATCTGTGAAGTGGAGGGGTAGGACAGGATGACACGAATAACAGAATGAGTGACTATAACCCAAGCCCATAGTTTAGTGTCAAGGATTGTGAGAACGAAGCAAAAGGCATCAAGCACTCTGAGTTGTACAAATAATGAAGATAATGCCCACAAAGACAGATGGAACATGCCTCACAGCTTCTCAGTTTTCCTATGACTCTTAAGATAACTAGTCACCATGTAGCATGACTCCAAGGACCACGTATGGGCTTTGCATCTTCTGTGAAGGCTTCCGTCGCCCTTGGGGATATGTCGCTGTTCTGTCCACCAGCACTCTCTCATGTTCTCAGGACAGTGGCATAATTATCCATTTCTGTTCTGTCCCTATCCCCTAAAAGATTACTCTAGAACCTGTTCTTATTAAGCTCTGCATTGTCATTGCTGTCATTGTCATGCAGTAGGTGCTCAATAAATGACAATACCTAACCCACTGTACACACATCAAAAACAAAAGAGCATCTATGGGTCTTTATACTGTAAGGTTTTACTTTATTCTCCCCTACTTCCCTACTATTGGTCCTTCCATCTAGACCTTACCATCTGCAGTGGTCTACATTTGGGACCCTTACAGTAAACATGTGCTACCTCTCTGAAAAGTCATGCAGCTGCTCCCAGCTCCGTCTCTGCATGACCAGGCGAGTAAGTGCAGACCTCTTCTTGCATCTGTGTGGTTCTCTTTTCCTTAGGCTGAAATGCTGCTCTCCCCGTCAGCTGTGAGGATGCACTTACTGCCCTCTTGCCCACCATGGTATGGGGCCTGGAGAGCTAAGCTTGTGTCTGCTCTGACTTTGGACAGTCCCCAGAGGGGTCATTCCTTGGCAGCTCGTTCCATCACTGAGAAGTGCTGCCTGAGATCCCAGAGTTGCCTGCACCCTTGAGGTTCCTCTTTGGTCATCGTTCCTTGCTTGGACTTCTTTAGAAGTCTAGAGACTTCCGAGGTTGGTGAGCAGACTGTGTCCTTAACAAGCACTTTGTTTCTCAGGGCCTCCCCAGGTCCCTAACCACCTCCCTCTCAGACTCCCAAACCCTGGAACTGAATTCAAGGCAATCTTCTTCCCTCTTTGAAAGGTTTAACAAACAGCATCTAAACTTTTACCTTGGAAAGCACATTAACCAAGTTCCAAGTCACATGAATTAAGGGATGGCCCACTTAAAACAAACCACACTGAGTAGCTCCGAGGAATGTCTCCACTGGTGCAAGTGCAAAATCCAAGCAAAGTCCCTGATTAGCAACTGAGTGTGCTTCGGGACACCGACCCCTCCTGCCTGGCCCTCTGCCGCTGCAGCAACACATGTGAACGACACGGTAACTGAGCACACCCCTGAGCACACCCTGGGAAACAGACCGCAGCCCTCCCTGGCGCCCAGTGATTACAGGCCAAGGCTGAAAGCAGCAACAAGAACCAAGAAACAAAGCCTTCTGTGAAACCAGAAACCACACAAGGTCACAAAAACAGCAAGAACTTGTAAATCCTGAAAACCCTTCAGTGAGGAATTTTCCTAAGCACCTGTGTCCAGCTCTGAACCAACAGTGGCTTGACACATACCTGAGACGATAAGAGCACAAATCCAGCCGCCCCTCCGGAAAGACCATTCAAGGTCACGGGCGTTTTAAGATGTGGCTCTCTTTAGGGCTTATCTGTGGAAAAACATCCAAGGCACAGACCAAACAGCCGCTTTGAAAACACACTTAAGACAGACCACAACCTTGCACACCGCTGTGGCCTCAGGTGAGAGGAGGTGGAGGTGAGGGCCACCCAGCACCAATGTCTGGTCAAACAGCAGGTAGGGGACTTCATGCACACCTACACTACTTCAGAGCCTGGGCTCAACGGGGAGGTAGGGGGAAGAAGGGAAGAGGCTCTTATAAATAATGCTGACAAAATCAAGTACCAAGAACGCAAGTGTCCTGTTAACTAGTTTCTTTTTTAAAGAAATAAAATCTGGCTGGGCATAGTGGCTCACGCCTGTAATCCCAGCACTTTGGGAGGCCAAGGCAGGCAGATCTTCTGAAGTCAGAAGTTTGAGACCAGCCTGGCCAACATGGCAAAACCCCATCTCTACCACAAATGCAAAAAATTAGCCCAGCATGGTGGCACATGCCCGTAGTCCCAGCTACATCAGGAGGCTGAGGCAGGAGAATTGCTTGAACTCGGGAGGTGGAAGTTGCAGTGACCCGAGATCATACCACTGCACTCCAGCCTGGGAGACAGAGTGAGACTCTATCTCAAAAAATAAATAAATAAATAAATAAAAATTAATTAATTAATTAATTAAAATAAAGAAATAAAATCTCTCTTGCCCCATCCACCCTCCCTTCAAGAGTTTAAGGAAAATCACCACAAAGAGAAAACCAAAGTCAGTCAAAAGCTGCTTAAAGGATGTGCAACTGCATGTGATTGAGAAAGTCTCTGTATGATTAAAGCCAGAAAGAAGGCTGTGTACTTGGCAAATACTAGGCACTGTATTTAGGCAAATATTCTTTCAACTATCAGTCTCCTCCTCCCACAACACACCTCCCTAATTTGCAAAGATTTGTTTAATAGAGCAGTGGTTCTCAAAGTGTGGTCCCAGACCCCAAACAGGATCACCTGGGAACCTGACAGAAATGCAAATTCTCATCATCCAATCAGCCTGAGACCTGCTGAATCAGAAACCCTGGGAGACCCACTGTACTCCGCCAGGATCCTTCAGTGCAGACCAGGGGCCCAGCACCAGCAGGGGCCACAGGCACAGAAGCCAGATGTTGCTCTGATCCTTACAGCTGCAGAGGTGGCCAAAGACCCCTCCCCAGCTGCTTCCCCCACAAGTGGGGGCTTGGGACACTTCCCAGGTGGCATAGCTGTGGTGGTGGCGGCAGTGGTAGGAGGCCCAGGTTGAGACATGAGGGGAAGAACAATGCCTAGGGCAACGGTCCCTGAACTTGTTTGCACAAGGTACCTACCCAGAAGCCTCGAAAACACAGATGCCCAGTCCCACCCCTAGAAATGGTGATTCAGTTGGTCTAGAGGTGGGGGTGGCAGCCTGACTTTGGAATTTGAAAAGCTCCCCAGGTGATAATAATGTGCAAACAAGTTTAGATCTGCCTACAGTCTTGTGACTGTTAAAACAGAGATGGGGCAGGACACAAAAGGCACCTTCCATGTGGAGGTGGAGGTGGAGGGGAGTGAGGCAATGGCCCCACCTGCTACACCAGGGAGGACTTGGCCTGAACCAGCTGGGGGTCATCCATTTCTGACTGCTCCAGGGGCCTGGCACCAGCAAGGGCTTGATGCACATGGACTCAGGTATTATAACCTATTTTCCCTCTTAGGACTCTGGGACTAAGGCAGGTTATTATTAACCTCCAAGTCAGACAACCTCCAAAGAAACCAGGACTCAAACCTGGGGCTGCACAGCTGGAGTAGGAGTGTGGTTCCCAAGCTACAAAACCAGTAAGTGCGACCCTACCTCCAGTTCCCTGATGTAATATCCAATAATGAGACGAGTACTACTCATCTTTCTTTTAAATTTAATTGTGGGAAAATATCCATAACAAAATTTACCATTTTAACCATTTTTAAGTATAGCGTGCAGCAGCATTAAGTACGTTCACACTGTTGTACAACATCACCACCAGCCATTTCCAGAACTTTTTCCATCTTGCAAAAGTGAAACCTTCGCTCCCGTCCCCAAACCCCCCGCAACCATCATTCTGTTTTCTGTCTCTGAATATGACTACTCTAGGGAACCTAATCTAAATGAAATCATATAGAGTATTTGTCCTTTTGTGACTGGCTGATTTCACTCGGCATAATGTCCTCAAGGTTCATTCATGTTGTTGCATGTGTCAGAATGTCCTTCCTTTTTAGGACTGAATAATATTCTATATTTCTTCTTAAAGAAACAATTCTCAACTTTAAAGTCTAAACTCTATAGTCAAACCCTGCATTTTCCATGCCAAAAAGCATAGACACTGCAGTTCTTGTGCAATGAATGGTAAATGCATCCTTCAATCTTTTGTGGGGAAATTTGCAATATGTTCTCCATTTTTGATCTGTCTTGTATTTTGGCCTCATATTCAGACCAGAAGAATCTGCTTTACAATTTGAATCACAAGGGATCCGAGATGCGTGCTGTAGCCAACCCGACTTAACAGGCAGCATTTCTAAGCACAGAAGAGAGAGAATTGAATCTGATTTGAAGGGATTCAGGAAAGGCTCATGAAACTTCAGTGAATGTCCCATGCTTCTAAGATCCTCTTCTTTTTGTCATAGCATGATGTCTAAACCCACAGCATAGTTCTTCAGCTATTTCTGAATTGCTGAGATTAACCAAAAACCAATCCCAAAAAGAGATAAAAATAATTGATTCAAACTGATTATACAATAAAGGGGATTTATTTCCTTAAAACTGGAAAAATACAAAAATAGGGTAGGTTTCAGGCACAATTTATTCTGGGCTACTACTGCAGTTTTCAGTGATTCTTCCAGTCCTGTCTCTCACCCCACAATGACTTCGTCCTTAGGTTGGCTTCCCTCCGGATCACAAGATGTCCTCAGACACCCACTGGAGCTATGTGGACCCTTATTCACATCCAGAGAGAACACTGCTTCCCAGAACCACCAAACCACAGTTCTGAGCAGCGTTCTAAGGGATCAACCTGAGCTGTGGCCAGGAAATGCCTCCCTGCTGATTACAGGGTAGGGTATAGTCCATCTTTTGGGGAAGGGAGGATGCTCCAATGCTAGTTGGGGTTAATTTCACCCAAAATGCGTGGCTGCTATGCAGTGCAGATAAGAGTGGTCCCTAGAACAAAATCTGGGTGCTGTGAGCAAAAGGAAATGGTTGCCGATCCATGTCCCCCAAGGCACCCCATGGCCTAAGTAATGCTCCATGTTAATCCTTGTGTCAAAATTTCACATACTTCTTGAGAAGGCCTTGATTGGAGTAGTAAGCAAACTAGCCTTTTAACTTTTTCCCGTCTCAGGGAATTGATTTATCCTTTGTGATCACATTAATGTTTGCAGATCTCTTGATCTTCATTAATTATGTGAATTTTTGTAAAGTTGAACATTGAAGCCAACAGCAGCCATACTTCTCTTTTAGGAAAATGGCAGCCACTCTGAGCCTCAAGGTTTACACAGCCCACAACATTCTCTGGATGGGACTGTACATGCAGTATGGGGGACATCTGAGTCACCAGCTACTCATCTTGTATAGCAAGAGAACAAGAAAAAACTGAGTATAGTAACCAAGGAAGAAAATCATAAAAGTTCACACACTGAAAACAACTTTCTAATTCTCTTACCCATAGTTGGCCACAGTTGAGCTAAGAATCATCACCAACAGTTAACTCAAAAAGGCATGCAAGTATGTGGTAAGATACTATAATTTTGAGGTTAGAAAATAAATCCACGTGTTTATAACTTAAGTAACAGTGATTTGAATCAAGGAGTATTAATGACTATACCCTTAGAAAAAGAATGATTCTAACCACTTAGCCTTCAGTACCCACCCCCTATCAAAAACAAACACATTCTGTGATAACAAACATCATAATATGATCTTTATTTGTCTGCCCTGGAAAAAAACACATCAAATCATGACTAGTGTTCCTGTTATTCATTCCTCCCCAACAAGTGGGGAAAAAAAAAAAAAGTGACCTTTTGGCTGGGCACGGTGGCTAATGCCTATAATCTCACCTCTTTAAAAGTAAAAATAAATAAATTAAATAAATAAATAAACAAATTAGCTGGGCATGGTGGTGCACACATGTAGTTCTAGGTACTAAGGAGGCTAAGAGAGGAGGATTATTTGAGCCCAAGAGTTCAAGGCTTCAGTGAGCTAAGATTGTGCCACTGTGCTCCAGTCTGGCCAACAGAGACCTAAATCTTAAAAAATAAATAAATAAATAAATATTTTTTAAGTGATCTCTTGAAGTCTTCCTTCATGCTTATTTTTCACAAACCTTTCTTAGGTTCAGAACAGCTTGTTCAATATTAATTCCGTAGAATAGAGCCGACCACACTATGAGGACTCAATTTGAAAACAGTATACTAAAAATATCAGTGATTTTCAAGAAATTCTTTTCCAGACTAGAAATTATCAATAAATCAAAAAATTATGAATTAGTCGTTTTTAGTAAAGTTGGTATTT
Source organism: Mandrillus leucophaeus (assembly GCF_000951045.1). Classification (NCBI taxonomy): domain Eukaryota; kingdom Metazoa; phylum Chordata; class Mammalia; order Primates; family Cercopithecidae; genus Mandrillus; species Mandrillus leucophaeus. The sequence continues at coordinate 1,257,099 of NW_012109919.1, forward strand.
CACAAATTTTTTTAAGTCAGAAAATTCCTTATAAACACCTGTTTCACGTTTTCAGAAATTTTCAAATGATTCCACAGTTTCTACCTGGTCAATAAAGAAAAACTTCATGCTTTTACTTCAACTAGAATTCTCTGTTCGCAGTTTGGGGGTCTCACTGGTCAGTGTGTGCATGAGAACTAAAGGGATGAATGCACTTTAGAGCTCAGCTGTGCAAGCCGGGCTTTCCTTACCTATGCTGCTATAAACACACTGCTAGAAGAGGGACATTTAAGCTATTCTCATGCTGTTACAAGATTAAATGCCTCCCTACCTATTTAAAAAAAAAATGTCAGTGGAGAAGAAGGAAGGAGGGAGGGAAGGAAACTCAGCTTGAACATCAATAACTTGATAAGCTTGCTGCTGATAAACAAAGAACACCCTGGGCTTTGTAGCAATTGCCAATATCCAAACCAATCAGCAAACAATCCAAGCTTAACCCTAACCTTAATTTTTTTCCCCCTTCATTATAGAAAATGTTTAAACCTCTTGCACAAGTTGTTACTCATAAGTGAGTTGCAGGGGGGAACCCAAGCCTAGATCTAAGATACTCTTCAACGTGCATGCAGGCCTCACCAGTGATTTCTCTGGAGGCATATTCTGACCAAATAAATTGCCTCACCTGCAACATCACCATTTACTAGGTCTCACTATATATAAATAACTTCTCAGCTTACTCACTAAAGCCTTGTGCAGGTTTCTCTTACCTCCTCAAATACGTCTGCACGTGTAAGCACACACATCTGCACATTGGTTTGCTTTATTCACAGGAACCTGGGAACCCCTACGAAACAGCAGTGAGGAAGGGGAGAGAGGGTGGGTGGGTACCCAGAAGAAGGGAAATAAGAAGACAATGTACAGGAAAACAACAACAACAATAAAAATCCTAAGTAGTTGTGTTCTCCAAAGAACTAAATGTAAATGGTCCTAGCACACACTAGAAAAACAAGAGCAGCAGGGGTATGTGTTAGTAATCTTTCTGAGTTCCACACTGGGCACTTGGATGGAGGGATCAAAGATGAATGGAATACAAACAGTGCCACAGCTGACTCTCCCACCGTGAAGACCCCATTGGATTCCAAGGTGCACTTCCTCATATAACAACAATCCAACTCTCACCAACAATCCTCATTCAAAGTTTCATCCACAAAACAAAGTCCTCAGCAGCGACTCTCCACCTTTAAATGTTCAAATGTACTGCCATGGGGACTAAGAAGACACAACTGGGACCTTTTTATTGACTGTTGATTTCTAAAGTTTTAGGGGTCAGAAGTCTCTGAGAATGTGGTGTCTTCTGGGGACCCTCCTACCAAGAAAAACACATACAGACAAATTTTGACACAATTTTGACATGGTAGACATTCAGGATTCTGTGTTGGAAAGGAATTTCAACTTAGATCCCTGCTGGCAAGCAGAACCAGGACAGGGCTGGGAGCCGGAGGGACCTGAGACAGTTATTGCCGCCTGTTGACCGCTAATGGCCAACTTACACAGATTCCCCACACCCTAAAACCATCCCTGGTCTTCCCTGTCAAAAGGTCCTTAGGGTGAAACTCTATGCCTAAACCTATGCCTTCCCCTCTTACTTTTTATTGATGTGTAATATTTGTACATATTTATAGGGTAAATATTGTATTTTGAGACATGTATGCAATGTATAATGTATGCGATGTTTAATGATCAGAATATCCATCATTTCAAACATTTGTTATTTCTTTGTGTTGGGAACATTTCTAATCTTCTAGCTATTTGGAAATATACAGTAAATTACTGTTAACTATAGTCACCCTATTAGAATGCATTCCCCTCTATCTAACTGAATGTTTGTACTCAATCTCTACCCCTCTTCACCACCCCCTTTTCCAGTCTCTGGTAACCATCACTCTACTCTCTACATCCAAGAGATCAACTTTTTTGCTCCCACATATACATGAGAACATGTGATATTTGTCTCTGCCTTCCCCTAACTTTTAATCCCAGCAGAGAGACATTCATTCTGCCCATGATCACACTCATTATTATCTGGAAGTCAGAATGACACGGTGGACACCCAGGATTCCACATTGGAAAGAATTCCAACTTAGATCCCTGTCAGAGAGAAAAACCAGGGCAGAGCCAGGAAGGGAAGACGCTTGAGAGGCAGCAAGTGCTGACTGTTGACAGTTAATGGCCAACACAGAGATCTACAGAGAACAAGGAGGCAACCAAAGACCACAGAGAGGCTAAGACAAAGACAGGAGATTAACACTCACCGGAATAATCCACCAGATGGAAGGGGATGGAAAATCTCAAATCCTGCTTTAAAGAAATTTTGCCTGGAAAAACCTTTGGGCATGTGCCATGTACAAGTTTAAATAAGCAAGACAAACAGCTATGGCTAATAAGTGTAAAAGCAGTGCTACTGATAAGAAAGTAGAAGAGAATGACAAATTCCCAGGCAAAATGAGATACAGAAAGTAACCATGTCAACAATGTATAATGGCACTGTCGATAAGTCCCCGCCATATCCTGGTCTAATTAAACCTTTTTCACAAACGCCAGCAATCAATAAAAAATTATTTCTTATTCAATGTGGACTTCAGCTTTAATTACTAGCTGTACAACACACTGTGATTCTGAGAGCATCTGATCTGCTTGAATATACTTCTTACCAAGTCTAAAAGAATGACATGATGACATACTGTCTTTTTTTCCCTTCCTCATCTGTAGCACTGTTGCTGGACTGAGGCCTTAGAAGGCCCCTGGGAGCAGCTGATGCATACAGCTTTATGAACTCTTACAGAAAAAGAACAAAAGGAAGTCAGCAGACAAGGTGAGAATGAGTTAACTTCCATTCATTTTTAACACCTTATACCCCTTAGAGCAAAAATAGGTGAGTCTGGAAATGCTTTAAAAGCCTTACATGACTTAAGCAACAAAACACAATGCCTATCCCTTCATGGACAAATTAGCCACAAGGTACACACCACAAAGGTGCAGAAATGTTATTTTTGATGCTATTTGCTTACAAAGATCAAGAGTCTTCCTGTCTAAAAATGTTCACAGAACTGAAAGAAATACATATTTATACACTTAAAACTGTTGCTGATTATTTTGATTTAGAGATTTTATGTCAAATAGTTAAAATAACAGGTCAAATAAATTATTTTTGCAACAAATATTAAGTGGATTTGCATTTCACATTGTATAGATGTATTAATATGGAAGCTCTGAGAGATCAGGGTCGTGGGTTTTTTTTGTTTTTGTTTTTGTTTTTGTTTTTTTATTGCGAGGGGGAGATGGAATCTTGCTTGGTCGCCCAGGCTGAAGTGCAGTGGCGCGATCTCTGTTCACTGCAACCTCTGCCTCCTGGGCTCACATCATTCTCCCGCCTCAGCCTCCCGAGTAGCTGGGACTACAGGCGCCCGCCACCACGCCCGGCTAATTTTTTTTTTTTTGTACTTTTCATAGAGACGGGGTTTTTACCATGTTAGCCAGGATGGTCTCGAACTCCTGACCTCGTGATCCGCCCACCTCAGCCTCCCAAAGTGCTGGGACTACAGGCGTGAGCCACCGTGCCAGGTGATGAGCCTTTTTTTTTTTTTTTTTTTTTTGAGATGGAGTCTCGCTCTGTCACCCAGGCTGGAGTGCAGGGGCGCAATCTTGGCTCCCTGCAACCTCCAACTCTCTGGTTCAAGTTGATTCTCCTGCCTCAGTCTCCCGAGTAGCTGAAATTAACAGGCATGCACCACCACACCCAGCTAGTTTTTGTATTTTTAGTAAAGATGGGGTTTCACCATGTTGGCCAGGATGGTCTCCATTTCCTGATCTCATGATCCACCCGCCTCAGCCTCCCAAAGTACTGGGATTACAGGCGTAAGCCACCGCACCTGGCCGGGTTGTGCGTTTTTACTTTAAAATTTGATACCTCTCGCACAATGCCACAGTGTAGAACGGGCATCCAACGAGTACTTTCCTTGGAAGGGCTACTTATCAACTAAAATCAAAGATACAAAAAAAAATCTCGGTGCCCAATTTCCTGAACACACGAGCTCATCCAAGGTCCTGAAGGTGTACATGAGAACAGAACTGTGGAGAAAGGCTTTTTATTTGGCAGCCAGCACAGGAGTCTACCATTTCCTGTAGCAAGTTAGCTTACTAACTTGCAAAGTCTGTCTGTCTTCCTATGGATCGGAATTTCACCTATGCTTCACCTCATGACTAGAGGCACACACCACCACTCACTCAGCTGTGGTCTGCAGATTGAGGAACCCTGGGACCTTCTATTATTTTACCACATTCTCAGGAAAACATCACCCCACACACAAACACGCAAGTATTCAAACAATGCCACGGATCTGACTTGGGAGGTAAGACGTTTGGGAGGTGGAGACACAGTGTTCCCCACCTCTTCCCTGTCCTACTGGCACCAGCAGGAGGTGGAAGCCCTATCCTGCCAGGGACACCATATCCACTGCCAGATGAAACAAAATGGGTTCAAGTGGAAAGTTTTTTGTTCATGTGCTCTATTCCTTTAACATCCTATTTTAACTAAAAATCATGTTTTAATATATTAAATTCTACCATTTCAAAAAACGTATCAAGGTAAATCTACCTACAAGATTCGCTGCACTTGCAAATTGCAGATTATCAACAATAAGAAATATTTTCTGGGTTATTCAAAAATAAAGCTCTTTCATCATTTTTTTAAAAAGCTTTTAAAGGGAAAATGAACTTCGCTTTTGGCCTCAGTTTTTTAAAATATGATGAAGAGGTGGAAAACAGCACAAACCAAGCCCCACCGGGTAATTCCAGTTATGCCTCATGTATCAAAATGCCCTTCCATACTTCACAGCAGCAGCGACCCTGACAGAAGTGTCAGTACTCCCTGAATCCAAACCGCAGCACGGAATGAAAGCCTGCCTGGAAAAGAAGAATGGAACAGAAATACCCACACTCAGAAAAGACATTTCATCCTACCTATGAAAAATTTAAATACTGAGGTCACTCATCCTCCAGTACGCTTAACTGAGAGATTACATGAAAAACCTAACCAATGCATGTAAAAAGGAACTATCTAAAAATAATGATCCAGAGAATACAACAAAAAGAAATACAGATGGAAACAAAAATAAATGAATTCTAATGAACCATGTGGAAATCCTACCAGGACCAGAAGGTACCCCTGGGCGGATAGGCAATTAACGGGGGGAAAGGGAGGGGAATGGCACGCTTGGTCTCTACTCTGAGCCTCGTCCCTATGCTGACACCATGCAGCCCTGGAATAATGTAGCTGGCTAGATGAGCTGGAGTTTTTCTACAAACAGAATCATAAATTTGTTACTTGCTTAAGTAACCTCCTGTGGAGATTTTCACAATAACCTGAATTAACAAAATAATATTAATTCTGACAGCACAGAATTATAGATACAAGATGCTCATGACAAAACAGTTGCTGTTTCTGCTGTCTCCAAGAATAAATCAACACACTTGCGTCTCACCACTCACAACAACTGCATCAACTTTGGCAGAGATTAATATTATCAAGTTTTTACAAGAGGACTAAAAAGGGACCACAGGGATATTAAGAGGGGTACGTATGGACCCACAGAGAGTTAATCAGTCGATAAATACATTATCCAATCCCCAACTCAAATACTCAAATCACGCAACTATATTAAAAATATGAAGAATATTAAGGATGACCCTTGAAGTATAAAATGTAATGATTATTTTTATCTTTCAATGGATCAAAGTTCTCATTGTTACAACATTCATAAAATTGGAATTTTCAGAATACCTACTTTAAACTATAAATCCATTAAGCAGAAAAATGGAGGAAAAGTGAGAGGTGGGAATCAGAAAGAAACAACGGAGACAGGCGCTCAGCAAAACCAGGTGGGAGAGGAAAGGGATTTCTGGGGATTTGGAAAACCTTATGGATTTATATTCATCACTTGGATAATCAATAGTTTATTATTACTGAATTTACTGAAGCTTTAGAATTAATGAATTAGGGGAATTCTGATTCAATGAAAAACCTTTCAGAGATACCCTAATGACTGAAGACGCTTGAGAGGCAGCAAGTGCTGACTGTTGACAGTTAATGCCTGGGGTCCCAGCTCACCCTTCACCCATGCCCTTCCTCACGACAGGCTGCCTCCAAGTCCTGCAGTCTGTAAAGAACACCTTCCTCCTCCTGCCCTAGCCCAGGTCCCCACCTGTACCTTGGTAAGGGGTTGCACCACTGCCATGCACAGAACTGGAACTGGACACCCTCTCCCTTGTGTGGCATCAGCAAGCCCACCATGGGATACTCATCACTAGCAGGACAACACTGACCCATCTGCCCTCTCCCTGCTGGACCATGGACACCTTAAGGCCAAACAAAGCTGACTCCAGGTGCACGCTGGCTGAGAAGGAGTGGCTTCTGCAATCATGGGGGAGAATTTCTACAATGCTAGGGTACTGCAAAGAATGTAGCCATTCTAAATGAAACATAAGATCAGGTGGTAAGTTTAGAATATTTTTCTTTTTAAAGAGCTTTCACTTCTATTATTGGGATATTCTCAACACACTTCTAAATAATTATTGTTGGCACAGCCAGGCAAGGTGGCTCATGTCTGTAATCCCAGCACTTTGGGAGGCTGAGGTGGTTAGCTCACTTGATGCCAGGAGTTTGAGACGAGCCTGGCCAACGTGGTGGCACTCCACCTCTATAAAAACAAAAAAAAAGAAAAGAAAAAAAAAAAAATTAGCCAGGCGTGGTGGCTCACACCTGTGGCCCAAGCTACTTGGGAGGCTGAGGCACAAGAATCATTTGAACCTGGGAGGCAGAGGTTGTGGGGAACCAAGATTGCACCTCAGCCTGGGCAACAGAGCAAGACTGTCTCGAAAAGAAAAGAAAGAACGAAAAGGAAAGAAAAGAATGAAAAGAAAAGAGAAAAGAAGAGAGGAGAGAGGAGAGAAGACAGGAGAGAAGAGAGAAGAGGGAGAGGAGAGAAGAAAAGAGAGAAAAGAGAAGAAAATAAAAGAAAAAAGAAAAGGTGTTAGCATGATCATTGGGTGAGAGACAGACATACATTAACTTTATATCCATTTCAGAACAAAGATTGAAGACTGAAGCCCTGAAGTTAGGCAATGAAAAGCAAATCTTCTAGATACAACTGGATACAATGGACTATTATTCACCCATAAAAAGGGATGAAGTACTGATACATTACAACATGGATGAACCTTAAAAATATTATGCTAAGTGAAAGAAGCCAGACACAAAAGGTCACATATTATATAACTGCATTTATATGCACTATCCAAAATAGGTGAATCCATAGAAACAGAATGTAGACTGGTGGTTGCCAGGAGCTGAGCAGAAAGGGGAATGGTGAGTAACTGCTTAAGGGGTACAGGCTTTCCTTACGGCATGACAAACATTTTGGAACTAGACAGAGATGGTAGTTGCACAACAGTATGAATATACTAAATGTCACTGAGTTGTTCACCTTTAAATGGACAATTTTATGTTATATGAATTTTACCTCTATAAAAAAATTTTTTTAAACAAATCTTCCACCACATGTATCAAAGAGGAAGTCTAAAACAGACTCCTGTTTTCTCTGAAAACACACGGGCACTCAGTGGAGCTGGAAATAGAACAGTTTAAAGAATTATTCGAAGACGAATTTACTGTTATTAGGAAAAAATCTACAAATTGTTTAAATTGGTTTAATATTTTCTATTATTTAATTATCTCTGAAAATGCTTCACAGTATTTATAAAATGTCCTCTTTTCTGTGCTAGAAGCCTCTATCTGTAATGAACTCTACTTTCCCTTATTTGGTAAAAGATCCCAGCATTCTTCCATATGTAATTCCTTTGGTGCAAACACTGTACCAACATTCTATGTGTGTTACTCATGATGGTTAATTATTTTAGCACATAATTTTTACTTCTAAAAGTTCCCCTCTTTCTTGTGATAAAAGTAGTGTAAAAAAAGAAGAAAAAAATACAATAACAAAAAAAATCCTGCTAAAGCCTGTTTGTGAATATTACTCCATTCCAATATAAATTACAAAATTTTCTGTGACTTTTTCTGGTTAATAAGGAGAAAAGTTATATCCCAGTAAAGACACGAAAGCTTCAGGTAATTAAAAGCTCTACTAAGTAATGAAAAGCCAATGCTGTAGTGAAGAGGTGTGGGCTGAAAGAAGATGGGGTGTTAAATATGCAAACTAAATGTCTATTTATTGCTAATACAGCCCTCACAAGAACAAATCAGATGCCATGCCAAGTGGTCTTATCAACAACATTTGTTTTCTTTAGGAGAACTGAAAAGCTAAAACATGCACCTCTGCCTGGCCACACACAAAGCACGCCCCCTCCTAAGCACCCAAGATAGGAAAGAAAGCTCTAGAAGCATAGTACATGGCCACTGAAAGCTACATACATGCTAATGGGGTCACGCTGGGCAAGGTGGCATCACAGCTGCAGAGCCCTGTTAGAAGTATGTGACATGTACGAGCACATGTGGACAACCCAATCATTTGGAAGTAGGCTTTATTTGGTCAGGAGTCTCTAAACGACTTTCCAGTCTAAGCATGCAAAATGAAGGCACAAAAGAGGTTAAAACCACTTAACCCAGTTGTAACAAAGGAATTTGTACCAGAATTTAAAATTACAACCTGGATGAGATCAAAACCCTTAGGCTTCCAAAGGGACTTCACAACCTTTCCAGGGTTCTGTGGATGCTACCTGTTAACATGGTTTACAATGCCTCACCAACAAGGAGAGACGGGTGGGGAGGTGGACAAGGCTATCCAGTCCATGCCAAGACAAGGACACATTCTTTGTTCTTTAACAAAAAAACAATCAGGAGTCCCAGCCACATCAGTTGTACCATGTTGACTGTTGCTAAAATCAAACAAGCAAACAAACTAAGGCCCTCCAGGTTATTTGCAACCCTCAATTCATATCCTGAAGTACACCACCAAAAATTAACAAAAGGAAAGTGGAAAGACCTGAACACATGAAGAAAAACAAAGCCAGACTGGAACAAAACATTTCCCTAACTAGGCTATATAAGACGAGCACCACAGAACATGTCAATATGAAATGAGAGCTTATCAAAACGGCATTTATGCACATTGCATTCGTTTTAATTTTCTCTCAAAGTTTCCTTTTCCTTTTAAATTTACTTGACAAGTTAGAGTACATGTGATCTCTGTAACAGAAAAACTAACCACTGGAATACATGTTGTCGAGGGTTTTTTTTTTTTTTTTGAAATGGAGCCTCGCTCGGTTGCCAGGCTGGAGTGCTAAGCTCACTGCAACCTCCGCCTCCCAGGTTCAAGCGATTCTCCTGCCTCAGCCTCCTGAGTAGCTGGGACTACAGGCGCATGCCACCATACCCAGCTAATTTTTGTATTTTTAGTAGAGATGGGTTTTCACCATGTTGGCCAGGATGGTCTTGATCT
>NW_012109919.1:1269086-1269853 GCF_000951045.1 Mandrillus leucophaeus
TATTATTACTGAATTTACTGAAGCTTTAGAATTAATGAATTAGGGGAATTCTGATTCAATGAAAAACCTTTCAGAGATACCCTAATGACTGAAGAATGAAGCACACTTGATGGCCTTGAACTGCTCCATACCTGCCTGGGGTCCCAGCTCACCCTTCACCCATGCCCTTCCTCACGACAGGCTGCCTCCAAGTCCTGCAGTCTGTAAAGAACACCTTCCTCCTCCTGCCCTAGCCCAGGTCCCCACCTGTACCTTGGTAAGGGGTTGCACCACTGCCATGCACAGAACTGGAACTGGACACCCTCTCCCTTGTGTGGCATCAGCAAGCCCACCATGGGATACTCATCACTAGCAGGACAACACTGACCCATCTGCCCTCTCCCTGCTGGACCATGGACACCTTAAGGCCAAACAAAGCTGACTCCAGGTGCACGCTGGCTGAGAAGGAGTGGCTTCTGCAATCATGGGGGAGAATTTCTACAATGCTAGGGTACTGCAAAGAATGTAGCCATTCTAAATGAAACATAAGATCAGGTGGTAAGTTTAGAATATTTTTCTTTTTAAAGAGCTTTCACTTCTATTATTGGGATGTATTCTCAACACACTTCTAAATAATTATTGTTGGCACAGCCAGGCAAGGTGGCTCATGTCTGTAATCCCAGCACTTTGGGAGGCTGAGGTGGTTAGCTCACTTGATGCCAGGAGTTTGAGACGAGCCTGGCCAACGTGGTGGCACTCCACCTCTATAAAAACAAAAAAAAAGAAAA
>NW_012109919.1:1272463-1281612 GCF_000951045.1 Mandrillus leucophaeus
TAATGATGCAATCTTGGCTCACTGCAACCTCCACCTCCTGGGTTCAAGCAATTCTCCTGCCTCAGCCTCCCGAGTAACTGGGATTACAGGTGCCCGCCACCACGCCCAGCTAATTTTTGTATTTTTAGTAGAGACGGGGTTTCACCATGCTGGCTAGGCTGGTCTCAAACTCCTGACCTCAGGTGTCTGCCTCGGCTTCCCAAAGTGCTGAGATTAGAGGTGTGAGCTACCATGCCTGGCTGGAATATACATATTTTTGAAAGATTTTTTCACTTAAAATTTTTTGTGGAATAAGTAATAGAATCACAAGGTTCACAAATCAAAATGAAGTCTGAGGCAGGAGATCACTTGAGCCCAGGAGTTTGAGGCTGCGATGGGCTATGCTTGTGCCAGTGTACTCCAGTCTGGGCAAGAGAGCCAGACTCCAACTCAAAAACCAAAAAGAAAAAAAAAAAAAAAGAAAAAAGAAAAATCAAATGATATAAACAACATTTATTCATTTCTTATATATTCTTCCAATGTTTTTTATGCAAATATAATGGTCACTCTACATGTGCAGAATTACTATTATTCAGACCAAGTAAGCTACATCATCACAAAGATGGGAAAATGTACCCTGCAGTATCTAAACGAACATCATACAGGCCCCCAAACAGGGAATAAATGCTAGGTAGGCAAGACTGACTGATATAGCAGGTAAAGAACAATCAAGGGCTGTGTAGTTAAGATGTATGATTTATCTGTTTTTCCCACTAAACAGTGAGCCCTCTGCAGCCAGGAACAGTGGCTTGCTCATCACTGTACCCCTCCATACCTAGAAGGGTTGCCTGGCACTTGAAAGGTGGCCAACAAATGTTTGTGGAATAAATGCATCAACCAATATTCCATCATGGAGGAGCTAGGGACTGAATGGGACCTGAAAGGATGGAGGGATGCAGAGATACTTACAGAGGCAAAGACTGTTCTGGCAGGGACAACAGTTCAAGGATGGAAATGTGGTTGGAGAGTCTGCCTCAACCTCAGCAGAAAGAGGCGAGTTCCTGAAAGATGCATGCATTCACATGGCCCTTCCTGCCTGGGAGGCGACAGTGAGGAGTAGTACCTGCACACAGGGCTCTGGCAGACTCAACCAGGTAGCCAGTCTCAGACAAACTATGGAGGCAAATCACGAAGGTTTGATCCCTGGCCCTGTCCTCTGTGACTGGTCCATTAAGTCACTTTTCCTGCCTGGTTTGAATGCTTCCCTGTCCATGTCCATCCCTCGCTTCCTTCCAGGACTCTGTAGTACTTTCCCCTTTCCCAGTGTGGCTAGGCATTGTTTTCTCCCTCCCTCTCTGCCCCTGCAACTCACACAGGACCCAGCAAAAGCTTGAGAGGTATGCAGTGACAGCACTGTCATGTCTCTGTGACACCCCAAGCCATCAGAGACAACACCAGCCAATAACAGACTGCAGACACCGAAGTGCTCCACAGTGCCCCTGTAGACTCTCCTACTGGAGAACATTCTGGAACTCGGAGCCAGGGTTGCCTGAGACACAGAGCTGCAGAGACCAGCAGTAGGGCAGGCAGGTCACCTGTCCACTGGCACAGAGGCCAGGTGGTGTTTAGGCCCCGACTCTACCAAGAGGATAACGATCTACAAAGCTCTGTGCTAAACTCATCTCCAGTTTATTTTACATTTGGCAAGAGGAAGCTGTTCAGTATATATGTCACTTTGAAATGCTTTCATAAATTAGACATCGAAAAGCAAACAACATGGCCAAAAAGAGCTGAGCGACAGCTCCCTTCCCATTTTTATCACTGTGATGTTATTTGGTCTGTATCAAAGGATGGGTAATCAGAAAACATAAGAAATAAGCCTTCTTACATAATATACTCTCCAGACTGGACAGTGACTTGGAGTTCCCAAAACACAATCTCTGTCCTAAAACCTCCTACATGGAACTGAAGAGCTGGACTAGACACACTCCAATCACTACAAGTGGTGGCAGTCTGGTCTCCTTCTCCTGCCCGAGACAACCCCTGGCAGACGCCCTGTTGCAAGAGCCAACATGCACACACGCCTGCAATGCCACAGCAACATGCACTCAGCTCAGCTGGAGACACACAAGTACCCATGTAAATGGTCAAAATGTTCAAGTCTCACAGTAAATAATGGCACTTGTATTAGAGCTGTCATTATAAAAATCTGTAACACTTCAAGAGACCATTATGGAGCTATTAAAAAGATTTTGCATTCAGGTTTCAAGATGACTTAGGCAGAATGCCACCACTATAGTAATTACTTTATTTATCACTATGTAAATAGGTTTTTTTTTGGGTTTTTTTTTGTTTTTTTGGAGGCGGAGTCTCACTCTGTTGCCCAGGCTGGAGTGCAATGGCATAATCCTGGCTCACTACGACCTCTACCTCCCAGGTCCAAGCCATTCTCCTGCCCTCAGTCTCCCAAGTAGCTGGGATTACAGGCGTGCACCAGCACGCCCAGCTAGTTTTTGTAATTTTTTTTTTTTCGTAGAGTTGGAGTTCCACCATGTTGGCCAGGCTGGTCTCGAACTCCTGACTTCAGGTGATCCACTTACCTTGGCCTCCCAAAGTGCTGGGATTACAGGCGTGAGCCACCACACCCAGTTGGATGCTCAATTTAAAAGAGAAAAACAATTCATTTAAAAAGAGAAAAATGATGGTGTTCTCACACAATAACCAAGCAAAATGCGGCAGCAAAGGCAGTGGCTCTGTCTGCAAATAATGGTCATCTTGAATTAGAAGTCTCACAGTACCATGGAACAGGCAGCTGAAATATTTGAGGAATTAAAAACCAGCAAAATAAAGTAATTCTGCAAGACACATTGTGGCTGAACCTCAGATGGCCAGTACAGGAACCTCTTTAATTAGCAGGTTCAGGCACTTTACCTTTCAGACCCGATACACATAGATATCTTAAAGTACGTGCCCCAGGAACTAAAAATGCCTTGAAAATATTCAACTCTATCTGACATATTGCCCCAGATCCCTACAAAATTTGAAAATAAATCTTCTTTTATTCAGTACAGAAGTGGCTAAGAAATCTTCTGACATACATGCATAGCAACAATTTCCAGGTCCTTACTTGTGCTGGCAATTTGAAAGGACATGAAGCTATTTCTAGAGTATCTCACTGCAATAATACATGTGTTCATCAAACAGACCCCCTGGGGGTCCTTCTTCTGTAATGCAGGGGAAGGTACTTCCCATGTCGGACCAAGTCAGAGAAGTGCTTCGGCACTTACATCCTGACTTCCTGAGAAATGAGAGAACACACTAAATAATTCCAAAGACAGGACTGCTATTAAAATTAAGAACAGACATACATAGGTTTAACCTAATACTACTGTCTTTTCTGGGGCACTTTGGATAAAAACACTGTGAACATGAAACAGAAACACCTGCACTGAGATACAGATGGCAATACCCTCAAATTTGGGCCAAGCTGGTTAGGCATTTTGTCTCAAGTTTTTCAGCTGTGGAGTGAAGAAGTGTCCCCTCCCCCTGTGCATGTGTACATACTTACAGGCATACAACTGATGTCATTAACATTGATAGAATGTATGATTTGCTATACTGAGTGATAGAGACAGAGGATGAGGACTCTAAGAAACACAGTCCTTTCTGTAAGAGAAACATACTGTATTATGCTTCCTTTATATAAGTATCCTACTTCCTCATAGTTGAGGGCAATCCAGCTCCACTGATGCAGCACCACACTCAGAACTGTTTCCAAATGCAGACATGCACATCTTTTTTCTACCTCCATCTCACAATACAGCAAAGAAAAATGTACGCAAATACATTCTTTATGGGGAAGACAGTGGCCTGAAGAAACATACTTGATCCTGCCTCGCTCACAGTCCACTCTCTAAAGTAACAAGAACAGTAATCTAATGAGCTTACAGGTAGTGCATGGGATGAGAGTGAGGGCCTTCTGAGGCCCTCAGGATCTCCCAAATCTCCAAGACGGAGAGCAGGTACAGTTCTCCATGGTCAGTGTACCTGGGAGTATATCCAAAGGGAAGAAGGCCCCGCACCCTGCTCATCCTGCTGTCCCAGCTGAAACTAGAGGGAAGGGGGGCTTCCATGGAAGATGGAACTGTTCCCAAGCCTTATGTAGTCAGAAGAGACTGGGAACAGAGCAACTTAGCGGCACAGTATCTGTTTCGTGGCTTATCATCTACCATCTGCTGGTCTGCCATTCCTTTAGTGACACTAACCCATGACTTGTGTGATGGCTGAGGGCAGCCATCAGCAGGCAAAGAAAAATCATGACCCACTGAGGACGACGCAGGAGCCTGAGGGAGGGTGACCAAGCTCAGCTGCAACAGGTGGCACCAGCTGAAACAGAACTAATCAAACCAAGAAAGGAGAACCGGACAGGAAAAGGAGTCTAAGAGCATACGTGGAGACACAATTGGAGTATAAAAACTTTCAGGAATTAAAAAAAAAAAAAAACACTTTAAAATTTTAAATTGAAGAGAAAAGATCTATTGCTCTGGAGTATCAGATTCTGGAGGATTAAGAAGAAGAAATGGGAGCACCCAAGAGCAAGGAATAAGAATCTACTAGAATCCACGAGTGAAAAGACAGAAAACACATCCAGAAGACAGAGAAAGTCATGGGAATGACAGAAATTGCGGAAATGCAAACCTTGGTGGAAGAATTAGTGATTTAATGCTGGTAACTATTTCAGGAAAAAAAATAAAGATCTATTTTCAAATTGTTAGGCATTGGTACGTTTGAAAATAACACACTTTTCAAATTAGCAAAGGACTTGTTCAATTAACATGGGAATTGAGAAAAAAAGAAAGTAAAATAAATGGCAACCATTGAATAAGATGAAAGCAATAAAGCAAAATTTATACATTATCACAGTAAAGAAAGACAAGGCAGAATGTCCCTATTAAAGAACAAAACTGTCTCACTGGGTTTTAAAAGTCCAGCTCTAGTTAAAAACAAACAGTTGAACAAGAGTATACCAAGCAAAGTCAAGTAAAAAGAAAGCAAAGCTGGCAACAGTAAAATCAAACAAAGAAGAACTAAAGGCCATTAGGCATTAAACTGGACAGAGAGGCATATTACATGTGATAAATATGTAATCCCTGAAAAATAAAAAAATTACACATATTGACGCATCAAGCAAAATGGCAGATAAACACACTAAGCATTTCTCTTAGAAATATGAAAGTTTAAAAATTATAAAGTGGCTCACGCCTGTAACCCCAGCACTTGGGGAGGCTGAGGCAGGCAGATCATTTGAGGTCAGGAGTTTGAGACCAGCCTGGCCAATATAGTGAGATCCTATCTCTACCAAGAATATAAAAATCAGTCAGGCATAGTGGCATGCACCTGTAATCCCAGCTACTTAGGAGGCTGAGGCAGTAGAATCACTTGAACCCAGAAGACAGAGGCTGCAGTGAGCCGGGATCGCGCCACTGCACTCCAGGCTGGGCAACAGTGAAACTCTGTCTCAAAAAAAAAAAAGAAAAGATAAAAGGTACATCATTAACTGTCAGTTTGACAACTGAAAACACACATGAATTTGGAAGATCTGACTATAATGCAATCGGTAAGTTTGATTTACTAAATATAGAAAATAAAACCTTTGCATTTTACGAAGGGCGTAATTTTTAATGTTCACAAAGCAATTAAAATTTAATCATGTACTAGGACATAAGTAAACGTTAATAAATCCCCTCAGATACCTCAGAGCTGCATTCATAAATCATATAAACAATATCAAAAAGTAAGCAAAAGAAAAACTCAGGGACAGACATACTTCTAAGTAATGTCAGAATCAAAGGTCAAATAAATATTTTAATTACAAACCATCTAGAAAACAACAAAAAGGAGATCAATTCTCTAAAAACAAAAATACATAACAAAAGCAATTTTCAAAGAAAATTTATAGCCTTAAATGCCATTATTTTAAGACTAAAAAGTAAATGAGACAGGCATTCAACTTAATAAACTTGAATAAAAAAGTGAATAAAAATTAAATATTGAGATGAAATTAAAAGCAGGATAAATATAAAATTAATATACCTAATTTTTTGAAGACAATAAAATATATAAACTTCTAACAAACTTAAGGGGAAAAAAACAAAAAAAAAGCAAAAATATGTCTTAGTAATGAGAAAGGGTTTATTATGATTACCAGAGAAATTATAACAATATTACAAATAACTCTGTGCAATAAACTCAAATTATAGACAAATTCTTTCCCAGCAAGTAGAAAACATCAAAACCCAGATAAAAGGTTAAAAAGCTAAACAGAGTAACTATAACATACTGAAAAACTAAAAAATTTGTTTTAAAATGTTTTGGGATGGGACTATAGGGGATGCCTGTGAAGTTTTCCAGTTAGTTTTACTTTAATTTTTTTTTATAAAAACAGGTATTTTCTATATTATGTAAATGCTTCTAGACTCTGGGAAAGGGTGAAATTCTTCTTAAATTATTTAAAAAACATAATCCTAATATCAATACCTGATAGAATGCAAACAAGGAAGAAAACTACAGACCCCTATCTGTAGGGGTTTGTAGGCTACAGTCACAATTTTAAAAAAAATTAGCAAATCAATTAGCAACATATCCAAAGAGTACCACACCATAACAAATTAGAGCTTATTCCAGGAATGCAAAGATGATTCAATATTGGGAAATCTAATCAACGTAATTTATTACACCACCAAATAAAAGCAAAAGCTCACAATTCTATCATGCCAAAAAGGCATTTCATTAAATTCATCAGCCTCTTCCAATAAAAATTAAAACATGAATGGGTATACACAACTTAAATTTGATAAACTATATTTAACAAAACTTAACATATTCCTTGTTAAAACACATTTTTATTTAAATCAGGAACAAGGCAGTGACGGTTTTTTTTTTTTTTTTTTTTTTTTTTTGAGTTGGAGTTTTGCTCTGTCATTCAGGCGCAGGGCAGTGGCACGATCTAGGCTCACTGCAACCTCTGCCTCCCAGGTTCAAGCAATTCTCCTGCCTCAGCCTCCCGAGTAGCTGGGATTACAAGCACCCACCACCACGCCCAGCTAGTTTTTGTATTTTTAGTAGAGATGGGGTTTTGCCATGTTGGTCAGGCTGGTCTCAAACTCCTGACCTCAGGTGAAGGTGATCCACTCACTTCAGTCTCCCAAATTGCTGTGATTACAGGCATGAGCCACCATGCCCAGCCACCAATGCACTTTTCTATAGTACCAGCAAAGATGAATGTATACACATACACAAGTGAATTTACTGTAATCCTGTTTCATTAGTGAAACATAGAAAAAACAAGACACAACATGACTGTCCATCAACATATGATGGCTCAACTAAACTACGAATCATCCATATTGTGAACTGCTGAAATTTTAACTTATTTCAAACTCCGCAGCAACTGACCTAAATTGACATCCGTACACTGAGAAAAAGTAAAAATGTTACAAAATACTATATAGAGGCCATTCATTATACTAATAGCATGATCTGATTTTTATAAAAACCTAAAACTATACTGCATATATGCATATATTTTAATATTCCTAAAGAAAGATTAACGTGGACATAAAATTTTCCATCTATATCTTTTATTTTACACTTGCATCACTTTTTAGTTTTTATTAAAGAGAATTTTAAAGAGACCAGATATATACATATTTATCTGTTTCGATGACACAAAGTACCTTCTAGGCACACAACATTTAGAAAAGAAATTCTCTGTGTATTATTTCTTGGGAAGGTAGGAAGGGAGACCACTGCAGCAGCTATCCTCAGATCAACCTAAGCGTGAATCCTGACTTCATTTAGTAGCAAGTTCTTTAGTGCCTAGGAGCCTCTGTTCCCTCATCTATAAAATGGGGATAATTTTCTCCCACCTCTCATTAGCCTGTTACGAGGATTAAATGTTTACACCTAACCTGCAAATCAGTCATTACTAGCATTCTTTTATTCTAAGCTCATTCCTCTCAAAAACAAAGACAGAAAAGGAACCAAACTTCCCTCCCTGTGGTTTCCAAGAGCTGCCTGGCAGTACCTAACCATGGCTGTGCTGCTTCGGAACGCAACAAAGGTTCAGTGGGGACTCCTTTTCAGTGTTACTGTAGCTGCCAGTGTGAGTCAAAGGTGAGCTGAAAATGCTCGTGGGTCCTCAGTTTTCATGTTGGGAGTTTATCACAACCACACCACCATCCTTCACCTTCTCAACTGGCACTTAAAAAGCAGCAACTCACTCAAATACTCACAGGCAGATTCCTGGCAGGAGCCGGGGATTTCCTGGAGATTGCTTAAGACTCTTTTGGACAATCAGAAAAGGACAAAGGAAGCACTAGCAGAGCCCTTTACTTCCAAATCCTCAGGTTCTCCTCCAAAACAGAAATGCAGAAAGAAAACATCAGGGAGAGCCACGGCTACTGCAGCCAAGCTCCCTGGATTAATTAAGGGTCATTAAAAGCAGAAAAGAAAAACGAAAGAGAAAATTTAGATACCTGGTTACCTCCCAATCCTGATACTGATCCCATTCTATAAGCTATTATTAATAACAAAATATGAAGAAGAAAAAATTATCAACAGGAAAGAGAGTTACACTGTGCAATAAATATATATTTAAATTTTCTGAAAAAGGAAAACAAGGCTTCACTGAGAAATGAGTTGGCTGGAAGGAAGGCTGGAGCCCTGCAATATCAAGAGGCAGATCTGTCCTAGAGGAGGGAGGGCATGGAAACTTCTTGCAACAAAGTCTTTTCAAGAGTGAAAAGGAAAAGCATCTCAGCTTAAACTGAAAGTATCCTTTCTCCATTACAGAAGGAACTCACATACAAGAGAGACCTCCCAACTCACATCTTTGTATCTCACATTTTCCAAGATACTTGTTTCATGATCCAAATAATATCATAAAAAGTAATAAAACCATCTGTAAGAAACATTAATTCGCCATGGTTTGGCTAACAGAATTCTTCACAATCTCCTCCTGGATGACAAAGTTAAAAGCTAAATGAAATAAGTCAAAAGCTTCTTTTGTGTAAAATCCAATTAACTTTATAAATATACTCTCAGGAGAAAAAAACCCCACATCTCCTTTAAGAGCAGGAATTTATATAAAAATTTATATGATTATAGGT
>NW_012109919.1:1283022-1285084 GCF_000951045.1 Mandrillus leucophaeus
CAGAAGACTGACTTGGGCTGGGGAAGGGAAAGGGTGGGAGACGTTCACACAAACCACAGCATATATCCAAACAATTATGTTATTTGCTCTTCCCTTATTTTTCTTATTCATGGGGAATTTCTCCCAAAGACAATGTGACCATTTCACACATAGGATTTAGAAGCATGAGTCCGAGTCTAAACCAGGTAAGTTGTTTGGAAAGCAACTTGGCCATATGGATCAAGAGCTTTAAACTGATACCTTTCTACATAAATCCTATTTCAAGGGATGTATTGTAGGGAGATAATTTGAAATAAAGGACAAAGATAAGGTACAACAGAGTTTGCTGCAGCCTTCTTTACTTATAATTATGGAAAATTATGAAAAATTGGGACCAATGCAAATGCCCAACACTGGGGAAACTTGAAGAACATGATGGTTCCTTCATCCCATGTAACTTTACACCACCATTAAAATCAGGGTTACAGCCTTTTGAGAGTTGAGGGGGGAGGATCACTTGAAGCCAGGCATTCAAGACATCTGGGCAACATGGCAAGGCATCACTTCTACAAAAAACTTTTAGAAATTAGCTGGGCGTGGTGATGCACACCTGTAATCCTAGTTAATCAGAAGGTTAAGCTGGGAGGAGCACTTAATCCAGGAGCTCAGGGCTTCAGTGAGTCATGATGGTGCCACTGCACCCCAGCTTGGGTGACAGAGCAAGAACACAGTTCTTAAAAGAAAAAATTAAGTTAATAAGGAATATAGGTCGCTGAAAGGCTTTTAAATGCTAGGAAATAAACATATAATTATCAGAGGCTCAACTTACACTAAAACGTGTTTGTTTTAAACATCTAGAAGAAGGCCGGGCATGATGGCTCATGCCTGTAATCCCAGCACTTTGGGAGGCCAAGGTGGGTGGATCACTTGAGGCCAGGAGTTTGAGATCAGCCTGGGCAACATGATGAAACTCCATCTCTACAAAAAAACACAAAAATTGGCTGGCCATGGTGGTGCTCACCTGTAGTCCCAGCTACTTGGGAGGCTGAGGTGAAGAGGATCACCTGAGCCTGGGTAAGTAGAGGCTGCAGTGAGTAGGGATCATGCCATTGCACTCCAACCTGGGTGACAGTAAGACCCCGTGTCAAAAACAAACAAACAAACAAAAAACTAGAAGAAAATATACTTAACTGTTCTCAAAATGCTGGAGTTGTATGTGACTACTTTTCTGGGTTTTTCCAAATTCTTAAGCTTAGAGACAAATTTTTATCCCTGAATAGTTTTAGGCATTTTTTTTTCTTTAAGAGACAGGGTCTCCCAATGTTGCCCAGACTAGGCTTGAACTCCTGGCCTCAAGCAATCCTCCCTCCACAGCCTCCTGAGGAGCTCAGATTAGAGGCATGAGCCACTTTGCCCAGCAGTTTTGGGCAATTTTTATGAACAGAACAAAATGAAACTAAGGTATGACAGAATACCATACTAGACTCAGAAGATTTGGACTGTGGCTCCTACTCTGCCCTTGGACAAAATCCCTAAACTCAGACCTTGGACAAAATCCCCAAAATCAGAGCATCAGTTTTGCACCTGGACGATGAGAAGCTGGACTAGATAAATCCCGGGTCCCTCCTAGACAAAGGGCACCTGGTCAGGGAGGCCAGCCCTCTTGCCTGTGACCCACAAAGTCTCAGGGCACAGGGAAACAGGGAGGAGCGCAAAGCTGCCCAGGCCAAGGGACCCCCCCCCAACAAGGGAGCACAGCCAGGTGCCCCAGTGTCACCTGATGTGAGGCCTTTCTCAGCTCTTTCAGTCCTACCTGTACCTTAGACTTCCAGATGCTCTATATACTGACGGAATGAACTCTTCAGGTAAGAGGCTGAGAATGACAAAAGAGAAAGGTAAGAACTTTCACTGGAATCAAAATGCTATTGCTATATGCAATTCCCTCTCACAGCTTCATGTCCCTTAGAGGTAAGGAAAAGGAAGAAGAAAGGATGGTTCTTCTGGGACAGAAATCGAGCAAATATATTTATTCACAAGAAATAAGGAGAACAAAATACCCAAGTAGAACATTCTTTTTTTTAAG
>NW_012109919.1:1286991-1288790 GCF_000951045.1 Mandrillus leucophaeus
TAATATCATAAAAAGTAATAAAACCATCTGTAAGAAACATTAATTCGCCATGGTTTGGCTAACAGAATTCTTCACAATCTCCTCCTGGATGACAAAGTTAAAAGCTAAATGAAATAAGTCAAAAGCTTCTTTTGTGTAAAATCCAATTAACTTTATAAATATACTCTCAGGAGAAAAAAACCCCACATCTCCTTTAAGAGCAGGAATTTATATAAAAATTTATATGATTATAGGTTGGGCATAGTGGCTCACATCTGTAATCCTAGCACTTTAAGAAGCCAAGGCAGGTGGATTGCTTGAGGCCAGGAGTTCGAGATAAGCTCGGGCAATAGAAAGACCCTGTCTCTACAACAAATAAAAAATAAATTAAAAAAATAAATCAGCTACGTATGGTGGTGCACACTTGTCCCAGCTACTTGGGGGGCTGAGGCGGGAGGACTGCTTGAGCCAAGGAGGTCAAGGCTGCAGTGAGCAGAGATCGTGCCACTGCACTCCAGCCTGAGCGACAGAGTGAGACCCTGTCTCTTTTGGTTATTTTTGAGACTCCATCCCCCCTCAAAAAAATAGTATGATTTTCCAGCCCTAAACATATTCCTTATCTCATCTGAGTAACTTTGGCTACTATTTTAGGTTTTCCTTCTGCAATATTTGATATTGATTGAAATAATGCATTTTAACTAAAATTGAATTATGTATTGCTTATAATAACAATCAATTTAATATTATACATATCCACATGTCAGGTACATTTGGGGGATAAGGCTCAAATATTTTCTTTTCTTTTTTTTTAGACAGAGTCTCACTCTGTCACTCAGGCTGGAGTACAGTGGCGCGATCTCAGCTCACTGCAAGCCCCACCTCCCAGGTTCATGCCATTCTCCTGCCTCCGGAGTAGCTGGGACTACAGGCACCGGCCACCATGCCCGGCTAATTTTTTTTTTGCATTTTCAGTAGAGACAGGGTTTCACCGTGTTAGGATGGTCTCGATCTCCTGACCTCGTGATCCACCCCTCTTGGCCTCCCCAAGTACTGGGATTATAGGCGTGAGCCACTGTGCCCAGCCAAGGCTCACATATTTTCATTAATAAACACTCTATTCTTTAAAAGTGAATTTTGATGAAAACAACTCCAACAGACAGCAGGACCCATTATCCAGGATGGCCACATGCCCTGAGTTCTCACAGTTCTGAGTTTATAGAAAAATGACCTGCTGTGGGCTCAGAAAATAGTCATACATGTCAACAGTTCACATACAAATGTTTTGTGGAAAGCATGTGCTTGTCATTGGCTAATACAGAGGCAGGAAGGTCCGGAAGGGTAAATGAGCAACTGCCAGGTATCTGAGCAACTGTCTAAAAGGTTTGGGGCCACCTCAACTCAGCACCCAAAGAACCAATACTGTCTAGAAGTCTGCACAGAGGAACCCTAGGAAGACAGCCTTATGCCCTAATTCCCATGTAAACAAATACTGACATAGACTCACAAAATACATGTCTAACACAAACAGTGAAGATTCTGTATTATGTAAGTTGTTTATACAGAAGACTGACTTGGGCTGGGGAAGGGAAAGGGTGGGAGACGTTCACACAAACCACAGCATATATCCAAACAATTATGTTATTTGCTCTTCCCTTATTTTTCTTATTCATGGGGAATTTCTCCCAAAGACAATGTGACCATTTCACACATAGGATTTAGAAGCATGAGTCCGAGTCTAAACCAGGTAAGTTGTTTGGAAAGCAACTTGGCCATATGGATCAAGAGCTTTAAACTGATACCTTTCTACATAAATCCTATTT
>NW_012109919.1:1290620-1294474 GCF_000951045.1 Mandrillus leucophaeus
GGTTCTTCTGGGACAGAAATCGAGCAAATATATTTATTCACAAGAAATAAGGAGAACAAAATACCCAAGTAGAACATTCTTTTTTTTAAGCAAAAGAAAAAAAAAAAAAGAAAAAGAAAAAGAAAAAGCCTAAAAATATTTTAAAAGCCTAAAATGATAAAATGATTTTTTCAGGTGACACCATGAACATTACGGTTAAGTAGTCTAACCAGAAAAATGAGAAGTGTTACACCATGCTGTCACCTGCCTAAGCATCCTAGTAGCAGCCAAATCGAATCTCTTAGGCAAAATATGGGATGATAGGATTACATAATTAATTTTCCTATAAGGCATAATTGTTACTGACTTCATGTCATTACAATGTCAGCTCATCTGGTAGACGATTGCTATTACATTCTAATTACAAAAACACACAAACAATTTGTAACCATTCATTATTAAATAACAAGTGAGGCCACGATAGCTAATAGAAACTTAGAAAAATGAAAGTTAAAGGCAAACTGGACAAGAAGTACTTAATAAATTAATCAATTAGTCTTGATGAAATTTCTCAATTGCGTTACCAGGTAACCAGCCCTCAGATTACCTGGTAAACATACTTCTAAGAGTCATGTTGTTTAAACTTGATTAAATGTCAGAATGACCCAAATCACTTTGGGTCACCAAGACCAAAGAGAAATACAAATATTTAAGATACAGCTTTACCTTTTACCATGGCACTAAAAAGAACAGCATATCCCCTTGGCTATCTAATAACAAGGTAAGCACAGAAACACGAATTTTAAAAATAGGCAAATTAAAGGGTATTTCTGTAATAAAAGGTTTTATTCTGTTTCAAAAAAAAAGGATTTATTACATTCTACTCCAACAATACTAAGCCTACCTAAATGAAATTTTTTAAACTAACAAGGAAAGAAATAGGCAATAGTGTCTTCCAAGAACAACAAAATTTGAATAATGGGCAATTGGCAGGCACTTAAATAATGTACAGTGGAGGTCTCATGGAAAGAAAAGAGATACATTCCCACCCTGACCACAGCACACAACTCCTTTAAGATATTCCACGTGCAATATGTGAGTGTCCACCTGCAATAAATGTAGCTTACATAGCACCTCCTCCTGGCTCTTAATTCTAACAACTTCTGGATTAACCACTGTAGCTACTGAAAATCAAGTCCTAAGGGTAGAGCAAGAATGGCTCAAGAATAAATGCAATTAATTAAATGTTTGCAGTGAAGATACCAACTTATATATATCAATTGCCAATGGACTAACTGCTTACATGGCAAAAAGTGTTCACACACTCTGAAAGCTGACAAAGGCCAGTGAATTCTACAAGTGAATAACTCACAGAAGATATTTGTTTTAGATCCTACAGTTTTCCAATTCTACGGTGCAAGTCAATAGAAAATGACAATTTGCACACACATTTCCACTTTACACATAATTGCTAAAGAATGCACCTAATGAGTAAAGAAATTAAAAGGTGTGAAAGTGCACATGGACTGCATGTGGTGGCTCACACCTGTAATCCCAGCACTTTGGGAGGCCGGGGAAGGAGGACCACTTGAGGCCAGGAGTTTGAGACCAGCCTGGAAAACACAGCAAGACCCCATCTCTACAAATAATAAAAATAATAATAAATTAGCTGGGCATGGTGGCTTATGCCTGTAGTTCCAGCTACTCATGAGGCTGAAAAAGGAGGTCTCTTGAGCCCAGGTGTTTGAGGCCCCAGTGAGCTATGACTACACCACTGCACTCCAGCATGGATGACACAGCGAGACCCTGTCTCTAAAAAATTAATCAATTAATAATTAAAAGAAAAGTTGTGCATGCAGAAGTAAACATGAAAGCATTATATTTGTCATATGAGGAATGTTTCCCTGATAGAAATAAGCAAACCAGAAATAAAAATTAAGGGAAGCATTTTTAGTTTTGGAATTATTCAAAAGGTAACTTACCTCTTTATCTTCATTTCTCTCTTCCAAATATATTACAGAAATCTTTGGCCTAACTAATCCACACACCTCCCCCAACACACACATGAAATATAAGTAAACCAGTTGGCTACTTAAACTAATGCTATAGGTGATATTTTTAAGAGTCAGTAAGTATTTTTAACAATCATTTCCCAACAAATTAGTGATACTCAGTACATTATAATACATTCAACCCAAATTTGGTCATAGTATCATCTCTCTCTAGCTCTTGAGAAATAAAGCAGAACTTTACAGACTCCCCAAAAAGTCTCGACCAGAGAGTATCAACCCACAATTTAACTCACTGTCCAGAGGCTTTTCTTTTGTTTGGGTTAGTTTTTTTAAAAATCTCCAAATCTCCTTCTAATCCACGAATCTCTTCAGGACTACCCAACACAGTTCTCATGGTATGTGAGGCCGAGGCGGGCGGATCACGAGGTCAGGAATTCGAGACCAGCCTGGCGAACATAGTGAAACCCTCTCCCTACTAAAAATACAAAAAATTAGCAGAGTGTGGTGGTGGGCACCTGTAATTCCAGCTACTCAGGAAGCTGAGGCAGGAGAATCGTTTGAACCTGGGAGGTGGAGGTTGCTGTGAGCCGAGACCATGCATTGCACTGCAGCCTGAGTGACAAGAGTGAAACTCCATCTCAAAAAAATAAAACAAAAACAAAAACAAAAACAAAAAACAAAAAAAACAACCACGACGACAAATTGAGTAGTGTAAGTGTATAAATGAATGGAACTGATAGAGCTATAGTTTGAAGAGTAAATTGCTGGAGTTGCCAGCTTGATTTTACATTACATTGCACTTACATTCTCTCCTGAACATTTGGCACTAGAGAGTTAAATAATTGATAGCTTGAAAAAATTAATCATAGCAATCCACGCACCTGGTGAATTATGAGTTCATCCATCAAGAAATCATAGGTTCAACTCAAGAGATATGGTGTAAGAACAACACAGCTCTAAACCCACGTGTCAGAGTTTCTTCGCCAACCTTAATTAGTGAAATTACTGACACCATTCAAGTGCCAAGAGGTTCAAAGAAGTAACTAACAACACACACCCATTTAGCCCTTTGAATTCTTTACCACATGCACCTGGGGGCCTCAACTCTCAAATTAAAAGTCAAAACACAACAACCAAAGAAGCAAGTTCTTTTGAAACCAAAGGGGAAATTTAATCAGCAGACCCTATGACTTGAACAATGACAAGGAAAAGGAGATCAAAAGAGAACAAGTTCTTGTTGTCTGGAAATACTCCTTTCTGCAAAACTAAGAAAATATCTCATTTTGCCTCCACTAGTGTGGATGATTTTAAAAACACTCAGGATTGTGAGGAAAACACTCATGGAGCAGGGGCTGCCGGGATGACTTATCTGAGAGGTGCCCTGACAGTGTAAAAGGCGTGTTAAGTTACACAAAAAGGACATCTATGCAAGAGGCATGCACTCACACCTTTTGTTTGGTTTTCCTGCAAGTTTGCAAGAATGCCATCTGAGACCAACCTAGGGAGAGTTCCAGAGACCCGTGGACCTGAGGAGATAGCACTAAGTTTTAACACATAATGCAAGCACAGGCTTTTAAAAATGATACAAAGATGTACACTGAGGTGTGTCACTCCCATACCTGTCCTGACCTAGATGTTTCCCTACCTACCCCCATGAATCATTGTGTTTTTTAGTTACTTGGTTTCCCTTCTAGTGTCAATCTGCACAAATAAAAGCAAATGCAAGGCCGGGTGTGGTGGCTCAAGCCTGTAATCCCAGCACTTTGGGAGGCCGAGACGGGTGGATCACGAGATCAGGGGATCGAGACCATCCTGGCTAACACCGTGAAACCCCGTCTCTACTAAAAAATACAAAAAACTAGC
>NW_012109919.1:1294524-1390870 GCF_000951045.1 Mandrillus leucophaeus
GTGAAACCCCGTCTCTACTAAAAAATACAAAAAACTAGCCGGGCGAGGTGGCGGGCGCCTGTAGTCCCAGCTACTCGGGAGGCTGAGGCAGGAGAATAGGCGTAAACCCGGGAGGCGGAGCTTGCAGTGAGCTGAAATACGGCCACTGCACTCCAACCTGGGCGACAGAGCGAGACTCCATCTCAAAAAAAAAAAAAAAAAAAAAAAAAAGCAGAAGCAAACATGTAGTCTTATTTACCCTCAACTTTACAAAAAAGAAGCCTGCCTTGCCTTTTCCACCTAATATACTGGAGATCTATTCACATGGGGCACAGGGCATACTTGTGGTTTCTCTCAGCTGCAGAGCATTCCATTTTGTGCATATATCTTAGTGTATTAACCAGTCTCCCACTGAACAACACGTGGGTTATTTCTAACATATTACTATCAAAAACAATGCCGCAATTTTTATGTGGGCAGGTGTATTGGTAAGATAAATTCCTAGAAGTAGGATTTCTGGGTCAAAGGTAACATGAATTTATAACGCCAATTTGCCTTCCATAAAGGTTGTACCGTTTCACACTCTCAACAGCAATGTGTAAGAGTTCTTGTCTCCCCGCAGTCTTGACAAGAGACTGTTGACAAATGTGTGGATTTCAGGGCAGTTTTAAGCCTCGGAACAGGAAAGAGAAAACAGAAGTTTCTCCAAAGATGAATTTGAAAGCTGTCAGGAGATTCAGCCAGCTTTCATAGAGAAATCTTCAATTCCTCAAAAATATTTTTTCACTCCTTTATCCTCAGGACACCATAACAAAACCAGAGGTGTCGTGTTCCTGCCCTACCAGGGCCCCATTCAGGCCAGTTCTGATATCCTCTTTTATTTCAAGTGAGAGTCAAGAAAGACAAGAGAAGGAACCCAGGAGACACGGCTCTGCCACTTAGGAGCTCCTGACTGGGCCACCGGCTTTCTGTCTCTGCATCGCCCAGCTTCCTCACCTGTAACAGGTAGTCAGCGATGACACACAACCACATGCGGCTACTAGTGGGGAAGTGCTTAGTGCAGCTAGTGACACAAGACACATCCTCCAGGAAAGAGTAACTGGTGTCATTTTATAATAAAGGCATGGCCATCATTTTGTAATACCAAGAGTGTAACAAAGTATAATTTAACTTCTGTAATTTAGTAGAAAGCTCAAGCAAGTAAATGGATATACAGACACTGTTGCTTTACTTGAGGAGCATTTGACCTCCTTCTCGCTATATTAGTTAATACTAATAGAAAAAGAAGTGACCATTGAAACAAATGCAATCATCCCTTAAAATGTGAAGTTCATGTTCAATTTTACTAGGCTAAAGAAGTCATGAGACAGTTACTCCCAGACCTCCAGGTCAGAGGACAAGGCTACGATCAATCCTGGCTCCTCTCAGAGGCAGCAGAACAGGAGGAAAGGAGCCCAGCACTAGCCCTCCTCCTGAGGGACTCTGGGCACGTTTCCTGGCCTCTCCAGGGTTTAGGGTCCTCACCCATCAAATGAGGAGAATAGTTTCTTCTCATAGGGTTTGATAAGGATCAAACAACGACAGCCTATACAAAGTTCATCACGAACGCCCCCCAAAAAAAAAAAAAAAAAAAAAAAAAGCAGTTTCTCAGAAAACTTCTTTCTAGTTGTTATCTGAGGATATTTTCTTTTTCACCATAGCCAACCATGGGCTTAAAAAATATCGCTTTGCAATCTTACCTGAATGTGTTAACTCCGTCTCAAACCCCCAAAAAAAAAAAAAAAAAAAAGCAGAGCAGTTTGCATTACCGTCATCTTTAAGGGGCCATCTGTCCTTCCTCTTATCCAAAGCTAATCCCTCCATCTGTGCTTTGGCCCGTCCTCAGGCCTCTGGGTCCTTACTGGAGCTCTCCCCTTCTGTCTCATGGATCCACCCTTCCCTCTCAGCAGAGTCCCTTCCATGGACTTTTAGCCCCCCTCTAGTCTCTGTTCAGGAAAACGAGATCCATAGTCCACCCCTGCTCCTCCCTGGCTACCATCCTGCCTCCCCTGTGCACAGCCACACTTCTCCACTTCTTCAGTTCCTCCCCTCCCTACAGTCCTCCTCCCTCTCCAGAGCTGCTTCCAGCCATCACTTCATTCATCAGCTCTCAGGTGAGGTCCTCAAAGGCCTCCCTCTTGTAAGACCCAGTGGATGTCTTTATTTCTCACTCTGCTTGGATTCTTAGTGGCTTTTGGCATGTTGTTCTCCTTAAAACCCTCCTCTCTCCCTGGAAGCCTGGCCATCACACTCCCATGCTTTCCTCGCTGTGCTGGAACCACCTGGGTCCCCTTTACAGCTCATGATCCTCTACCTGGCCCTTGAACGCTGACATCCCTTTGAGCTCCATCCCCAGAATGATCTCATGGGTGTTTCTACTTTCCAGGACCACCTAAACCAAGTCATCTGCCGGGAATTCCTTCTCAGCACCAGTCCACATTTCCAAATGCCTGCTTGACTCAGAAGTGTCTCAAACCCAGTATCTGCAAAAATCAAACTCATGCTCACAGTCTCTACCCGATCTTCCTCCAGCATCTCCTAGCTCAGTAATGGGCATTGCCATGGTTGCCATCCAAGCCAGAATCCTGGACATTATCTTTGACATCCTGCTCACAAGCCCACCCTCAACACAGGCCTGGCCAATTTTACTTCCTACTCTCTCTGCAGTCAACTTATCTCCACCACTGGTCCAAGTTCACTTTGCCTTTTGCATTGTCTACTCCAATTGCTTCCTGACTGGCTTCCTCCCTAATCTATTATTCACACTGTGGCCAGGGTGAATTTTTTAATGGAAATATGACACACACACCCCAGTTCTGTTTAATGTTCTACACTAATCTCCCACTGATCCTTCGGTGAAGACAAAACACTCAATATGGCTTCTGGGGCACCATGTGGCCTGACTCCCACCATCCAGGTTCCCCACCTTTCCACCCCAGGTCCTTTCCACATTATTTATTTTCCTTCTTGGTCTCATGGCATCATGTCTGGCCTTTGTGGGATCCAGCACACATACAATGTTCTATTTGTTTGTGGCTGGGATGATTAGGGTGTCTCCGACAGTTAGTCCAACAGTTGTAGAGAGATGCCACTCTACACAAATGACTCCAGGGTGCCTAGTGGGCATTTACTAGGTATTCGCATAATGAATGAACAAGGAGATGAATGAATCACTGGCCCAGCCCTACTCCAAATGACATGAAAATTCCAGTTACCTCAAAGGTACGCTGTGAGAACTTGGTAGTATACCTGTGTCATGGAAACATAGAATATTGTGTTTCGATTTCTAAATCTTATCCACAACCAATTGTTTTTTAAAAGTAACAAATTTCCATCTTACTTCCCTTACGTTTAAATCCATCTAATTTGTGCTTTATTTTCAAAAGTTAGAACACATTAGGGCTAGTCACTGGTAGAAAGGGAAGCAAAGGCAAAAGAAAAAAAAAAAAAACCTATTTACTATGAAATCATGATTACCACAGCACATTGTTCCCTTAAAGGATTCACACTGCACTCGCTGGAGTGCAATGACACAATCTCGGCTCACTGCAACCTGCTCCTCCCGGGTTCAAGTGATTCTCCTGTCTCAGCCTCCCGAGCAGCTGGAATTACAGGCACTCACCACCAAGACCGGCTAATTATTGCATTTTTAGTAGAGACAGGGTTTCGCCATGTTGGTCTCAAACTTCTGACCTCAGGTGATCCACCCGCCTCGGCCTCTCAAACTGCTAGGATTCCAGGTGTAAGCCACCACGCCCAGCCCATTATGAGTGCAATTAGATGCAGGCAAGCCAATGTCTGTAACAAGTAGAAACAGTATTACTTTGAAACAATCCAAAATGAACAGTACTACTTTTTGGTTTTTAAATTAAAAATTTAAAATTTGAACTTCAGCAAATTGTATGCTAACAGCATAACACAGGAATTCTTACCTTCTGGCTGGGACTGTTTCAGATCAAGCCACACTAGCCTAGAGTTAACTCTACAGAATTATTTTAATCCCTTTGGAAAGTATCACAAACACTGCCACTGTGTCAGAGCTCCTCCGCCCATGTAAAGATGCTCAAGAAGCAGCCCCAGCTCTCGTCCACCTTGCCCCTCCACCACAAGCATCTCCACACATCACGCAGACCAAGCCCCTCACCACTCCTGCTGGCTATAAGAATGATCAATAGCAGCACTAGTTATGTGGGGTTTATTTTCAAATTTTATTAAATTCCTCATTTATCCATGAACTGATCTGTTTTAGATCTGGCTTCATGCTCTCCATACTCCAGGCCTAGGCTAACCTTGAACAGATATTTAGCAGGACATGCTTGTGAGAAGGCTGGGTACACACCTCCAGAATAAGATCTGACGTTTAAAGAGGTTCTCCCCCACCCTAGCTGAATGTCAGGTAGACCATTTCAGGACCCAGCTAGGGAAGAAAACAAGTCTTGGCTTAGCAGGGACAGACCAATTCTTAAAGGGCTAAGTTCCCTTGCCTCACACTGACTTAACTTTTACCTCTCACTCCATTCAGATAATACCATAAACTAGGCACCTCAATCCTTTCAAGCACACTGGAGGTCTTTCTTGAATATGCATGCACATGTATACAGGTGTGCATATATGAACATGAACAAATCACATAGAAATCTAGACATACAATTGCCTACAGTTTTATTACTAACCACATGAAAATCTCCATGTAGGAGGAGAAAAACAGAGACATGCCTTTAAATTTATTAAAACAGTTTTACACCAAGACTTGATTTTATGTCTTCATGACAATTCTTTGCATACAGTATCTCCTGGGAAAACCCAACAACTGCAAGACTCTCTAGTTTACAAAGGACTCTACAGAAGAAGAAATGCGTGACGAGGGAGCAGTGCTGGACTAGCGCTGTTCTTCACCCTTGTTCCCCGACACACAGAAAAGCAGCACCTGAGAGCCCATCAATGACCTGGAAGGACTTGGCAATTTATTCTCAGGGAAGGGACTGTGTTTTTGCTAAGAGGATGCTATTTTCCAACATGACCCCTCTGGGTGTCTGGTAAAAGGCAATACAATATACAGTCTCCCACCACCTGCTGAAGAGGAAAAAGCACAAATCAGGCAGTGAGACCAAATGGCAAAACTATTTCTAAAAAAGGAAGTATCTTACCTAACCCTAGAAGAAAGTCACTCCTATACATAGCATCTAAAAGTTTCTGGAAGTGATATAAACTGAGAAGCCGAGAGTTTTTCAGCTTGCATAGATATCTTGTTACCAAAAAAAAAAAAAAGAAAAAAAAAATGCTCAGGAAAACTATATAAAGCCATATCAACAGAACTGCAATGGAGACAGCTTAATGGAAAGGAAAATGGACATGTCAACACGACAGTGTCTGCTAATAATTTACCCAAGAGAGTCATTCTAAAACAGGAAGTTTAGAAACATGAAATCAACCCACAATTTACACAGCATAAAGTTTTTTAAAAAATAAAAAGTTAAACATTATCCCTCTTTATATATTTCTATTCAGAAAGCATTTTTTTTAAAACAAAAATACACTCAACTGAGATTTGCCGACAAGCAAGGCTGTCCTTGAGGAATACTACACTTTTGACAAAGTGGAGTTTCCCTAGAAAATTAAATTTCACTAAATCTCTTTTAAAAGCCAGTCCAGATACATAACAGAACGTTGGGGAATAGGGTTGCGGGGAATACCAAGGAATGGGGAGAAGTATGTCCTAAACCAGCCACCTTGTTTAAA
This sequence comes from Mandrillus leucophaeus, assembly GCF_000951045.1. Taxonomy (NCBI): domain Eukaryota; kingdom Metazoa; phylum Chordata; class Mammalia; order Primates; family Cercopithecidae; genus Mandrillus; species Mandrillus leucophaeus. The sequence goes on from NW_012109919.1 coordinate 1,300,282, forward strand.
CTGTGTGAATTCTAGAATGTTTTTAACATGTGCAGCTCGAATGGAAGCTATGCAGCACAGAGATTTTAGGATCTTCCTTTATGCTGCCTTCAAAATACTACTAACCAAACCTGTGCCCTACAGACACGGTAAGCCGCATATTTATTGTAATAGAACATTTCCCCTGTTGTATTTTACCCCCCTCAAAAAGAGAAATCCTACTTCTCTCAGACACATCGATTTCTTGTGTCACACGTAACTAACCACAAAAGCCTTTTCAGCTTTTACTGTGATTTGGCAGCAAGGCTACAGCAAATTCTGAAACTTGGGTTTCAATGGGTGTGCTTCAAGACTCTGTTTGGGTTTCTTGCTTATTGTTTTGTCTTCTTAAAAGCTTCAGATCCTTGATCTGTTAAATGCTTTTTCAGCCTGCATTTACTCTCAGTCCTATTTATCATCTTACTAAGCATGGACATGATATTCTCTTAGTGAAAAACTGGAAGAGAAGAGTTAATAAAGCCATGAGAGTGACACAGTGGATTAACCACGCATAGAGGTGTGTAAATTAGAGCGAAACCACGTGGGGCAAGCAAAACAAATGAAGGAATGCTGAGGCATTTTAAAACATCAAGATTACTAACCCAAAACTTTCAGCCTTAATGTTTTATTTTCCAAAATAAATAATGCATTATAATATTTTAAGTAGAAAATGTCACTATCTATGCATGCTCTCAAATTTATACCCTAGGCGTGAGCAGTCCTCAACACCCAAAGTTCTTCACAGAATGGTAAAATCTTGCCCCTCATAAACGTACACTGGAGAGGAGACTAAGACCTACGCTGGGCACATTTCACAGGAATCCTGTTCAGATCACACTTCCCATCCTAAGGTTAATATTTTCTTATAGCAGCAGGCCAGGCGCGGTGGGGCTCAGGCCTGTAATCCCAGCCCTTTCGGAAGCCAAGGTGGGCAGATTGCTTGAGCTCAGAAACTCGAGAACAGCCTGGGCAACATGGTGAAACCCCGTCTCTACTAAAAATACAAAAATTAGCCACGTGTGGTGGCATGCACTTGCAGTTCCAGCTACTCGGGAGGCTGAAGCAGGAGAACCACTTGAACCTGGGAGGCAGAGGTTGCAGTGAGCCAAGATAGTGCCACTGCACTCCAGCCTGGACAACAGAATGAGACTCTTAGTCTCAAAAAAAAATTTTTTTTTTCTTTTTAGCAATGGTACCATTTTTCACAGGCTATTTTCTACTTTCATAATAATCTCATGAAGGCAGTATAGGTTCAAAAGGCAAATTTTTAGGAGACAACCTGATCAGCCACCACGAATTGTTTTTGATTTGGTATCAAAAGACGTAACATTTGATCAGTTTGCAATTTTGTTTAGAACAAATATCCACAGTGACACTTTGACTCTGAAAAAACATCAAAGTGCTGCTTTGGGGGAGATCATGAAAACATAGCACCCAGGCCTAAGAATTGCTAGGAAGGCTGTGACACATGGGACAGCAGCAGGTTCTCAAGACTAGACCGTCAACAGTACATGCAGAGGAGGAGGCACAGGGGCTGTTACTTCACAAAACTGAGGACAGTCAGGATCAGCCACCACCACTTCCTGGATGTTTCTGCATAGTTCCCGAGTCAAGCATTAACCAAGGTCAATTCTGTCTAAAATGCATGAAAAGCTCAGCTCCTGCACAGCACAGCCATGGCATAAAAATAGTGAACACACTGTTCCCACATTCATTTATAACCAATGTTTTTAAAGCAATGCAAACTCTGAAGTTGCGAAGCAAGGCAAGATGTCACTTAGACCTGAGTTTTGTTCTTACTTCCTGTTGTTTCTTTGTGTTTTGGTATGTAAGAGTATACATTCTAGAGTTTGAAGGGTATGATAGTACAAGTGTAGCCACTCAGGGTGAAAAAACATCTGCAAAGGCATTCTGACGAACATTCTAGCCTCCTGAATGTAAACTGGAGTTAATTATACCTACCTTTCATGGCTGCGGGAAGAATCCAGTGAGTCCACTGGGGCAATGACCTGCAAACTGTAAAATGGGATAGTCTCCTGGCTAACACAGTGAAACCCCATCTCTACTAAAAACACAAAAAATTAGCCGGGCGTAGTGGTGGGCGCCTGTAGTCCCAGTTACTCAGGAGGCTAAGGCAAGACAATGGGGTGAACCCAAGAGGCAGAGTTTGCAGTGAGCCGAGATTGCGCCACTGCACTCCAGCCTGGGCAACAGAGCGAGACTCTGTCTCCAAAAAAAAAAGGGAGGTGGAGGGGATAGTCAAGAGAATGCTGGGCGTTACCAAGTATTCAAGTACAGAGTTGAATTTCCAGTTATTTTGATCTTTTATAACCTTAATAGAGAAATTCACCTGAAAATGAGATCTGAGATTTAGCTACACAAATCCTAAATATGGGGGGAATCTGAGCCTCAGACACAACTGCCTAGTAATACACAAGTCAGGACTAAATCTGTGGGATAATTTTATCTTGTTTTGGGGCAGAGTATCACTTTGTTGCCCAGAGTGGGGTGCGCTGGTGTGCTCACAGCTCATTATAGCCTCAAACTCCTGGGCTCAAGTGATCTTCCTGTCTTGGTCTCTCAAAGCACTTGGATTATAGCCATGAGCCAACCTGCCCAGGTCCCACTGCTCACTTTTTTTAAAGCCCACTCATTTAGAAGAAAGATCTTCAAGCTAGGCGGTGTGTGCCTGACACCTACAGTCCCAGCTAATTGGGAGGCTGAGTCGAAAGGATCCCTTGAGCCCAGAAGTTTGAGTTCAGTCTAGGCAAACTAGTGAGACCCTATCTCCTGGCCTTACAATGGGACCAAACTGTAGAATAAACCATGTTTTACCCAGGTAAAGGGTAACCTGTTGCCTATCATAAGGCTCTCTGAATAAATTTAGAGATAAAGAGGCCCAACTGTCACAGGATTTTAATCTAGATACAAGAGCATGACCAAGCTATGCGGAAAAACCTACAGCAACAACCACAGCCAGCGGAAGCAGCCTGCCTAGAGCCGCCATCCACATCAGAGCCGCAGACCTTCATACACAAGACTGCAGGAATGGCTGCGGGACCAGGAATCGCTTTTGCTCCTAGAGCAGACATCAAAGGCCTGAGTCAGCTTTGACCTGTCAGTGCAGCACAAAGGGCACAAACCCAGAGGGCTGACTGGAGACCCTGAGCAGGGGCGGGGGGGCACAAAAGACTACAGAACTTTTCACCCCTTTCCCCTCCACACCTCCTCAAGGTCTCTTCCTCCTTCCACTCCACCTCATGATCTCAACAGGCTCCAGCTATTACAAATACATGATGAAAAAAAGCTTTTCTCAAACCTGCATTTCTTCACCCTAAGGTATTGCGGGGAGGGGGCAAAGAGGGAGAAGAAAAATGAGAACAAGATAACTTTTCAAAGTCTTTTTAAAATTAAATTTAAAAAGATTCCAATTGAGAAACATACCTGAGAACAATTCAGAATTTATTTGACAGGTCTGAAACTTGGAGTTCTGTGACTCAGCCCACTCTTTTGGGTAAGTCCTACCCAAAACAGTATTTCTAGCTCCTATCAGCTTACTCCACTGCTCTCAGGCGAGAGGCAAGTCATGTTCTTGGCAGAACAAATGCAAGGGTTCCAAATCCTCACTCGGTTCCTAATCTCCACACTGAAAGACAATGAGGAGCCAACTGGTCACCAAAATGTCACCAGCCAAACACTTCAACATGCTGCCCCAGAGAGAATGCCATGCTGGGGTTCCCAAGATGGTGGATGGCACACAGCAGCTGCCACCTGTTCCCATCCTCATTGTTTACCACTGCATAAGTCAGATGAGTGCAGGAAGTAATTAAACACAAGAAATCACTGCAGGTACCATGTGCACACACAAAAAGCCATTCCATTTAAGTTCCTGTAGAGGAGGTGTCCCTCTCAAAACACTCCACTCCTCAAAAGACTATCTTCAGGGGCTGGGTCGTTTCCAGAAAAATCGACTGACTTTTAACACATTTTAGTTATACAAGTCTTGGCAATTCATAGATGCTTCTAAAACAAGAAGACTGTTACCATGTTGGGGTATGGTGAATTGTTTTTCTCTTTGAAAATACTCCCACCGGCCAGGCTTGGTGGCTCACGCCTGTAATCCTAGCACCTTGGGAGCCCGACATGGCTGGATTGACTGAGCTTAAGAGTTCAAAACCAGCCTGAGAAACATGGTGAAACTCCGTCTCTACTAAAATACAAAAAAATCAGCCGGGAGAGGTGGTGGACGCCTGTAATCCCAGCTACTCAGGAGGCTGAGGCATGAGAATTGCTTGAACCCGGGAGGTACAGGTTGCAGTAAGCCAAGATTGTGCCACTCCACTCCAGCCTGGGCAACAAAGTGAAACTCTGTCTCAAAAAAAAAAGAAAGAAAGAAAGAAAGAAAAAGAAAATATTCCCACTAATTAGGAAAATATATGCAGCCCCCTTGCAAAGCTTTTAAAAGGAAGGAGTGCCTTTTTTAATGTGGTCTCCAATTTCACGAAGTCACAATATCACCCTGTCAACAGACAGCATCTAATGCTGACTGCCTACCACCCCCCATAAAACTGAAAGAGGAAAAGAAAGCCTTATCCATGTCTCACCAATAACTGTTTATCCAGTGAGTTATAAAAGAAGCCACTGGGTTTTTATTATCCAAGCTTTTAGGACAGTTCAAGTTCAATACACACAATGTTTCATTCATGCTGTTAAATTGATAATATTAACCTTTCTTGCTGAGATGCATTAAAAATTCTGGCTTTTCAGAGCAAATGTAATTAGTTCACATTAGTAACTTCAGCAGCAGCAGTGACAGAAGCAAAGTGAACTAACAGGATATGGATTAATGTAATCAACATATCATCTCCCATCATTGCCACTCTTTAGGCAGCTGGCTACACTTCCTCTCTTGGTTGGATTTTTTTCTTTTTAATAAAAATGATATATCAATGAAATGGATGCATAACTACTTGTAATCCCTCCTCAGGGCAGTACTGTACAGGAAACCATATTGGTGAGTGATCGAAAAAGTTTTAATTTGATGTGTCTGCTTAATACAATTTTGCCAACTGAGCAATGGCACAAGGCTCTTTCAGGGCACAGAGCTTTGGGAGGAGGCAGGAGGAGCCTTGGAGGAAAGGAAGGAGAAGCCAGAAGCAGTACATGGCTTCTAGAGCACCACTGTAAGCATCCCATGAAGATAAAAAGTATCTCCCTCTCTAAATACCATATCACTAAGAGAAATAAATCAAAGTGGTGTGTTTGCCCTTTGAAGTAGCTCCAATGCACTCACACATCAAAATGTATTTCTGCAACCCTGTACTGCCCAGCCATAGTAGGTGTTTGCTATTTTGCGACCCTCTTTCTTGAATATCCACATTTTCTCCTAAGGGACCACCTTGTCCTCCTCCTTCCTTACTGAGGCTGGGAACCTCATGGCCTGGGCTGGCGCATCAGAGCATCTTTCTCTGGAACACACTGGTAGAGGGCGGTGGCCTAGCAATATCACAGCTAGAAAGCTCTTGAAACAGGTCTGTGCCATTGGAACAGACTGCTCACTCTTGGGTACTGAACCTGAAAGTGGGGATACAGGCTTAAAGTTTTAACAACCCTTTTGCTACCACATTGATCCTTAGAATGAAGCCAATATGCAGGTGGGCAGAGTCACGGGGAGCCCCCAGTGGACTTCCTGAAGCCAGTGTTAGACTCTTCCATTAAGTGGACCCACAGTGCTCTTTTCTGCATAAGCCAGTTGAAATGGGCTTTCTTCCCTGGGAAATGAAAGTCAAGGTACTTCACACAACACATTTTTGACAGGGACACAAAACCCTACCTGGACTGAAACCAGGGGTGGTCACCTCTCCTCAGACTGCAAAACCCCAGACACGGGACAAGTCAGTCAACAGCACTTCCACATTCCCCAACTTAGCAACTTGTGGGTGAACCCCGGCCACAATCTAATCAGCACTGCCATGAGGACCTTTCAGGGTCTCAAACATCACCAGGAAGCAGAAATAAGAAGAAAGGATACCGCTACCTATACTTGTTTCAATGCAAGAAATTTTAAGTAGAGTGATACAGTCCTTCTTTAGGGCCAATTTTTACATACAGGCTGCATAGAAATTCGAACCTACAATTTGTCTTGGCACGGAAGGGAACTACCCAATTAACAACAACAAAAAAAACTTTAAAAAAAAAAAGCAAAAATCTCACTTAGAAGAAAAGTTATTTCATGGCTCCCCCAAAGACATTATAAATAGGAAGTCACCATATAAATTCAGTTCTCCAAACTCAGGGAAGCCTTCAAAGGTTACACAATCAGCCTCCTGGCAACATTAAAACACAAAGGGCAGTTAATGTTCAGAATGGTAGTCACCAATTAGTCCAAAACACACACTTATTTAGCAAGCACATACCTCTGTTTAAGCTTTAAGTTGCCCTGTTAGCATTTGGCTAAGCCTGAAGTGACACAGGTTTGGGGTCACTGACTTTACTGCAAAGTTAATGTCACCTTTATGAAGCCTCCATGGGTATAAACTCTGTAAGCCATTCTGGGCAGTGCTGGGTACAACCAAAAGGCATAAACATGCTATTTTTTCTGCGTATGTTTTCATTTGAAGAAAAAAAAAAGGCATGAGAAACATTAAGACTTAACCAAGGCTGACCTACTCTGGAGTAAAAAAGGATGGATTTGTAGTCGGCCATTTTAACTTCTTTAAAAACCATGGAATAAAACATTGGCATGTCCTATGGCTTCAGGTTAATACTACCGAGCAGAATGACTAAACGAGAATACCTGGTATCATGCCCAGTTACAAAGCCTGAGCGATCTTCCCATTAAGTGACACTACTGTTAGAAAATACAAAATCCCGAGAAATTACAGTACAACAAAAACTTCAAATGGAAATAATCATATAGTTTTTATTTATATGATGCACGCTCTTTTACATCTAAGAATTGCAACAGATATGGTGAGTGTCTGAGGGTCCCACGAGGCAGGCTAATGTTACCTATGGCTCGGAATACTAATCAATCGCCACTACAGTGTGTTTGCAAAGGACTTCCAGGGTATGTAATATCAGCTCCTGCTATGGCCCTGGCTGTTAGTAGATCAAATGTACTAAATAATCTAGACATAAGACTTCTGAGAAAGAGGATGGAAGAGATGATTAGGGGCAAACAAGACAAATCCCTAGGCTTTGCCTCCCAACGACATCTTCCAGTAGATTACTTGGGATCCCAAGCATGTGATTTCAGAAACAGAAGTAGCTTGCAAACAGTCCCATGTTCCACCTGGATCTTGTTAAGACCTGACAGTGAGGGGGGTTTCTATCACTTCTCATCTTTATCAGAGAGTCAGACAGCAAATGGATTCTACAAATAAGCTTAATGATTTTGGAGGGCTCTTCGCTCAAATGACTATGCTGGGGGCCATGCAATAGCAGTGGAGGCTCCTCAGAGAGGGAATTCCCCTGAGATCCTCTGGCCTCCTCTGGACCACATGGGGGTTTGGAAGGAAAAACCAACCAAACAAACAAACAAACAAACCCTTCTCAGCCAGGCACAGTGGCTCATGTCTGTAATCCTAGCACTTTGGAAGACTGAGGTGGGAGGATAATTTGAGCCCAAGACCCCATCTCTACAAAAAACAATTCAAAATTAGCCAGGTATGGTGGTATGCACCTATAGTACCAACTACTCAGGAGGCTGAGGCAGGAGGATCACTTGAGCCCAGAGGCACGAAGTTGAGGCTGCAATGAGCCATGATTACCTCTACTACACTCCAGCCTGGGCAACAGAGCAAGGCTGTCTCAAAAAAGCCCAGGAAGAACCTGAGCCCTTCAAAACAACCCCTTTTTTTGGCGGCTCAGAGCAGCCTTCAGACCCAATCCTCGGATCAGTGTGGTGGTTCCATCACCACAAAGGTCTGCTGAAGCTTCCCTGCATGGGATACGCCAGGTGTTCACCCACACATAGGTATCTTTTTGTGTAGAAGCTACTTCTTATAGAATCTAAAAGACAAACGTATATCCTTGAAAATGGGCTAGCATGAGGGGTGCTCCCTTCTTTTAACTTCCTACAACCAACCTCTTCCCTTGGGAGTCATCCCAGTGACCGCTCCCAAAGGGGTGGCCCCCTTCCCAGTGATCCCTCCCTACTGGGATGACTCCCAAAACAGGTGTCCCAAGCTCTCCCTCTCTGCAACCAGGTCAGTGTTTCCAAAAACCTTCTAGACCAGCTCACTCCCCTTGCTCATGCCACAAGCACCTAAACTCAGCATCTCAACAGCACAAACATTCTCCCCTGTCAAATTCCTACCCTTTGTTTTTTTCTATCCTAGTTAATGGCAACAGTGGTCGTTTTCTCCAGTCGATCTCCAGTCATCTGTAAGCTCAATGCTTTTCCTCTACCTGCCCCAACTTCATCCTTCACCAAGTCTTGCTGAATCTATCTCCAAAACTCCTCCGATCCCCTTCTCCATGCTCACTCCATAGCAATGGCATCTGCCTCCACCCACAGCTCTGCCAGCTTCCCTCCTTCCCCAGACAACTGCCAGAGACCCTTCAGGAAACACAGATGTGCTCGTGACACTGCCCTGCTTCACCATCACTGCCTGTAAAGTCAGGTCCAGTCTCCTCGGGCAGGCAGACAAGGCCACAACCGGTTTCTGCCAGCGTTCTCACCTTCATTCTTAGGGACATCTGCCTGAATTGACTTATCCTTATACTCAGCCTTTATTCACCTATCCCAACAATCTCTGGTACTTGGCAAACTCCTCTGCATCCTGTGAGGCCCTGCTCCTAGGCGAGTCTTCCCCTGCCCCCTCCACATCAATCTACCCTTTCTCCTGCCTCCTGTGGCACTTTGCACAAGGCCCTAATAGGATATGCACCACACTCTCATTTGGTTGGTTTCCATGTCAGCCTCCCTACAGGGAGATTCCCCCGGAAGTGTGGCTGTGTCTATTCATCTTCAGATCCCCAAAGCTGAGTTCAGTAGTTGGAGAGGCAGAAATCAGCAAATGTTTGCTGAATACGAATGCTGCACACCCAACACCCAGAGCTTGGGGGTGAAGACTGTCTCTGTGAAAGGAATCCAACTGGTCTCAAGCTACACACTTGACCAAGTAAAGTCAGGCTCTCCCAATGCAAGCAACTCCAGTCAACAAGCAGAACCAACCACCACCACTGCAGGCAAACATGCTGTCAACTGTCACTGCTAACCACATTTTCCAATGGTTTGCTTCCTGGCCTAGACCAACTGGCCCATGGCTATTTACAAGCCTCCAACCTGCATGCCTCTAACCAGAGAAGAGCTAACACAGCTTTTAATTATTACCCTGGAGTTCAGTAGCGTGAACGGGGCAGCACCAAGCCCAAAGGGTGCACTGTCCTCTCACGTGTCTACACGACATTCAGGGAAATGGGATATGCTTTGTGCCAACACCCACTCCTCCCTATAAGAGGTGCTAAATCCAGCCACAGAGCTGAAGAGCACTATATGCAGTTTCAATACACAGATCTGCAAGAGCAGTATCAGTGATGATTAATCTCTCATCATAACCCATCTTTTGAAAAGTTCACTGAGAGACAGAAACAAGGAGCAGAATAAAACAAAGTCAAATGAGGGAAAAATGGAACCCTTTAAAAAATGCTATTCATTCTTAGGGGTTAATAATTACATGGATAGATGATTTACGCAGAGGAGAAAAATGCCGCCAAGCAGTGAGCCCCTAGTAAGTATTCAGGATTTGACCAAAACGTTCCTTCAGTTGCTATTAACTATAACACTGAAGAAAGGATTCACACATCCCATGACATCTATTTTTATAGCACAGGGCCCAGAGTTAACCATATCACTTTTAATGACTTGAGATTCCAGAAGAATTATCACTATGGTAACATTTCAAAATGGCCATCAAAGTTACCAGGCACCAGGCCACAACAGTTTGGATCTCATAGGGCCTTTTAGAACAGACCGAGTTATTTTCAAAATTCATCTAATTGATTCCACATTCCTAACAAAGCCTTGCTAGAAGTTAGCTAATGGGGTTATTTACAAGTATGAGTTAACAGAAAGAGCACTCAAATGTTATCTGTTATCACTCCAAATCAAGCTTTTCTAATCATAAGCCACCAGAAAATAATTCATTGGTGACTACACTGATGTGATAATATTCTTTAATATTTTTGTAAGAGTTCAAGAAAAAACATGAAAAAAAATCGGAAAGTATCAAGTTTGCCATTATTTTTGTTACTTTAATAACTGACTTGATATTATTTTACAAATAAAAAGTTGATAAAAATTACCCAAGATACAGATCTCAAATATTTAAAAATGCTTACAGATGAACAATCAAATACATCATGCCATTGGGAACATATACTCAAATTCTTAAATTCTTCCCAGTCTTCAGGGGGTAGCCATGAAGGAGGGAAACAAGTGACTCCTTTCCATCCTCATTTTCATAGGAAAACAGGAGGCTGACCTCCAAGGCCAACTCTATATGCACTAAGTACAGGACACTCAACTGAGAGCCAACAGACTCAAAATCAGAAGTGAAAAGGACCTTAATAATGTGCTTTTTAAGCTGCTAGCTGCTACCCATTGGTAGTTCTCAAAATCAGTTTACAGCATCTCTTACCAGCATTAGAATAGAAGAAAATATTGTGATACTACATGAGTAGAAACGGTGAGTGCTGTGTCAGACAAAAAGTGATTTGGAAACACTTATGTTAGTTATATACTTATTCTGTCCTGGGATCATGGTGTATATCTATGTTTTACTGTGGGTCTAGTTAAAAAAAAACAAAAAAAACTGAAAATCACAGACGTAGTATAACACCTTTCTTTCCAAGAGACACGGGTGAGGTGACCTGCCCAAAGTAATTAAGCAGTGGTACACTCAGACATTAGAATTCAGGTCCGCCTCATTTTTAAACATTCTTTCCTTTCATCAACAGAAAACTCAACACAGACATCCAGTGGGATGAATTTAGAAATAGAACCATATTTGAGAAATTAAGGGAGCCACTGACACAAATTCTGCTTTTAACTGTGCCTTTATACCAGATGCCCTTTAAATAGGCCCTTGTGATCCCATAACTTTTTAATTACAATATCATGGACCTGCAGACAGGGTGTTACAAGTGAGAACTGTGCTTTCCAAGGGTTATGCAGGGCGAACTTTATCCAGGCCTGCCAGAAGCACATGGCATTTTCAAGGCCATTTACTAAGGAAAGACACACTCACACACGTCATCCCAAGGGCATTCTACACCAGACCCCAGCCAGGACCTACTCTTAGGGCTCTTTAAGAGGATGAAGGTGAATCCTATGCCTCTACTCCTGTGAAGGCCCAACTCTCACTGGGAAGGGCAGGGAGGCCCCAAGATACTGTCTCCAGGGAATGGGACAGTTCACCAAGACCACACACACAGCCTGCTCTCACTGAAGGATAATCAGATGTGGAAAGGTCCACTTAAAGAAAAAAAAAAGCACATTAGGGTTTTTCTTAATGCACAGTACAATGAAGAAAACAGAAAACAGACCAGAACTCTATTGTCCAGATAACACCTACTGCTCTTTGAAAAGAATAAAAGAAATAAAAGCACATGGTTAAAAAACTCCAAACAGTGCAAAAATAATACAAGATTACCTGTGGAGGTCACCCAGCACTTGCACTTCCTTTCCATGAAAAATAAGTGCTTATTACTTTCTGGGATTCCTTCTCGAAAACTTCTTAATGATTGAACCAGCATTCACCAGCATACATGCTCTTTATAAATTAAGCCCTGAAGAATAACAGTACATATAATGCTCGACACCTTCTTCCACTTAATTTATCTCAGAACAAAGATCTAACCTTTCAAAGAACAGCTGTTGCAGTGAGAATTCTACTCTTTGGAAATGTATAAATCAGACACAAATTCAAAATGCAGTATTTTTTGTGTCTGCCTTGTAATCCTTCAACAATGAGTCCTATGGGAATTTAAAAATTATGATAGTATCAGCTAATATTTCATTGAGGCATTGTGCCATGTCTGGCCCTGGGCTAACCCCTTTTCTTTACCTCTCACAACGACCTTAGAAGGAAGCTGAGTGTCCAGAGTCATGCAGCTGAGAGGCCTTAGGAAGGTAAATTCTCTTGACCAACATAGCAGAGCCAAGAGGTAGCATGGCCAAGAATTTAAGCCAGATCTGTTTGATCTACTACCACCTACTACAAAGAGCTTTCTTGTCATAGGATAAAGGTGCTGGCTTCTCCACCAGAGGAAAGGAAGCCACTTAAAAAACTTAGAGAGAGAGTGATCACCAATGGACACCAGCTGGCCTTGGGAGAGAGTGCAGAATGTGCTCCCAGAGGTAGGATGAAGAAGTGATGGGGGCCTGACCCTCCCAGGCGGCCCTGGACATCAGCATAGGCACCTCGCTGGGTTTACAATGGCTTAGAACATGCTCACCTGCTTGAGCTCAGCCTCCTGAAGGTCTGCTGCTAATAGCTGCTCTTCAAGCACATGTCATGAGACCCATTCAAATGCAACTGAGTGGGACCCTGAAACTAGGGCTGGCAATGACAGTAGCACTAAGTCAGGCCCTCTCGCTAGGAGGTGATGTGAAGAGGGCCACCTCTCATCCCTGCTCTGCTGTCCCCTTAACCAGGGTCTTGAGCAGTGGAGGAGGAGCTCAGGCCTCTCCAGTCAAAGACAGTCCAGGCTGAGTCTGGACAACCTGACCATCCTCATCCCCACCACCCAACCCAGCCAGGCTTTCACAGACAGGCGCGGGGATCTGTGATGGCCAGCGGCAACAACAGGCGTGATTTCTCCTAGGACACATCACTTTTCACTGAGAAGCCCATCTTGAATAGCTGGGGGTGTGTTCACAGACCCAGGAAAGCTCAGAACAAAAATACTTAGTGAAAAAGCAAGTTAAAAAATGCATCTTCAGGGCAACCCGCTCGGGTCCCCTTGCATGCTGTGGAAGCTTTGTTCTTTCACTCTTCACAATAAATCTTGCTGCTGCTCACTAAAAAAAAAGAAAAAAAAAATGCATCTTCAGTGAGTACAGAGGCTACCTCATGTTCCTTTTACTTTGAGTCGGCAGGCTGGATCTGCAACAGGGACTGGAGAACTTTCCCCTGGCCTGGCCCACATTCCTTCAGGGTGACAGAGCACCAGGGCCGGCCGGTGGTTTCCCCAGTCCTTCTGCCGCCGCGGCACAGTGACTAAGCCCACAGGAATCCCAGCGGGTGCTGGACCCACCCGGAGGACAAGCAGGCTGGGAAGAAAGCCTGTGGCTGCCCTGACCAGCCCAGCGGAAGAAAACCTGCTCTCTGCCCTCCAGCCCCTGGGTATACTGCAGGAGAAGTTCAGGAGGCTGTCGAAGGCAGGAGCAGCCCCACCTGAGCTCAGGTGACAGCCCATCTCACTTGCAAGGCCTTGCAGAGACACCCAGGCCTTACTTTGCTGAGGAATCAGAGAGCAGTTTCAAGGTTCACCTTTATCTCCTCAAGAAAGACTCCCAGTAGAAGTCGGTTGTTTGCCCAAAGGAGGCAGAATTAAACTACGGGCAGGCAACCACAAGTTTGCTTTGACAAATTAAACAAGAAAAAAAAAAGGTAAAGCTACATTGGCCCAATCACTTTCCAAGAGCCTAATTCACGGTAAAATCAGAGTCCACGATCTGATTTTGATAAATCACCTCCCGACTCTTCATATATTTTACTCTCTGTATGACTATTATTTTTATTTTGCAAAAGAATTAAAAGTTTACTGGAAACCACATACCCTTCTTCTTTTATGACAATCTGTCATTCATCACAGCTAAAACATCCAACTATTAGAAGATATTTTTACAAGATTAAAGAGTGGTTTTAAAAAGAAAGAAATCTCCCTAGTTAAAAATGAATCAAACAAAGGTACCTAATCACTGAATCAGCATCAAAGTTTTGCTCCACACATGAAAATAATTCATCAGGCCAGATGCGGTGGCTCACATCTATAATCCCGGCACTTTGGGAGGCCAAGGTAGGTCGATCACCTAAGGTCAGAAGTTTGAGACCTGCCTGGCCAACATGGTGAAACCCCGTCTCTACTAAAAATACAAAAAAATTAGCTGGGCATGATAGCAGGTGCCTATAATCCCAGCTACTCGGGAGGCTGAGGCAGGAGAATCGCCTGAACCCAGGAGGTTGCAACAAGCCAAGATTGTGCCATTGCACTGCAGCCTGGGTGACAAGAACAAGACTCTGTCTCCAAAATAAATAAATAAATAAATAAAATCATCAATGTAAAAATGAATTCTGTCTAAGGAGGGGAATTTAAAAAGTCAGAGAAAAGCAAGGTATTAAAATTCAGAAACAAGTTGTTTTATAATTAAAGCATCTGTAATTTAACTATGCTGTGTCACTCTCATTTTAATCTTTCCTTTATCATAAGAGTCACAGACGTTCTCCACTCCTATAAAGGTGGTAGGGAGGGAGGGCGCCATGCTAACAGAACCCACATCATGTTTACTAAGCAGTAGGTAGATGGGAGCAAAAACTCCAAAGATCTAAAAAGTCTCTCGACTAGAGCAAGACATCTTCAAGAACTCATCTAACATGGTGCCTAGCCTTCTTCAGAGCAAGACAAGCCACTAAGTCATCCCTGGGTATGTGTTCATCAGGAGCCCACTAGGAAGTATTAGGTGGGCTACGACGGGAGAGTAATGGGCAGCATAATCACAGGAAAGCAGGTCTGAATTTGGGCTGACTGCTTAGCTGCATGGCACCTTGCACAAGTTATAACCAGGTCTCTTGCCTCCATTTCCTCTTCCACAAAAAATGGAACAGTAGTATCCATATCCACCCTACAGATTGTGACAACGATTAAAGAATACTGGCGAAGTGCCTGGCACCTAGTCATTGTTCAGTGAATGCCAGTCATGATCATGAACTTAGTCCTTGCTAAGAGGGTGATATGATTTGGCTGTGTCCCCACCCAAATCTCAACTTGAACTGTATCTCCCAGAATTCTCATGTCTTATGGGAAGGACCTAGGTGAGGTAACTGAATCACGGGGGCCGGTCTTTCCCCAGTTATTCTCATGATAGTGAATAAGTCTCACGAGATATGATGGGTTTATCAGGGGTTTCTGCTTTTGCTTCTGCCATGATTCTGAGAGAGAGAGAGAGAGAGAGAGAGAGAGAGAGAGAGAGAGAAAGCCCTTTCATCAACATTGGATGAAATGCTAGGATTTAGACATGGTTTTTTTTTTTTCTCCCCCCGCCCCCACCCCAATTCAGAAAACACTAAATCATGTAAAAATCTTGGAAAAGGAGATACAGATTCTGACCTAGCAAGATGCCGTAGCTCTGATTCCACCACCAAAATACCTTTAGGCTGGCACCATTTGCAAAGTATTAGTGCAGCAAACTGCATTAATCCCCTCATTAGATCCAGGGCCCCTGAGAGTGGAAAGAGGAGTGGGGCAGTAAATGGCCAGGGAATAGGAGACAGTGGGCTGGAGGGTGTCCCAGGTTCTAACCCCAGCTTGGCCTTCAGAGCCCTGGTGTGGTCTGGGCTAACCTCTCCAATCCTTTTCCAAGTCTTAGTTTCCTTCCAACTCACTGTGATTCTTCCAGAGAATTACATAGGGCAGGTGAAGTTATTTCCTAGAAAATGCTCTTGGAGTACAGAGGTTCTCACTGAACTTCTCTATTCCAGGGCCGATGCCTTTATTTTAATGGCAGCACATCACTGAATAACCAAATCCACGGACACTGCACAGGTCTAAAGGATCCGGCTGTGAGGCATAAGGAGGCATCTGGGACTCCCTCTGTCTTCTTTCTGTGTACACAAGGTACGTTCAGTAACTGCAAGGAAAATCCTCTCGCTTTTTACACCAGAGCATGTTCTATAAGGGCAAAGTGCTCCAGTCATCACCTCCTGTTTTCTCTAGCCAGACCTGCTCTGAGCTGGAGACCCATTGCAGTCAAGCAAACTTTTAGATACAAGAAAAAATGACAACGTGTCTATTACAGAGGTCTCAGCTTAATCAGAAAATGGCACTGGTGGCCACAGAAAGGCTGATGGTGATGGCTCCTACCCCAGTGAAAATAGGCAGATCCATGAGAGCTCTCACTGGGGCTACTGGAGAACGGGCTGCTTTCTCCCACTTTAGTAACCCCTGCTTCGTAACTGTCAGTGCCAGAAAGCCACAGTGAGCCCCTAGTGGCCCCTATATTACCCACCCAGAGAGACAACCTCTCCCCTCCATGAAACTCGTTTCTGGGACTCACACCTGAACTTTCTTTAACACAAGTCAAAAAGTTGAGCCTTCTTAAAAATGCATCTTGCAAGCTCACAGGTTCTTGGTTCATAAGTGATACTAATGGAATAATCTGGCTGGGAACGGTGGCATACAACAGAAAAAGTTAATGATTATCTGCAGTAGTTAGATTTAGTCTGTGAGTTCAAAAGTCTCCTCATTTACAATTACCTTAAAGGATAACAAAATAAAGTCCCACAAGAAATGTAAATTTGTTTCTTTCCATTTTCTCAAAAATATTAATTGCTGATACAATTAAGTGGATTGGCCTAAACTGCTCCAAAGATTTTCCTATCTGCTAATTAAATTTGCCCTCACTACCATAATAGAAATTCTGGGAAACCTTCTGGCTTCTAGGCATACTATGTAGAATGAGAGAATCAAATCCATTCAGTCCTAATCTACTGCCCCACTTAATAAACAAAAAAGGATAAGAACATGCATTTTTTTAAAAATCTAAATGGCTTCATAATATAGATATAGCAAGTCTTCCCATGATGCTAATGAAGGCTTCTGACAAGAGTTTAATGAGCTGGTATCCAGTATCTTCCAGGCCTGGGGATGTTAGTTTCTCCTCCCTTGGTACAGAGGTTGCTCAGAGAGCAATCAGTATCATGATCCATACTAAATGGAACTGCCCTACTCTTTATTTTTATAGTCTGTAATCCAAGTCACTCTATTAACAGGCAGAAAAATCCCAGCTAGCTTCAAAACTCCCTCATCTTTCCATTAACTTCAAATGACAACCTTTTCCCACTACTTTATCTTTGCGTTAAGTACCAGGAGCTGAAAGATGCAATCAATTTAATATTTCCCTCTGCCCATTTACATTACTTATTTGTTTCGGCAGATCTTCTTTGCCACAAATCCTTCATTTGCCCATTCATGTCTGCATACTTAACATAAACTTAATATTTCTCCGGGCCAAAGATCATATGCGGAGTTTTTCTTTGACTGGAGGTCGGAAGAGACAAGGAGAGAAGGAGAACGTCTGGAATTCCTTTGTTCTTGGAGACAACTCCAGAGAACAATTCTCAATAAGAAAAGTTATAAAAAGTTTCAATCAGCACCCTCACATTTCTGATTTAAAAGTTGGGGTTGGTGGGGGCGTGGAGTAAGAGAGGGAACTAAACATGTACGAAGCCCATTCTAGTGTGAGATGTTGTCAGATACTTTGCTGACCTTTTATCATAAAACTCTCTCTCGGTGGCCACGGGTTACAGCAAGGAACCTAAAACCTAGACTTGGACCCCAAGTCCTCGCTTCACAAAAATCATGACATGAGTGATGAACCAGTTTCTGTTCAGCCACACAGAAACTCATTCAAGTGCTTCAAGAGGAAGAATCCCACCTTCAACTCCATACCTCCTCCAGCACCAAGCGGAGATGCTCCGATTCCACTTAGAATCCTCCTGCCCACACAGGCAGGAAGCTCGGGGCACTCAGTGCCTGCTCTCTCGCCCACTGCATGCCCACAGACCTCTGCAAAGGCAGCTCCTTTGTTTCCCCAATCCTGAACATCTGGTAAGTGCTAAGGCCTCACAGGGGGCTTTTTAAACAGGCAAAAAGTAGAAACTACCAGCTTCCTACCACTCCTACCTCATCCATCAGAAAACAGAGCCACCAACCTTCCAGGATCGAGTTCATCAAGCCTTTTCCTCCCCATGGAACTAAGGCTGTACACAGTAGTCAGAGATAAATAATGTCTAAGCCAAACCGGCTTGAGGGCACATATTGGGGGTGGGGGACAGAGGGACACTGGCCTAGGACCTAAACCACCCATTCAGACCTCATCTTTACAAAATAATATACTTCACATTCCAAATGCCTGGCAAAGTTTTGCAGTACAACTCATTCAACGAGTCAAGGGCCATGTATACAGTGCTCGACAAACAGTACTGAGCACGTGTGGACATTCCTCATGAAAGGCCTCGATTTCACCAGACCCAAATAGTCTTTCCATGCAAAGTTCCAAAAGTGGAACTCACCCTCCTCTGAGCTCCTAGCACTTGTTGCCTCTATTTCTCTTCTGGCAAAAGTCATAGAGTGTCTCGTCACACAGCATAAGCTGTCTCTCTCTTTTTTTAGTGTCAAGTGTTTTTATCTTATCTTACAACAGAATCCTAGTTTGTATCATCTCATACCGCCTATCATGAGACTTGCACAAAACGGCAGTACATTAATTGTGTAGCTGAGGGACCCGATGGAAACTGGCCAAGGAAACCTGCAAAGACACATCCAAACCTAACCTAGGTGTGACTTATAATTCAAACCTCTTCACCAGTCTCCCTCTCTATGGAAGTGATATGTATACAAAGTGTTAACCTTCACTTCCTTAATGATGGTGGACTGACATGAATAAGAATGGTAGGGAGGAGCACAGGACCCCAAATAATTTACAAGTCAGCAAATTGAAGAACTCACCCAGACCATACATGTGCACACATTCTCTAGAGCACACACTTACTCTCAAACTCTACTGTTATTTAGTTGGTTTATTCATTCCAGCTACAACCAGGGACCAATTTGATAATCCAAAAATGTTCTATAAATCTCTTTATAAAATTCCTGCACCTCTCAGGGCCAGGACTAGAGCAAGGCAAGATTGGTGTCCAGGGCACAAAATGTAAACAAGTGCTCCCTCTCATGGTGCACTACCCTGAGAGAAGACCTCTTTTGTCTCTGGTCCAAGAGCTCTCACTCTGGTCCAAGATGCCACCACTGCTGCCACTGCCATTGCCACCACCGCCTCCTCCTCCTCCCGCTCCTCCCCCAAGAGAACTATGAGAACCAAACCACTCAGACACTAAGTGGGGTTAAGCCCACATGGGAGATGGATTTTTACAGAGTATCTTCGCCATGGGACTCCCATTAGCTGCGAGATTGGAGAATCAAACATTATAAACAAAGCATGAGTCCTAACCCACAAGTGGTTTCTCATCTGTTTGGGGAGAGAGATAAATGAGGAGTAAACAAGGTCCTCTGAACCTACTGATAAAAAGTACAGAGAAACCATCATCACTGACCAAATAACCCGGCAATGGGTGAGCACAAAAGCAACTTGGAAGCGAGAGTCCTCAGTAAGGGAGAATTGGGAGGCTTCATGGAAGATCAAGTGGGTGACGGTTAAGGAAAAACCATGAAGAGCGTGGCCTCAGCAGGTAACGTCTGCTCCAGCTGGAGCTCACCATGCATGCACACCAAACGCAGATGCTGAAAACCGAAAAACACAGCAGAATGCACCCAACTCCCAAATCCCTGAGAAAGTATTTTAATTTTGCTTTGATCATTCCAATAGCGCTTCAGAGTCCCCAGCATTTCAGCGGCATCATAGAAGAAGACCTCAATCACTGGCCATGGCAGAAGGAAACTCTTGCTTGGCTATCGGGCTGCTCAGATTCTGGATGAGGGAAAGCTTACTTTAGTTTAAAAGAATGACTTAAATGAATTTAAATTCATTCCACATAATCGAGTTACATCAGTGTTTCTCATATGCACTTATGAATAATTCACTTTGGTAACAGCAAAAGCCAGACCAGAGAAAGTCACTTCAAAGATATAAGACTTAACATCAATCCTACCTGATTTCCTGCCCTCAACTCCTTCCCTAACCACTTTCCTTCTTTCTGCCCTACCACTGAGGTGCTTCGCCAGTCTCCTGTCCTACATCTGTTACCCCTCAGTAAGCTTTCTGGAACTTTCGAATTGCAGCCACCTTTTGATGTCCACAGCCTCCTCTTCTACATCTAGTCTTGTAGGTAGTCCCTAAGGGTAGGACCCATCCTAAAAAGTTCGACTGCTTCATACAATTCCAAGTGTAGAACATGTCTTCAGTCTCTAGTAGTGTTTACTGAAAGCCAGGGCCAACATATCTATCCGAGGTCCCCAACAACCTTGTCTTCAACACTGAATCTCAGAGCTGGAAGGAAATTCAGTAGAAAAGGCCAGATCGTGCTTTCTGCAATAAACAATGGTGCTTAAGTGTACACAATTTTCATGCAAATTCCCCCAGATCATGACGCTGGGCTGCTCCCTATACTTCTTGCCATTTGATTATCCAGGCCACCTGCCTCTCCAGCCTAGCTTCATAATGGTAAGGCACTGATGAGTCTGCATTTATTTAGATACACTGGAGGGATTTTGCGACTGGAGTTACAGGAGGCTGAAGAGCTGGCATCTGAAAGTCCATGCTTCACGCTTTTCAAATGCACTATGTATAACCAAGCTCGTTTCCAAAAACAGAATCTGAACTAGTTCATAATAAACCATTCACCTTTTATTTTTTGCTGAAGCGGTCAGAGCATCATCCCAGTCACCATTTATCTCTAATAACCACTTACTCCCTTCTTACACCTTTTCATCAGCTCTTTATTCTACACTCTGAGTATTTCCAAGAATTAGGATAACACTACTGCCCAACAAGATAGAGCTGGGGTTACCCAAATAAGCAACAGAAACTTTCCAGTGGGACTCCAGTGGGAGTCAAGTCAAGGGTCTCAAGTCCCCTCACCCTAAAGCATTGAATGTGAAGTTCAAGGAGCCTGTGTCTGAGGCCTAAGCACTTGCCCTGCATCACAACAGGCAGAAGACATAGAAGGCACGACAGCCGTCATCACTGCACAGCCACCAATATACCTCGAAGCCAACTAATCCTGCAAAACAAATTCCTCTCAAAATGGCAGTCTGTTAGGTCAAGTTTGGCTGTTTTATTAATTGCCTATCAATAGAAACGGCTTTGCTAGGCACACCTAGAAGTTCATCCCTCCTAATCACCCATCTCTGGCATCCAATGACTTTTCCAAAGAGCTTTTTTTTTTTCCTCTCAGCAAACAAGAAATATTTAGTGAGCTAAAGAAGTATTCTTCTGAGAAAATTATACATTCTCAGAATTCCATTCATAAGCAACTACTGGTCACAAAAGAATGGCCAGGGATGAGGCGGGGGTTGGAAGAGGAAGGGCAGGAGATCCAATGGATGGTGCCGCCTGGACAGTCCCTGAAGTGATAAAGAGTTAGAACCAGATACACACTTCTGCATTCAGCTGCTGTCTTTCCTTGTGAGTGGAAAAACACACTCAGTACCTTCTCTGCAACCTTGCTTAAAACCTGTTCTAAAGCTTCTTTGACACAGTTATTCAAAAGCTTCTAAAAGTAGTATTGACGTATCACAAAATAATCCAATCATTTCAAGTTCACTGAGGAAGAGAACAAAAATATATCCCTACATTCTATCTGAAGAATAGTCTAGGCACCTAATAATATCATCCACTTAGCAAAGCAGAAGGGGCCATTCAGAGGTCAAGAAATAGGAACGGAAACATTGTACTAGGTTACCACCCCAGGAACAAAGCTGGTCTTTTCTAGGACCTAAGGATATGACTAGTTTCCATTTGTCTCTGTATTACAACTAATACCTCTGGGAGGTGGGGGGGATCCTAATCCAAACACTAAGGCTGCCCAGGAAGTATTTCTAATAATATCAACCTTCGTCTTTCTTTTTTTGTACTGTAGGCTCTTTGCCTCCTGATCTTCTTTTACTTTGTTCCCCCTTTTTACTACTAAGCCCAACTCTTGGCCTCAGCAGCTGCTAAAACCCATCCAAGCACTTTGCATCTATCCGGAAATCCAGAATCGCAGCCTGGGTTCACAGATCTGCTGCCAAGGGCAGATGTATGCGCACTGCAGCTGGGCCCTCCTCCCCAGGGGCCCCATGGGCATAAGCAGCTCAGGGTGGGCCAGCCAGCCTCAGTCACACTGGCTGCCCTCAGCCCCACCTTCTGCATGAAGGGTGGCTAAGCTCCACGGGACACCCTGCATAAACCCCAGGAAGACCAACCTCACTAACTTCATCCAGGTCCCTTCATTAGGACTTGCAAAAACAAATTAGATGGAGCTCCACACTGGGGCAGTGGGTACAGCTTCTCTAAACAAGGCCATGGGTATCAAGCAACTGACAGTCCCTAAATACGCTGCCTCTGCTCCCATCCCACATGGATTCTGTGAAAAATGGCAGGAAGAAAGAAGAGAGGACTGGGTGCTTGTTTGTGACCAAGGCAAAGAAACAAAAAGCGACTTCTGTTCAATAATGAGATGAAACAGAAGCCTGGCTTCGGGCAGAGGCCTGGCATTCCTGCACAACATTTTCCCACCCACCTGATCCCCTTGAACGGAAGGAAGATCTAAGGGAGGACAGAGAGCCAGTGTTTGTTTCCTGCAATGGGGGTGAGAGGAGGAAAATGAAACTAAACAAAACAGGAGAAGAGGCTGGGTGGGAGAATAAAGTGATATGCACATACACAAACACACACGCACACGTGCACGTGCGCACACATATACTGCTAGCGCTACCAAAGAAGAGAATAAACAGGCACATGTTTCATCCTGGAGCAGATGGTTGGCTACCTATGTGAGACCTAAAGTTGTCATAAAAATGCCCATCTTTGTTATCTTTACCAATAACTGTGCCCACTCTAACCACTTTAATGTTCTCCATGGACACAGAGAGAGGCATTTCAAAGAGATAGTATTTAATGTCAGTATCATACAAGAATCTGTGGATATTTCTGAAATGCTCCCAAATACCAAACTTGCAAACAGAATAAATTCAGTTTGAGAATCAGATGAATAGATTACATATAACTAGTGGGACTCCACTGGCACCCCGATATAGACATATGTACCTCATTGAATGTTCTTTAAAGTTTATCTGGACAGACACAAGAATTTGAACAGTACAAATCAAATTAGCAAGAACCACACCTACAGTATGGCCTGCTATTTATGATAACTGAAATTCTACAATTTAGAAAAGCAATACAGAAGGACCATTTAAGATATGGTAGTGAACATACATACTCAATCCAGCTTAAGACTCAGAATTTTAGATGGTCTCAGAATGCAACTCTTAGATAGTTCAATTAAAAAAAAAAAATAGCAGCAGCTGCCACCATTTACCAAAAACCTACTATGTGCATGGAAACCCGTTAGATGCTTTCCAAATACTGTTCTATTCCTGTCTCACTGAAGGAAGGTGAGGCCTGGCAGCTTTGTCCTAGCACCAGATACCTGAGGCAAACAGATGGCACTATCTCAATGCATCGACGGTTCTTAAACCTTTGCATCTGATACCACTTGTCCACTCAGGAACGTGGTTTAAAAGAAATACATCCCATTCTGTACAAAATTATGTATTCTTGCAGATCTCACTGTTAATATGCCATGGGGAAAACAAACAGGGGAAAGCTGTACATCCACGTGTGGGGCCACCTAAACATCCTGAAGACCAGTCGCACTGAGGGTGAGGGCAGGCACAGGATGGTAGCTTCTACCCCCACGGACTCCACAATATTGTGAGAAACAGATGCTCAGGGATATCAAGGGTGAGGGCCTGGCCAGCCCCATGATACCCTGAAAACCTAAGAACAGCTGCCAAGCTGACCCTGCAGAAGAAGTGATCTAACCTGGATGGTCACCCTTCCCGATCTAAGACTCGCCCTTTCCACTGGCCCCAGAGCCCTTATTCCTCCTTGACTTGAAAAGACAACTGTCCCCTATAAGCCCTCACACCTCCTACCAAGCTCCAAGGACTGTTCTGTTCTTCTGCCTACTCCCGCAATGCAGTTCAAACGGTTACCAGGGCTCTGCAGTGAGCTATTTTTCCAAAGACAGAAAAGCAACGCTGTGTGCAATCAGACGAAACTCCAGCTCTCATTATAACATCCAGCTTAAAGCCATATGTTAGCCAGTGGCAGGTATAAACTAGAACCCAGAATGGTCTAGATTTTGGGTTTCTACTTGGGGTTCTTTCTTCCATATAAATGATCTCTAAATTTCTTAAACCCTGATTCCCAACTTATACATGATGATCAGTGTGCCATTTGATGAGTTATGAACATTTTAAATGCTGCATACCTTGCCTGTATATACTAGGATGAAAGAGGAGAGAGGGAGAGAGAGAGACAGCAAGCAACACGAACACACAGGCAGATCAGGAAGCAAGAAATCTTCTCAGCGCAGACCACGAAAACCCCTCGGTAACTTACTCAATTTTAGAGTTTGAGGAAATGGCACAGGTAGTCCGATGCAAGCCCCCTGAGTTCAAAGAAAGGAAATGGAAGGACAGGGCAGACAGATGACTTGGCAACCATCCCTGGGAATGGCAATGCTGGACCCAGCTGTCCCTGTCCCCCACCAGCCTCATATGCCCAAGTCCCATGCACCCCTGGGGCTGCCATGCTGGCTGCCGAGCCATGGGCGCTGGTTTGGAGGCGAACTTCTTCAAGGAAAGCAGCTTCTTATCCCCCAGAAGTTCTGCCGATCATCTGTGCACTTTGGTTTTTACTTAAAATGTGATTTAACCAGCCTGCTCTACTTAATACTGCCTGTGCCACAGACAGAAAAATCCCATCTCCCACCCAGCAGCCTCCCTGGAACGAACACCTTGGCTGTCTCTCGCTACCTCCAAGTCAGGGGAACGCTGCAACTAGGATGGTGCTCAGAGACCCCACCTTTTATAGCCAGAGTCCCTGATTCACACCATATGCCCAAAGGAGGCGTGTTTCTAAGTGATGCTTCCAACTTCACCACCAGCCAAACTTAACTTTTGAACCACCCTATACACGCAAGTTGAGCAAGGCAATTCAGGACAAGATTAACCACGGGCCCACACGCTCCACGTCATCCCCACTCTGCCGAGAATGTCACACTGGCATACACATGAGGAAAGCAAGACAGAGGTATTAACACAACAAAGAGGCTTTTCAAGCACAGGAAGAAACCAGAACGATTGTACAAATAGGTTTAACTGGTGAGAGCTGAAGGGGCTCCAGATATTTTCCAAATACCTGGCATTGCAAAAATCACTCCAAGACAGTCATTCTGAAAGCTTTTGGTCTCTTAGATGAGATCCCTATTAAAAACTTCTGAAGGGGGCCCAGGATAGTGACACCATCATTACATGACAATTAGCCAAAAGCAAAGTCTTTGAGGCACAAGGCACACGTCCCAAGAAAGGAGGTGGGCTAAGCCAGGTCCCAGGGAACTTGGACACAAACTGCTTCACCATCTTGGCAACAGGGGTCGGCAAACAGGCAGAACAAAATGTGAGCTCCACGCCTGACTAAAAAAGGCATTGCAATGAGGCCTGGGGGCATGTGACCCCCTTCTAAATAAAGATCACCCCTACACTGGGAGCAGCTGACCAGAGCAGAGGCCTTCCAGGATAACCGAGACAAGTTCCTACCAACAACACAAAGCCAGATACCCCTCTCCTGGCTGCCTTCTCCCCTTCAGGGTCCACAAGCCCCTCCCAAGGGTCCACCTGAAAATGCAGGCCTGTGTCATGATCGTCTTAGCAGTCTGGGGAACAATGGCCTGCAGGAGACCGGCGCAGACCACACGGTGCTTAATAGAAACATCTCAGCTCTTCACAAGTAGCTTAAGTTAAAAAAAAAAAGTTAAGATGAAATACCACACATCACATGAGTGAAGTTTCACTACAAAGACAATGTGTCCCTCTTCCCGCCATCCAGCAAGTGACTTACACATTCTTTTTTTTATTATTTTCCTTTCTCAAAGCTAGCCATAAAACTTAAAGTTACAAATTCTTTCTTTTTTTTTTTTTCCCAGACAGGATTTCATTCTGTCACCCAGGCTGAAGTGCAGCGGCACAACCACAGCTCACTGCAACCGCCGTCTCCCCAGGCTCAGGCGATCCTCCCATCTCAGCCTCCCAAAATGCTGGGACTACAGGCACACGCCTCCACAACCAGCTAATTATTTAAATTTTTTTACATGAACAAGGTCTCACCATGTTGCCCAAGCCAGTCTTGAACTCCTGAACTCAAGCGATCCTCCTGCCTCAGGCTCCCAAAATGCTAGGATTACAGGTGTGAACCACTGCTCCCAGCCTTAAATTTACACATTCTTAAACAGGTCCTCCACCTTGATCTAGCAGGTCAGCCATACCAACCTACATAGGAAAATGAGGGAAAGACAGTGCCTCTACTCCACAAGACAACACTGCCCTTATGAGCAGTGGCTGATAAACAAGAATATAAGAATATGTAGGGGGGAAAAAGTACACTTTTTTTTTTTAAACTACAACCTGCCTTCATTTTAAGTCAGTGAGATGCCATCAGTGAGATGGCAGTAAAATGTTTTCCTTTTGTCAATAAAAACAGCCATTTACTGCCTTCTCAAAGGCTCCAATCTGCTATTTTCCTGGTTTCTCATTTTGAGGGCAACAGGAAATGCAACAAACTCCAGGACTGCTGCTCCCAGTCAATGCCCTTCTAATTGAAATGAGGCTGCCCCAACAGCTAAGCCAGGTTCCAACACAGCCCGGCCCTGCCTTCCCGGATTTCCTGGCAAAGCCTAGGCCTTCTCACACGCACTCAGGGTGACCTGAGTAGACCACAGGCTATTCATCCCAATGGGTTAAAAAGTACTTGGAGACTTGGTTGCAGTAAGGTCTTAGGTTTTGTTGGGGGTTTTTTGTGGGAAGGTGGGCATCTGCACCTGAAATGAAATACCAGAAAGGCTCCATGGCAAGCAAACAACAGGCACTTAGGCAAATTCACCGGGAAGTAAGAAAACCACAGGCACTCAGGAGGATTCACCTCTGTCCCTCCCAGCACAGAACTGGCCTTCAGCATAACTGCCTTACAAAGTCATGAATGGCTTCACGCGCCAAGCTTCAACCTTTCAGACAATTTCCATACTACTCCATCATCTTTGACCTGTAATCATCCCGACAATGGCAGGAAAGAAAAGAGCTACCCACCATAGTGGTCCTCTCTTTCAACTAAGAGTTGCAGATGATTTTGGTCAGTACTCCTCAGCAGCAATGACAGCAACAATGACATGGTAAACATCTGCATTTCATAATCCTGGCACAACTGGCTCACTGAAGACTGCCACAATATGCTACTCTCGCTCAAGGGGAAAATGTATCTTCCTAACAATGAACCCTTCACAAAGCAGACGTAGTGCTTGCCCTTGGGGTGACAGCATACACTGGAGGATATACCCAGAATTTACAGTGGGGCACAAAGTGTCCCGTCAGGTGCTGGGAGACAGGCCTCCTGAAATCTGCAGAGCCCTTACATCCTTGAGAGGAAAAGGCAAGGCTAGAGTTCAGCCAGGTGAGCCGTGCCGGCTGGTCAGCATGGGAGAGCACCACGGGGGCCAAGGACTCGGCAGGCAGGCGGGAGGGAGTGGCACATGGAGTGTGGCATGTTGTCATGGGGTAGCTGTTGACCACTCAGGAGCTTCACGCTGTACCACATGCCTATCCTATAGGGACTTGCTACAGGATTTCAGGTAGGGAAGCACATCAGTCCAAAGTGCACACTGGATGGCCGGGCGCAGTGGCTCATGCCTGTAATCCCAGCACACCGGGAGGCCAAGACAGGTGGATCGCCTGAGGTCAGGAGTTCGAGACCAGCCTGGTCAACATGGTGAAACACCGTCTCTACTAAAAATACAAAAATTAGCTGGGTGTGGTGGCACGGTAATCCTAGCTACTCAGGAGGCTAAGGCAGTAGAATCACTTGAACCTGGGAGCCGGAGGTTGCAATGAGCCAAGATCGCACTACTGCATTCCAGCCTGGGTGACAGAGCGAGATTCTTTCTTCAAAAAAAAAAAAAAAGCATACTGGAAAGCTCCCCAGTGCTCAGTGGAACCACAGGGCACAAAGCAGAGAGAGGCTATGTCAATGCTGTAAGGGGGAGGAGCAGAGGAGGGCAGCTGAAGCAGCATTTCCATTCCATTCAGGAGGGAAAAGGCCTGGTGTGCAACTGGAGAAGGAAGTGTCCAAAGGACACTCACATTCCTGACATAAGAATCAGGGGAACAAGAGTGTGGCCCACTGAAGAGGGAACAGAAAAGAAAAAAAATAGGCAAAAGTGAGGAAACAGGGAAGACCATCAGACGCTGTAGTGAAATGCTCATGGTGGTCTGATATGAATGACAGGTCCTGGGCTCAAAAGGGTTCTGGGCTGGAGATATTTGGAAGTTTAGGTGGAAACAGGAGGCAATGAAGTTACCAGTGGATGAGATGAGAACAAGGAAAGTGAAAAGAGAGCCCAGGATAGAACTCCAGCCATGCTATGATCTGAATGTTTACGTCCCCTCAAAATTCTTATGTTGAAACCTAATCCCCAATGTGATGGCTCTGGGAGGTGATTAGGTCATGAGGGTGGAGCCCTCACAAATGGGATTAGTGCCCTTTAAAAAAGAGGCCAGAAAAAAAAAACCCTCACCCCTTCCAGCATGTGAAGACAGTGAAAAGGTGCTGTCTGTGAACCAGAGCGTGGGCCCTCCCCAGACAGTTAATCTGGTAAGCACCTTGAACTTGGACTTCCAGCCTCCAGAACTGTGAGCAGTATTTCTGTTGTGTGTAAGCCACTCAGGGTATGGGATTTTGTTACAGCAGCCTGAATGGACTACGTCAGGGGACCACCATTAAAAGCCAGACTGAGGGAAGGGAGACAGAGAAGCAGCAGCTGTGGGGGCAGGAAGAGACTCATAAGAGGGTGGTGTCAGAAGACAAGGGAAGAGGAATTAACCACACCACATGTCAGGGGATGGCACACAACTATGTTCTTACTGAAAGGAAAGTGCTGTACACAGTTCTTTAAGGGTCAATCGCCCTTTAGGAATGACTCAAAAATGTATAAAATCCACTCCCAAATCCAAAAAGAACTGAGAAATACAGAAGTGTGCAGAGAAACCACAGAGGGATCATGTCCATAGTGGGAGTAGAGTCTACTACGCTGCCAGGCACTGCAGAGTCATGGCACAGAAGAAGTTTAAAGGACAGTGCCAAGTGAAAACTGTGCATCAGCATGACAAAATCAAGTAGGCTCAACGATTTCACACACACCCTTGACATGTTTCTCCAGATGTTCTCCTTAGTTCTACAGCCAGCCAACGGAAGATTAACTGAATGGGACTCTTCTGTGCTTAATCTTTTCAAATGGCCATCTTAACACTTATGTTGAACTCAAGGTAGCCATTCTGCCTGGACTCTCAATGCCCTACACGGAGCTCCCCAAATGATTCCTAAGGGTTCTGGCTGGAGAGGTGCAGGCTGTCAGTACTGCAGTGACCACTCAGCCAAAAAGATGATGAGGGGAAGAACTCCTGCTGTTAAAAGAAATGCTCTCAAGCAGCTTACCAACACAGAATGCAAGTCACATCTGTAATTTCAAATTTTCAAGTAGCCACATTAAGAATTAAAAAGAGTTGGGCATGGTGGCTCATGCCTGTAAACCCAGTACTTTGGGAGGTTGAGGCAGGCGGATCATCGGAGATCAGGAGTTTGAGACCAGCCTGGCCAACATGGTGGTGAAACCCCGTCTCTAGTAAAAATACAAAAATTAGACGGGCATGGTGGCACATGCTTGTAATTCCAGCTACTCAGGAGGCTGAGGCAGGAGAATCACTTGAACCCAGGAGGCAGAGGTTGCAGTGAGCCGAGATCGCGCCACTGCACTCCAGCCTGGATGACAAGAACGAAATTCCATCTCAAAAAAAAAAAAAAAAAATAGAATTAAAAAGAAACAGGCAGCTGAAATTTATCTTAAGAACACATTTTACTTTAATATATCCAAAATGTTATATTTCAACATGTAATCAACATAGAAATTATTAATGAAATGGTGTACAGGGTTTTTCCTATATGTCTTGGAAATCTAGTGTATATTTTACACCTAAAGCAGTCCCAATTTGGACAAGCCACAGTTCAAGTACTCAATAAGCCATGTGGCTTACTCAATAAGCCGCTACCACACTGGACAATGCAGGTCTAAATGGAATCTATGCAAACCAAGAGAAAGTTCTGATTCAACTAGAAAATCTCCAAGAAATATGCCCATGCCTGAGTTTTCAGGACAAGAAGAAGGGAAGTAAATTTCCCTGAAAGCAGTTATGAATTTTATGTAAGTACTCCATTGTGAAATCACAACGAACATCAGCAGGGCTGGGATGGTCAAGAAGGCTGCAGGACATGGCCTTGGGGAAGCAGGTGACCAACCAACAGGTGTTATCAAGGTGTCTGTCACCAGCAGAGCCCAACTTCTAACCATCATTACCTTTCCACGGTGCTTCTCCTTTATCCTTTTCATCTTCCAACAGCCCTATGAGGAAGGCAGGCCTTACCCCATTCCACATATGAAGAAACCGAAGCCCAGGCAATTTAAATAACTTGCTCATTTCTAGTTGCCCCTCTTAGACTTGGATCCAGAATGCAGGCCTCACCCCTATTCCAGGGGTCTTCAATAAGTAGCTGATCAGAAACAGCCGAAAACCCATGGCAAGCCCAAAGTAACTACCTACCTAGTTCCTGAACAACTCCCCACTTAATGACGTTTCATACGGCACGTCCCTTCTGTAAAGAGCTTATGAGTTTTCAAAACATCCTCATGCCCATATATGATCACCGCTAAGGGATGTACTGACTGCCCTAGAAATAGTCTATAAAAGCCCAACTACAGCCCAGAGGGGCTGGCTCATCCAAGGTCATTCCTGGCCCTCATCACTACGTTCAACATCTCTCTTCTACTCCATGCTGCCTCCCTTGATAACACCTTTTACTTTTCAGATAAAAGTTTTAAATGTCAAGGTTATTTAAAAAACATTATTTTGTTGTTTTCTCAAACCAGTGGGTAACTTAATGATAAGGCAGTTTTAATCAATCACACAAGTGACTTTACCACCCTCCAACTCTGGCCAACCTTAAAGTGGCCTGACTGCATTCTCAGAGCTCTACGAGGTACTGGCTGCAGCCAGTGGGACCCCTGCCCTTACTAATCAATGTTCACATACACACTGATCCAATTCTGCAGAGTATAAAAGTGTGTGGCAGATCAGGGTACACAGATCCTTTTCCTTCCTCGGGCCTGGCTGAAGGGGAACTGAAGTAAGGGCTACCTCTGAGGTCTGGCCTTGATTTTACACACTTTACCTCCGTGGGGTCTCACCTTTTATTTATTTTAGGCAAGTCTAACAATTTGGGGTTTCTTGGCTCTTTGTAACTGTAGAACATGGGTTCCTTGCATATTTAACTGGGCCAACACTTAAATAATAGCTATTTATAGCTAACACATTGACTTCCAACTAGTGAGGAAAAGCTTCCTAGCCAATATATGTAAATATTGCTGAATGCAATAAGGTGAAGGCTCAGCGTCACATTTTAATACCAAACAGCCTGGCTCTCAAGGAATTGATCACATGAAGGCAAGAGCTCAGTTATTCTCAAGGGAAAATAAGCATATTGCAGATAAATATACAAGAACTTCAAAATACCACTCTCTGACCCCTAGAGCAATAAACACTTTGCAAACTTCCTTCACTTGTGAATTCTTAAGATTTTCACAACTGTTCAGTAAACAGGTATAAAAGAACAAAAACAGAATGCCAGAGATTTAAAAATGCACCCTGCTACACAGCTAACTGCAAGTACAGCTTGAACCTGGGACTTGTGGAAATGGGTCCAGAGGTCTCCCACCTGGGCCAGGTGCTCTGACATAACCAGGACACCTGAGCATCATAACATCATCACTAGGACCCAAGGATTGCTTTCACAGGATATGAGTGAGTGCTTTACTTTCCCTTTAGTTAACCATATTCCAAGTCCATTCAAACTAAGGAAGTCATGCAGAACAAAAAATACCACTTTGCACAAAGGATGAAAGAGCTGACACATAAGCAGCCCCCAGCTGTCAAGGCTCAGGGACTTCCAAGCACACCAGGTCACCTTTTCTCATCAGGAATTCAAAGCTGAAGGTCAGCAAGTTTCTAGCCCAGGAGTGTGGTGGATTATTTCTAACATGTGATTTGAATAGTCTTGACAGCAGCCATGATGGCCTCCAGCCATGCCACAGTCCCGCAATCCAAGAGTCCCAGATGCAAAGGAAAGCCAACCAAGACCCCCGCTGGGAACCACTTCCGCACAGCAGGCGTGCCACGTCCTAAATGCAACACGACTGCACCCTGCCCAGTGGAACTTGTGCATTCAGAAGAGAAGGGAGGTCAAGGAGGAGAAGGAGAGAAGAGAGAGAAGCAGAGAGAAAGCAGCAGTCAGCATCATTCTTACTTTTCTGGCAGCGGTTTGTGGTCCAGCAGCGGTAGTTGTACTCATTGTTGATGGTGGTCTTCTCGCACATCGGCTTCTCCTCCATGGTCCCCGGACACAGGTCCCCGCATTCCTTTGGGGGCTTATTCCCCACAATGTAGTTATTGGACACTGCATCCAGGATCAGGGACCAGTCCACAGTGGAGAGGTAACAGAGGTCAGCATTTTTCTCAATCCTGATGGCCCCCCGAGTAATGTTCCTCAGGTTGTAAAGCCCAATATCCTTGAGATTGGTCATCTCAAAGATGACCAGGGCGTAGTTGTAGAAGAGTTTCCAGCCGCGGATTACCGTGAGGTTGGGGAACAGGTCTCCGAGGCTCTCTAGGCCAGCCACTCGGAACAACAGCAAGTACTCGGTGATGACCGTGAGCTTGGGGAAGCGGTAGCTGCGGTAGTCCTCGGCCTTGGAGATGAGCAGGATGTGGAGGTAGCCCTCGATCACCGTGCAGTTCTCCAGGCGCTTCAGCTGCTGATAGTCGTTGCGGATGTCGATGCCCGGCCCACAGACTGAAGGGAGACAAGAGGGTAAACGTCTCAGTTACAAGGAAATAATTTTTAAAACTATTTTTCCAACAATAATACAGTTGGTTTTTAGGAATCCTGTATTATTATTAAAGAAATAAGGTTTGGCCAGGTGTGGTGGCTCACGCCTGTAATCCCAGCACTTTAGGAGACCGAGGCGGGCGGATCACTAGGTCAGGAGATTGAGACCATCCTGGTTAACACAGTGAAACCCCATCTCTACTAAAAATACAAAAAATTAGCCGGGCATGGTGGCGGGCACCTGTAGTCCCAGCTACTCGGGAGGCTGAGGCAGGAGAATGGCGTGAACCCAGGAGGCAGAGCATGCAGTGAGCCGAGATTGCGCCACTGCACTCCAGCCTGGGCGACAGAGCGAGACTCCGTCTCAAAAAAAAAAAAAAAAAGAAAAAAGAAATAAGGTTCAATCGTTCACGGCAAAGCTGTGGGTTGCAGACTGACAGTCTAGGTGGCTAACCAGTTAGCTGACATTCATTCTGGGACAGACTGTGCAGCACACACCAACCGACTATGGGAGAGGCCATCCCCGTCAACCTTGCAAACTAAAACTTACAGCCCAGGGGCACACAGAGGGACACGCGAAAGTTAAATCTGCAACCCAGGCCAGCCCGACTCCACCACTGCACACTCCTGGTCCCTTCTGCAGAGTGTCAGTTGCCAAGGCCTGAGCAACAGCTCAGCAGCCAACTATCAATAACTTACTACTGCACCCTGCCTGAAGGGTACAAGGCAATCAGTCTACTCTATACTGGAAAACTGTCACTGTGACCTGGAAAGTGGGGACTCCAAAACGCATATTCG
The DNA here is from genome assembly GCF_000951045.1 of Mandrillus leucophaeus. Lineage (NCBI taxonomy): Eukaryota > Metazoa > Chordata > Mammalia > Primates > Cercopithecidae > Mandrillus > Mandrillus leucophaeus. Next base: position 1,334,093 of record NW_012109919.1, read on the forward strand.
ACATGAGCCGGGTAGACTGTGTTCTCCCCGTATCTGCATTAATGTAAACATAAAGGATAACCTAAGATTAAAAACATGATTTTTTTATGAATAAAAGAAGCATAAATTCCAACTTTGAGTTTTATTGATCAAGAAAGCATGCTTCCTACAGAGAGTTTAGAGGTAATAACAACAACAAAAAAAAACAGTAAAAATCATCAACGATCTCAATATTCCAAGATAAACAATGTTAACACTATGCCAATTATCCACTCTCTATAAATGAAGGCAAGTGAAATCAGACAAAAATATGACATTTGTAAACACACTTCCTTCACTTAATATTCTACTAAGTCAATACATGTCCTTCTACATCATCATTTTAAGGGGACAGTAATTCCAGGGTATGAATACACACCATGAGGCTTTTTTTTTTTTTTAACCAATCCCTTATTGTTGGACATTTAGGTTAGCTCCTGTTTTGCACATTATAAACAACACTCCAGTGAACATTCTTGGCAGATACCCAAGACTATTTTCTTAGGATAAATCCCTAGAAGTAGAATTGCTGGGCCAATGCATTTGTAGATTTTAAAGGCTTTTCATAAAATGGCCTCAGTACTGGATGACTTATTTTCTAAATTCCAGGCACAGACACACACCAAGAAAACTTTTTGTTATAACCTTTTTTAGGATTTAATAATCCCCAAGTCCACCATTAAAGCTTCTCAGATAGAGTGAAGTTTTCTGATGGATGTAATTAATTTGGGAAGCACCCAACGTGTATGACACCAAGAGAAATGCTAACAGGCAGTGCCCTGACCTCTGAGGAGGCTCATGGTAAAGGCAAGGGGCTAATATCCATGAGGAACAATTGTCACATGAGGCAGGTGGTCAGCGGTGTGCACACAGCAAGTCCACTCTAGATGTGAATGGAATTAAGCAGGACAGACAAGAGGTGGTGTCCAAGCTTCGTGCCACTGTGCTGAGGGAAGCTCTCGGCTTCCCTGATTCCACACTGCTCTGCCTTCTACCTTGCCTCTAAATGTTGGTTGCTATCCTCAACCATTTCCTCTGTCACCTCATCCACACAAGTGGCTTCCTGTGCCACTCATACTCTAGATGATGATCAAATTCATGTCACTAGTCCAGACTCTTCTGAGCTCTAATGTATATATCCATCTGAGTATATCCACTGAGGTGTCTAATAACTCATTCATTCCCCCACAAAATCCACCTTCCAAGCTTCTAAACTGTAGTACTCTCATTCTGAGTTGCTCATGTTAAAAATCAAAGAGTCATTCCTGATTCTTCTCTCCTCTCACACCTCACATATTTAGTCCAGCAATAGACCTCAGGGTTCAAGCTCCCAAGCCTATGAGAATCTTGGTTGCTCTTCCCACAAGGCCGTCCCACCTCATTCCTCCCTGAGCAGCACACTGTTCCTCGACAACCCCACACACTTCCCTCCCAAAGTACACCACTCTCTGCAGGACATGGCTCTGGCCTTTCTTCTCATGATCTCTCTCATCACTACCAACACAATGGCAGATCCAGTTGGTTCACTATTATATCCCCAGTGCCTAAAACAGTACTTGGTGTGCTAAAACAGTACTTGGTGTGCCTAAAACAGTACTTGGATGCATCACATGGGACACATGCAGAATGAGTGAACTTCATCATTCATTCAGTGTCTGTGTGTCTCCACTACTTTAGCTCTGATCTGAGCCACCATCATCTCCAGCTTGGCCTAAAGCAACATATTCCCCATGATCCAGCCTCCCCACGGTCCATCCCTGTCCCAACACCATCCCACAAGACTCCACAGGAGTCGCCAACCTCCAACACACTGAGCTCCTCCTCTGCTCATACCCTGCTGCCCACAGTGCTTCTGCTCCTTCAGGAGGTTGCCCCATTCTCTCACCATGTGAGTCTCCACTCAAACGTCACCTCCTCAGAGCTTGGCCTAAACACCTTACCTTCAACTATTCCCCCAACTGTCCCACAACTCCTCCCTCCCTACCTCTCATTTCTCTTCTCACTTCTCTAAAAGCTCATTTTATATAATATTTTAATAATCTTGTGCATGAAACAAAGTTTGTGTACAATGAACCATTTTATTACCCTTTGTGGAGGTGTTTGAGGGAATCTGGGCATGTGTGGAAAAGACACATCACATCTGAAGGGGGCCAGGAGGGTCTTTTTTCCCTTGGGGACACTAAATTAACTGTGGGTCGTGCGCCTGAGTTTTGACTGTGACCCGTCACATGAGGTGAGGTGTGGAATTTTCCACTTGTGGTATCATGTCAGTGCTCCAAAAGCTGAAACTTTTGGAGCATTTTGGATTTTGGATTTTTGGATTAGAGATACTCAATCTGTATAAAGTGTTAGGCATCTATTTACTTGTTATTTCCAACAGATCACAAAATTCAGTACCTAGTGGAAGAATATGAAGACATAGACTGAAGCAAGCTGAACTTCATACTGCAATCAAACTGCAGACAGGAGGAAAGAATCTGCTTCACTTTGCCATCTGGCCCCCCTTCCACAGCCAGTGTTGACCACTAGTTAAGAGACGCCACGCTACAGAGCTGGAACTGTGAATTTCCTTCAAATGAAAGGGCAGTCTCCATACTCGACACTTTTCCTCCCATTTACGAAGAAAAGAAAAAAAAAGCAGGAAGAAGTTACCCACTTATTCTGGAAGAAAAGACAAGCCCAAGCCACAGAGCATGAGGCAGGGCCTAGGAACCAGCTGTTTTGGATCCTATGACTGACACCATTGGTCTTCAGGATGTTCTGTGATAGAAACAGTGAAAAAGAAAACCAAGCTGGACCATGAATGATAGCAGCGTTCAGGAGGTGCAAGCCACAAACAGGAAAGAGAATAAAACATGCTCCACTGGTGCCATGAAATAATTCATGCACCGAGGGAGTACACAGTAAACACAGCACAGGAGGGAAAGACACACCCTTTGTGGCTACTCACTGATGATTAAAAGGAAAATGCAAAATACCCTTTCTCCCTTCTCAAAAGAACTGATATTGGCATGATCCAAAAACAAACCCAAAAACTTTAGGAATGTGAAATCCCAGGCAGCCCTGTAAAGAATAAGACAAGCAGGGAAGCAGAGAGAAGGGGTACAGCTGGAAGATGGGGACAGTGGGGCTTCCGCAAGTCCCCAAAGCCAGAGAATGGCAACAGCAGAACCAAAACAGATGGGGGTGCTGGGAGGCAGGGAAGGGAGTTGGGAGGGACAGGCAGGGGCTTGGTACCTGGGTAAAATTCACTTCTACAAAGATGTCATTTTATTTAATTGATTTTTAGACATGGTCTCACTCTGTCATCCAGGCTGGAGTGCTGCAGCACAATCATGGCTCAATGCAGCCTCAACCTCCTGGGCTCAAGCAATCCTTCCACCTCAGCTTCCCAAGTAGCTGGGACCACAGGGGTACACCGTAACACCTAGGGGGTTTTTTTGTGTTTGTTTTTTAATTTTTTGGCAGACAGAAGGTCTCCCTATGTTGCCCAGGCTGATCTCCAATTCCTGGGCTCAAGCAATCCTCCAGCCTCAGCCTCCAGAAGTGCTGGCATTACCACCACATCTGGCCAAAAGATGCCATTTTAAAGAAAGCCTAAAAAGTCAGGCACAGTGGTTCACACCTGTAGTCCCTGCATCTTGGGAGCCCAAGGCAGGTAGACTGCTTGAGGCCAAGAGTTTGAAACCCTATCTCTACTAAAAATACAAAAATTAGCCAGGGGTGGTGGTACACGCCTGTAATCCCAGCTACTTGGGTGGCTGAAGCACGAGAATCACTTGAACCCAGGAGGCAGACGTTGCAACGAGTCAAGATGACACCACTGCACTCCAGCCTGGGAGACATAGAGCAAGAGTCTGTCTCAAAAAATAATTAAAAAATTAAATTAAATTAAATTTTAAAATGAAGCCTTTCAGTTGAAATGAGCACTGTTAACAAAATACTCCTAGGTATTTTCTAAAGATCAAGAGGCAGAATGTCTGCTCTAAGAACTTAGGTGAATGGCTTATACAAGCTATACATATTTTGAAAACAAATCCCTAAGACCTAAATGTTAATATGAGAAGGGCTAATGAAAAGCATTTGGCTGAGAAAACTCCCCAAAGCTGTGTATCTAAGTATTTGGAAGAGCTACATGAGAGTTGTAACTTATATCTTAGACATAACCTTGTGGTCCTAGAAAAAGAAAAACAGCGTGACTCCCATGAGCCCGGAGTGCCCTTTACCAGCTCCTGCCCTCAGGCAGACACACCTCACCTCTAAATCTCATCTTCCTCACCTGCAAAACCAGCTGTCACTACCTACCCTATAGAAGCTGGCATAAGAATCAGGTAAGTGCTTCTGTGTTACTGCAAACAGTAATAACTTTTAATAGCTGTTATTAAGTAAATATTAATGGAAATACTGATCTATTTTGTTGCCCCAATGTAAATATTACTAATATACAACAAAGGAGGGTGGCATGAATTAGCAAAATTATTGATTATCCTTCTGTCAACAGTTCCATTAAAGAATGTTATAGTTACCCATTTAGCTAAAATGGATAACTATGTGATCCACTCTTCTTTAAAAATATGGGATAGGTTGGCTGGGCGCGGTGGCTCACGCCTGTAATCCCAGCACTTTGGGAGGCTGAGGCGGGCGGATCACGAGGTCAGGAGATCGAGACCATCCTGGCTAACATGGTGAAACCCCGTCTCTATTAAAAATACAGAAAAAAATTAGCCGGGTGTGGTGCACTCGGAAGGCTGAGGCAAGAGAATGGCGTGAAGCTGGGAGGCCGAGCTTGCAGTGAGCTGAGATCGTGCCACTGCACTCCAGCCTGGGTGAGAGTGAGACTCAGTTTCAAATAAAAAAAAAAAAGGAAAAAAAAAAAGAAAAAGAGGCCGGGCGCGGTGGCTCACGCCTGTAATCCCAGCACTTTGGGAGGCTGAGACGGGCGGATCACGAGGTCAGGAGATCAAGACCATCCTGGCTAACGTGGTGAAACCCCGTCTCTACTAAAAAATACAAAAAAACTAGCCGGGCGAGGTGGCGGGTGCCTGTAGTCCCGGCTACTTGGGAGGCTGAGGCAGGAGAATGGCGTAAACCCGGGAGGCGGAGCTTGCAGTGAGCTGAGATGCGGCCACTGCACCCCAGCCTGGGCAACAGAGCGAGACTCCGTCTCAAAAAAAAAAAAAAAAAAAAAAAAAAGAAAAAGAAAAAGAAAAAGAAAAGGGATAGGCTTAGCTTACAGTTGGAAATAAAAGACGTTGGGAAACATAATTAGCCTTCTTTTACTACAGGTCTACAGGCACACTGTGAAGGTAAAACACATTAGTGAACCAATCGTCATCTTTAATTTTGATGGTAAAACCCAACGTAACAAAACCTTTGGGCTTATATGAGAAGCCGATTTTGTCTCAGTAAGCAGCACACTATAATAGTTCTTTACTTCTCTTAAAATGAATCCTTTGGAACCAATAACTTAGTACAACAAAAACCCTCTCTAGACACTATCCCTCTGTGAAAGTCAAAATGATTTAAGAGGTTAAGAGAGGATTAGTGTATCACTGAATTTTGCACAAGGAAGACAGAGCAACCATCCCTCTACCAAGTGGCAAATTAAATGAAAGAAAAGTTTTAATAGAACAATGGACAGAACCCTGGGAACACAAAGACAGGGCCCCACAACTCCCTTATCTTAGAGGAAGTCAGGAAGACTTCTCAGCGGAGAGGACCCTGAAAGATGAGCAGGGTCTTGCCAGGAAGGGTGGGGGGCAGGGTACTCCAAGCAGAGGCAGAAGCACACCCTGGGAGGCAGCTGGAGCTGATGCCTGGTTGCAGTTGAGAGAACCCCAGGGGTGCAGCCCATGTGGCAGGGAGCACAACAAAGGCAATGGGACAGATGCTAGAAAGCAAACTGAGACAAAAGTGTGTGGGAGGTCAACTTCACTTTGCATGTAGGAGGACGGTGTTGAAAGTCCTCAACATGCATCAGGACCACTTGAAGGACTTGTTAAAACACAAGAGGTGAGGTCCCAAAATTTATGTTTCTAATATGCACCCAGGTGATGCTGATGCTGCTGGCCTAAGCAGCACCCTGTGAAACCCACTGCCCTAGGAAATAATTGAATAACCCACCCCACCACCTGTCACTACTCTCCCTACCCACCTTATCTGCAGTGTGGTGCAGGTATAGCCTATGCACCTGTTACTTCTCAAATCGACATTCACTCTCTCAAAAAACCCCAAGAAGTCCGTAGAAACTATGCACGAAACAAAGCAAAGCAGAAGAAAAATGGGGTGGAGACAGACTCTCCCTAGTACATGATCCTCCCGTGCTGTGCCCTTCAAGGTCTGAGCATACCCTCCTTGTGCTCAGAGAAGAGAGAGCGTGGGTTTCTTTAGGCCTCATTCCTATTAGAAAAATCAGAGATCAGAAAAGGAGGAAAAAAACAATGTTATGATAACAAACACTACTGACACTTCAGTTTGTTACAGTAGAATTTTCTGTGTAAGTGTAAACAGACACAATTCATGTTAAGCCCTTTATCTTCATGTGTCAATCAGAATGTTTACATTGTATATGTACATTCCCATTTCACACAGACAGCAATCCTGGCCACCTAACACATTCAGTAACTGAAGGCAATGATAAGAATGTAAGGGATTACCATTATAGAGGTAACTCTGAGAACAGAAATTAAAAACTAAGTGTAATTTGAATGTGAACACTGTTTTTTACTGCCACAAGAGCCACCTACATCATGCACATAAACAAAATAAATGGACACATAAAGGGCAGTCCTGAAGGCTCAGAATGTTAAAACAGAGTGCTATATATAGCAAAGAACTTACAAAGATGGGTAGGATGTTTCTATCCTGCCATGCCAATTAAGACACAGAAACTTTAACGGGGAATTAATTCAAAGACTAAAGGGAACACAAGCCCCAGTGTCCCCTCCACTTAAAGCATCTGTAGCCAAACAGATTGACGCAGAATTGGTGCAGAGCTGTATTTGCAACAACTGTTTTCCTGGATCTTCATAAAAACAACTTTATCTGCTCTGACAGTTACTCCAAATGCCTTTCTGATCTTAAAATATCCCAAAGCCCAATACTCTCTAAGTCTCTATATTTCAAAAAGCACCCTTATAAGAGTCTCTAATCCTTTCTAATTATCCACAGCTCCCATGGGTGGCTGGCTTCTCGATGAAGCAGGACACCAGGAGCTAGAGTCCCTCAGAGTCAGAGCTCATCGCCTCACCATGAGGCCTTCCGAGGGGCAGCCCCTGCCTAATCCCACACCCTGTTCTCACTACCACCTAGCACCCACCATGCATGAGACAGCACCCTAAACCTCTGAAGGGTAGACTGTACAGCCAGAGGATGGTGCTGTGAGGTGCAGCCAAGCTAGGACAAGGCCCATGCTAAGCAGGCACCTGCAAAAACCAGGCTCCTTCTCTCTCTCTCGTGACTTTCAACTTTCTGCTCAGAACCAGGCAAATGTCCTAAATAAAAGTCAGCCCTGTGTCCCCTGTCCTCTCACTGGCTTCGTTTTGTAGAACACATTACATCATTCCAGTTACAGTTCACATCCTCATTTCAAAAGCATTTTACTTTGCCCTACAATGCTCCAGTTTCCTTAAGTGACCTGTACTCTTTTCAATTAGCCAGTTATCTAAGTCTAGCTGATAACAGTGTAGAAATCCCACTCATCTGTTCCCCTACCCTGCAGTGTGATTCTTCATGGATGTGGTGTCAAAACAGAAGCTCCCTGAAATACTGAGGCTTTCTATCTGATCTGGGGACTTTCCTAGAGAGGAAAAGGACTGGGCTAGTATTCAGAGACCAGCTACCTCTTGGTTCCATCACTAACCACCCACCACATGGCCAGAGGTTAGTCACTGCATCATTTGAGTTCATGCACAGGAAGGAAATCCTCTCGCACGCAACAAGCTGGATGAAGCTTGAGGACATTATGCTAAGTGAAATAAGGCAGTCACAAAAGAAGAAATCCTGCCAATTCTGCTCATAGGTACTCAAAGCAGTCAGACTCACAGAGACAGCAGAAAGTGGTTGCCCATGGCTGGGTTAGGAGAGAATGGGAGTTATTAATGGGTACAGAGTTTCCGTTTTTCAAGATTAAAAGTGTTCTAGATACTGATTGGGCAGGTGTAAATGTACTTAAACTGTACACTTTAAAATGTTAAGATGGGAGGAGAGTGGGCCCAGTGGCTCACGCCTGTAATCCCAGCACTTTGGGAGGCAGAGGCGGGTGGATCACGAAGTCAGGAGTTCAAGACCAGCCTGGTCAACATGGTGAAAACCCATCTCTACTAAAAATACAAAAATTAGCCAGGCGTGGTGCCTGGCACCTGTAATCCCAGCTACTGGGGAGGCTGAGGCAGGAGAATCACTTCAACCTGGGAGACAGAGGTTGCAGTGACCCAAGATCGCACCATGGCACTCCAGCCTGGGCAACAAAGCAAGACTCCGTCTCTTTTTAAAAAAAAAAAAACAAAGAAGAAGAAGAAGAAGGGAGGCCGGGTGTGGTGGCTCATGCCTGTAATCTCAGCACTTTGGGAGGCCAAAGCTGGGGGATCACTTGAGGCCAGGAATTCGAGAACAGTCTGGCCAACATGGTGAAACCCTGTCTCTATTAACAGTACAAGTTAGCCAGGTATGGTGGCACACCCCTGTAATCCCAGATACTCAGGAGATTGAGGCATGAGAATCGCTTGAACCCAGGAGGCGGAGGTTGCAGCGAGCTGAGATCGCGCCACTGCACTCCAGCCTGGGTGGCAGAATGACACCCTGTCTCAATAAAAAAAAAAAAGATGGTAAGTTTTATATGTATTTCACCACAATTTCAGTATGGGGGAAAGTTCTGCCGCATTTTAACACAAGTGTAAGTGGACAGCTGAGGGCAGACCACACAGCCCATCCACCACCGAGAACGAAGGGGAACCCAGATGGAAGGAAAGCAGGTTCAACCACAGCTCTGCTGCAGATACAGCACACACAAGCCAGGCATTTAAAGATGCCACACATACCAGGTGTGGCTGTGGGCCTGCATCCAGCACAGTCAGATTCATTAGGACACAAATAGAAGAGTCCCCCAGGAGTGCTGCACTGACTCCCCAGGGAAATGGGCTCTGGGCACACAGCCACAAGCAGGCAGAGGTGGCAGAGCAAGTGGACGCCCGCATGCAACCTCTGTATTGAGTGGGCAGGAGCTAAAACACTGTATGTAGCCAACCACTCTGCCAACTGAACTGTGGCAGGTTCTCACTAACTGACATGATTCAAGGGCAGAAGCTACAACCCATTGTACTGATTTTCTAAGTCTGAGTGTTCGGCACATCTGTACCTCAACACAGTTCTTCCTTTGTAAAATGCAGCAGGGTTACTACAAGGGTTGATCACTGCTCCAGCCTGTCCCAGCGAGCCCCTGCCTTCCCTTCAGTGATCACTCCCACTCTTGCCAAAGCCTTTATATCTGCTACAACTTCTGCATTTACTCTTCTGCTCTAACACCTCCAGATTCACCTCTTCCCCCAAAGGAGTACTTTTTCCACTGCATGCTCATCCGAGCATCCGGAGGACAATCCGCATCCCTGACTTCTTCGCTGAGGCCTGCTACAATTTCTACTAAGACCAGGCAACCTCAGCATTTAGGACTTCTCCATCCACACCCACAGGAACCTCTGCCCCCCAGCTCAGCCGGACAGCAACCCCATGGAGGCCAATCCCATCATCAGCCAGGAGAGGATGTCTAAAACCAGAACGCTCAGCTTCCCAAAAAAAAAAAAAAAAAATCACCTGAAGACCTTTCTCCCGAGCAGCTCAATCCCGCTCTGCTCCAGATGACAGCCAATCATAGCTCAACACTCAGGCCTCCTGGTAGTAACATTTTCTTATCTGCACTCTAGCAGTGGTATCAACCAAAGGCAAAAACAGAAGAAAAACACTGCTACAAAGTGAAGTCCTGGGTCAGAAGCCATAAACCATCATAAACCACAATAACCTGGGTTTTGGGGATGTGCCAATTTTCTCGGTATACGGATTTTTTCTTAATAGGTATATTCCAGGAACACATACTTTGTATACAATACCTTGCTAAAATCTCTTTGTTGACAAGGTGAAGAAATATGAACTACATCCGAATAGCTTAGTAAATGTTCAATTTACCCTCCAAAGTGCTGATTAATGAATAGACCAAGGAAGGTCTCTAGTGGAAGGACACAGGGCTCTTTCTGAGTACTGTATATTTCAACATTTTTATCAATCACTTGAAGGATGGCACAGATAAAATGTTTATCTAATTCAAAGATGACAAGTTTCCAGGAGCAATGGCAAATACACTGGATGACAGAGTCAAGAGCTAAAAAGATCAACAGATTGGAATTGCAATAGAGAGGAAATAAATGCTATTTGGACACTTGGGTGCAAAAAAAGAAATGCACAAATGTAGGAGGTGTGAAAAAGACTTAGGAGATTTAATTGGATATAATTTCTGTATGTGACGATGTGATGTTGTGGCTGCCAAAAAAAAAAAAAAGAAAAAGTCAGGCAGTCTTAGACTGTACCTAAGGGAGACTTAGTAAGGGGCCAGGGGAGAGACCCTGAAAACTGGGTTTCTGCCTCCATACATTAAGAGACATAAGTCAGTGGAAGAACATCCAAGTGGGAGCAGGGACCAGAAGTTCCTTCTCATGGAGAACAGCTGCAGAAACCCAGCACACAAAGGTCTCCAAGGAGGGGGACTGATCAGGCTCTTTATGACCCTGCTGGGGGACAGAAACAGAAAACTTAGATCAACACAGGGTGAGAGATTGTGGTTTCAGGTAAGAACAGACAGTAGGATTCATCTGAAACCAGACTGGACTGCCTAAAGAGATAATGAAGATTTCTGCGAAGCTGCACCTTTCTGAGATTGTATAAGCCTGATGTGATTTACTATGATAACTCTTTTGGGGTGTTATTTGCTCTGTTTTGCAGCTAAGGAAACTGATGGTTAACAATGACCAAATGACCTACCTGGGATCACTCAGTTAATTTAGGGAGCAGAGCTGAGGCTTAAATTGAGATGACCTCACATGATTCTAGGGGTAGAAAATTCCTCTTTGGAAGTATCTCTTAAGGCTGACAAGGATGCTACAGCCAGGTGCATATGATGGAAGAGGGGCTCTCTCACACACATCGTGCATGTTGAGAGCCATCTGACCAGAATGGGCACCTCTTTAAAGCCTCTGAGAATAGAAACCTCTGTCAACCCCAATGCCTTGACCTGTCAAAGGAAGGCAACATATGGAGCTTGTAAAAAGCTTTACAGAGCTTCACTTTGTATCTCATAACCCATATGTAAAGGAATAAAACTGACTTACTGGGGAAAATGCTATTATTTCAGCCTTTATATTCCACTGAAAAGCATACACTGTTTGCACAAGTTAACTATACTGCGGAATATCAAATTCTTGTTTTTGTTCACAACCCATAGAGGGAGAAAAAAAAAATAAAGACAGAAAACACAATCTAACCCAACTACATGAACTCCTCCTGCACATACAACACTTTCCTTAGAGGACAGAAATGGATCTCACAAATTTGGAACACAAGATTTCCACTTCATCAGGCAACTGCCACTCATCACACCCTGTTTCTATTAAATCCCATTCCCTTCATTATCTCCACACTTAGCGTTCCTTCCACACACTGCTTACACACAGTTCAAACTTTCCCCTGAAAGCCACAGGAAAGTTGGCCTCCCTGACCTCGGCGCACCCATTCTTTATTCATTGCTGATGCTCAGATCACACAAAGATCCCTTCATGCTAAGAAAGTTTCCACCCCACCAGAAAATCTATACATTCTTCCATGGAAATTGAGAAGTACATTTTTTTTTCTCTTTTACAAGTTCCAGTTGAGAACAATATAATTCTCAAACAGATGGAGAGCTCAGACAAGCATGAGTAACCCTTGCCTTTAAAGCAAACCAGGCAGTGAAGTGTGAGGGGCCAAGTGTCAGTCACTGGCACCTGCATCCCCCCACCCTGAGTCTGGCCCAGGAGCACCAGAGGCTGAGGTCCAAAAAGAAAAAATGGGGAAAGTCAGGCTGCCACAACCGCATCACTCCAGGAAGGTGCGGATGTTCACAGAGCCACACAGCAGTACAAGTGGGGGTCCCTAAGCCTCCCTATGGCTCATCTTCTCTGAAGGGCTGACAGGCATGCTAATGGATTGTCATAGAGGATTAATGAGCCTGCCATGGGCCAGGAACACATGAATGAACGGTGCAGTGACATCTTTGAGGAGCCGCCTCACCCCTTTAATAACCCTCCAATTTTGTTTCCTTGCACCCTTGCGCTCCAGCACGAACTCTGTTAATTTGCTTAAAAGTCAGCAGCATGTTACATCATGTAGACAAGAACAATTATGCTTTAAAAAAAAATCCAGAGGAATAAAAGTATACCAATTAAGTGCAAAGGGATCAATGTAAATGTTCCTTGGTACCAGATAAAGGACACATTTCCAAATGGTCACCAGAAATGAGGCAGGTGCTGCCAAGCAGCATGCTGACAAAGTCAGAAATGTCTCCCATTACTCCTCTTTATGATAGCACAAGTGCAGCCTTCAAGAAGTCTACCCTTGACAGTGGAGAGAAACAGAAGACAGGAGGTCAAGCCAGGCAGTGGCTCACGCCTGCAATCCCAGCACTTTGGGAGGTCGAGGCAGGCATACTGTTTGAGGCCAGGAATTCGAGCCCAGCCTAACCAACATGGTAAAACCCCATCTCTACTAAAAATACAAAAATGAGCATGGCATGGTGGCACACACCTGAAGTCCCAGCTACTCAGAAGGCTGAAGCACGAGAATCACTTGAACCCAGGAGGTGGAGGTTACAGTGAGCTGAGATCATGCCATTGCACTCCAGCCTGGGTGACAGAGCAAGACTCCATCTCAAAAAACAAACAAAACAGGAGGTCATTCAATCAGGGAACAAAAACATCCCTGGAAGGTGGAGACAACCCAAAAGGCAGGGAAGCCGCTGTGCCCAGTGCACCAGGGAGGCAGCAAGCCCCAGGCACCCACCAAGCGAGTCTACAGCGTCCTCTGCATTCTGCAGCGGGAGGCAGGGCTGCTGGATAGCAGCCCCATTCAGCAGCTTTGTGGACCAGTCCTCCTAGGGACCTGCTGTAGAACAAAGCTCAAGGTGTAAAGGAAAACAAAACCCAAAGCATCAAATCCCCACAACAGGGTGGTAAATCCTGTCCCCTCTACATGGAAGTGGCACTACTCCAAGGCAAAGCGAATGCTCCCCCGCCCATGGCCAACATCATCTCTATGCCTGCTCTATTCTGCTCATCCAGGACCCAGCTTCCACGACCAAATACATCTTCAAGCCACAGCACAGCAGCCTACAGTTGCTGAATGGCACAGCAGGAGACAGCAAGGATGTTCATATGGGGTCGGGGGGCACTGCCAGTTCTCCCCACACAGCCCTGGGTTAGGGAACCACAGAACATGCTCCACCAGCCCCTCCACGCTCTCTAGGCAACACCACGGGCAAAGGGAACACGGGACAAAGGGATATGGGACAAAGCCTTGGCAAAATGCAATCACGCTGGAGACTAAGGATCCAGGGTCTCCCACTGCTTCACCACTCATACCTCCCACCCAGGCTTACCCCACCGTGAGGCCCCTAGCATCCAGGGTGGGGGTGGCTACGTCTATATCCCGCCTACTGATGCCCCCATACTATCAAGCAGCTCTTACCAATGTATCAGGTGGTAAACGACAGACTCTCACTGACTCCATTTTTAAATGCTGGGACATATGACCAAGCACAACATCTTAGGTAGGTATTGTGGGAAAGAGCTTTTAGATAATGGCTTTGATTCCTTGAGGGTAAGACCCCAATTTTGTTTATATTGTTGACCAGAGCTTGTTACTAAACAGAGTTTCCAAATGTTACTGGAAAGTCCAATCTTACCATCATCTTACATTAAGGTTTCCAGGGTATGGTAAACACACTTCTGAAAATTAGAGAAATGCAAACTAAGATATTTTTAACTTGGCTGGGCATAGTGGCTCATTCCTATACTCCCAGTGCTTTGGGAGGCCAAAGCAGCAGGACTGCTTGAGCCCAAGAGTTCAAGACTATAGTAAACTACGATGATGACACCACTGCATTCCAGCCTGAACAACAGAGCAAGACCCTATCTCAATCAATCAATGTTCTTTTTTTCTTTGGAGCCAGGGTATCACGCTGTCACCCAGGCTGGAGTGCAGTGGCAAGATCTCAGCTCACTGTAGCCTCAACTTCCTGGGCTCAAGTGATCCTCCCACATTGGCCTCCCAAGTAGCTGGGACCAAAAGCAAGCACCACCATGCCCAGCTAATTTTTTGAAGTTTTGGTAGAGATGGGGTTTCACCATGTTGCCCAGGCTGATCTTGAACTCCTGAGCTCAAGTGATCTGCCCACCTCAGACTCCCAAAGTGCTGGGATTATAGGCATGAGCCACTCTGTGCCTGGCCAATCAAAGAAATACTTTTAACTTCACATATTCACATACAAAAAACTACCAATCTAATAACACCAAGCTTGACTGAGGACATGGGGCAATAGGCACTTGCCTACTTTTGGAAGGGGCATATGTGTACAAGTCATTTTGGAGGACAACATCTACCTAAAAATACAAATGCCTATAACCTCTGACAAGTGACTCCTCTTCTAGAGATCCAATCCTCATGTCAGTGGGGCAAATAGATATATGTCCCAACACATACACTGCCTCATCCAGGTGGTCAAGGTTAACAACAATGGTGATAAGTCATGCTGACAAATGATTGAAGGGAGAGCATTTCAGGTTTGCGGTCTTGCTCCCAAAAACCCATGGTCCCAGTCTAACCATAAGAAAACCATGGGCCAGGCGTGGTGGCTCACACCTGTAATCCCAGCACTTTGGGAGGCCGAGGCGGGCAATCACCTGAGGTCAGGAGTTCGAGACCGGCCTGTCCAACATGGTGAAACCCCATCTTTACTAAAAATACAAAAATTAGCTGGGCATGGTGGCGGGCACCTGTAATCCCAGCTACTCGGGAGGCTGAAGCAGGAGAATTGCTTGAACCCGGGAGGCAGAAGTTGCTGTTAGCCGAGGTTGTGCCACTGCACTCCAGCTTGGGAGACAAGAGTGAGACTCCATCTCAAAAAAAAAAAAAAAGAAGAAGAAGAGGAAAACCATGAGACAACTGCAAATTAAGGGACAGTATGCACAAAACCTGGCCAGTGTCCCTCAAAACTGTCAGAGTCACCAAGGACAAGGAAAGTCTGAGACACTGTCACAGACCAGAAGAGGTGAAGGAGACAGCTAAATGTAATGTGCTGTGATGTGCTATTCTGCACAGGATCCTGGACCAGGAAAGGAACATTGGGCAAAACTGGTAAAATCCAAAGAAAGTCTTGAGTTTAGTTCACTGACAGTCATGGACTAATGCTGGTTCCTTAGTTGTGGCAAATTACCACGGTGACATAGAATGTTAACAAGAGGGGAAGCTGTTAAGAGGTACATGGGAACTCTCTGGACTATCACGGCAACTTTTCTGTAAATCTAAAACTATTCTAAAAGAAAAAGTTTACTTGAAGAAAAGAGTGAGCATGCATGAGCATGTAAGCCGCAGGACAACAGGGCTATTTTAAATGTTTTTTGAAAAAGTATCCTTACTGCTCTGTGGCTTGCTTCTGCCTGACCCACCAACACCGCCCCACCCTGCCGCCTCCAGTTTCTTATGCAGGTGGACATAAACACATGGAAAAAATGCCTGGAAGGAGATATGCTGATGGGCCAGTAGTTCCTTCTGAGGAGTGAAGCAGACTCAGAGTAGCAGGAAGAGGTGAGGGTGAGCTGTATTACCCATCACCTTCTACTCTGTGACTGTGTATTGTTCTAATTTCCATAAGAAACACACATTCACGTATTAATTGTATACTTAAAATCATTTTAAAAACAAAGATCATTCTGCTATAGGAAGAGAGCCAAGATTTATTAAAATGAAAAACCACAAATTGCAAATCTGTGTTTAAACAACGGCTAAGAATAGCATTTTTGCTTGCATAGGGAGTATCTGCAAAGCTTACCCTTGGGAAGCAGGGTGGAAGAAGGAAGAGTCAGAGGAGAGGAGGAGGGGCCTGACATGTTTACTCCTTACCTTGTTTTAATTTTCTACCACAAACATGTGTTTTTGTTTTGGGATAGGGTCTTGCTCTGTCACCCAAGTTGGAGTGCAGTGGCACAGACAAGGCTCACTGCAGCCTTGACCTCTTAGGCTCAAGTGATCCTCCTGCCTCAGCCTCCTGAGTAGCTGGGACTACAGGTGCACACCACCATGCTTGGCCAATTTTTTAATTTTTTTGTAGAGATGGGGTGTCACTATGTTGCCCAGGCTGGTCTTGAACTCCTGGACTCAAGAAATCCTCCTGTCTTAGTCTCCCAAGGTGCTGGAATTATAGGCACGAGCCACCATGCCCAGCCAAGCATGTTTTTAAGTCATTATCATCATGAATATGATCATAAATCCTCAAAGTTCATTCCTCACTTGCTCCATCTCCTTGACCCCCCAAACCACACCCAAAGGAGCCCACATTTTGGAATTCTGCTTCTAGGGCTGTGAAGGCACAGGGTCCCCCTCCTTTGCCCACCGCTTGAGGGCAGCATGAGGACAGTGTGAGGGAGTAAGCACCCTCAGAAGTGGCCCCTGCCCTCGCTCACACCGTTGGCTGAGACGCTGGTCTCTCTCCATCGGACAGGATCTGTTCAACATCAACGCTGCTCTACACTGGGGCATCCTGAAAGATCTATATAAGGGGGCAACCCATATTCATCTGCGATGGCAGCAAAGTATGGCAAGAACCTAATGTGCCTCCTGAGTCATCTTTAAACTATGCAAGGTCTCTGCCTGCAATAAATATATTCTGATATTTTAGATTAATACTTTCTGATTAATCAATCTATGACAAACCCCTGGATCCTCAACCACGGCATCTAAAAAAATGTGGTGCAAGTGGCTGGGCACAGTGACTCACGCCTGTAATCCCACCACTTTGGGAGGCCAAGGCGGGCAGGTCGTGTGAGGTCAGGAGTTTGAATAACATGATGAAACTTTGTCCCTACTAAAAATAAAAAAACTCGCTGAGTGTGGTGGCGGGCACCAGTAATCCCACCTACTTGGGAGGCTGAGGCAGGAGAATCGCTTCAACCTGGGAGGCAGAGGTTGCAGTGAGCTGAGATCACACCACTGCACTCCAGCCTGGGTAACAGAGCAAGACTTCGTCTGAAAAAAAAAAAAAAAAAAAAAAGGTAGTGCACTGTCCAAAGCTGCTTGTCCTTGAAAAGGACGCCAAAAACCAAACAACCAACCAAAAAAAATCTGCAAGATATCTAGAGAGGGAAAACAGCACAATGAAGATGAAAAACTGCTATTTCATGCTGCTTTCAAGATCAAGTGATTTAATTTCACTAACATTGATTTTTGCAGAGTGATTTAATTTTGCTAACACTGACTGAGCTTCTGCTTACTTGATGTTAACATCTGGGCAGCCAAAGTCGTCACCCGCCACACAGAGGAAGGAGGAGAAACATCAGGCCATCTGAGAGCCTGTCCACATGCAGATACTGATGAATCAAAGCATACTGCGTAAAAAGAGGCCTCCAAGATTAATCAGGGTTTATTTTTTAGGTCCTGAATCTCTCAGGAAGCCTGATAAAAAAGCTGGGACCCTTCTCCAAAAAAATACACTTACAAAGAGTTTGCACGCCATTTCCGAAGGTCCTTTGAACCCCATCTACGGGGCCTTTTGAGTCACAGACTCTCATCAACTAGTCTTGAGTTATAAGCATCTGTGATACCATTTTACAGATTTAAAAAAAAAAAAATGAGGACTAGAGCAATTGGGTGACTTTCTCAAAATTCTCCCACCAGCTAATGGCTGGGTGGAGAGCTCTGGTCTCATGCTGCTGGGCAGGATGTTTCTAGAAAACATGCAGCACACTCAGCAGCGGTTAGCACTGACCCCCAACGAAAGCATTATAATAGCATTCCCATACGTGCCAACGCTACGCAAAGGTACACACATGAAATAACAGTGCCATTACACACACAAACAGGTGTGTATTGTGAGTCAAAGAGAGAAAGTAAGCTGGGAGTGGGGGAGAGACAGTGTGTGGGGGGAATTAAGGCAGAGAGAGGAGGGAGAGTGGGAGAGGAAGGAGAGTAGGAGAGAAGGGGAGGAGGAGAAAAGGGGAGGGGGAGAGAAAGGGGTGGTGGGAGAAGAGAGAGAAAGAGAACTATACTACTGATACTATGAACTTGGGCCAGGTCTGGCCAGGGCTTAATCCAAAACCCTGCCCCCTACCCGTGAAACAAAAATCTAGGTTCAGATCACCAGAGAGCACACTGAGAAGTCACCATGTCCTTCCTTCAGTAAGGTGCAGGCAGGCAGGGGGGCCTCAATCACTGGGACTCAAACTCCCCGCCCATTAGCCTCTGTTCCATGCTACAAACCACAGAGCACAAGACACCGCTGCAGTTCGGGAGCAAAGCCCCAAGTTAAGTGGCACCAAGTATCCCACTTCCACAGGCACTCCAGGACCACTACCAAACAGGGGCTGGCAACCATGAGGAACTCTGCTTCCAGCAAGGAGATAAGTAACTTCGGCCTTCCACTGGAGGCCACAGACAGCAAAGACACAAATCTGAAGATAAAAAGAGACAGAGTTCCACAGCTGGAAACTTTTAAGAGCTTTATTTCTTGCCCAAACTTAACCATTAATTACACAATGACAACCTGGGGATGCTTTGGCTTCTATGCCAAGTCATGGCTTCCAACACTACCACCTCTCTCTCCCCCTGGTTACCACACAGCATCTCTCTGGGGGTTGGGCCCTGGTCTAGCCCTCCATAATGCACCCTCCACCCTACTACCAAGGCAGACTTTCCAAACCACAAACCTGACAGTGCCCATTCTTCTGCATTAAGTCCTTCAAAACCCTCCCTGTGCCTTCCAGAGAAAAATCCAACCTCCTTGAAATGGCCTAAGACTCTTTGTGATTTGACCTGTGTCAATACATCCAGCCTCAGCTCCAGATATTCCTTCACCAAGGACAAGACATGGAGGCAACTGAGGTTTCTAAACTCCAAGATACTGAGTACACATGCTTCCCAGCAGCTCTTTCCATCAAAACACCCATCTTCTCTAGGCCAGGCCTTTAACACTTGCCTGGGTGCAGACTCACCCTTTCACTGCCACAGGACCCCTACTGCACTCATTTCTCAAGTTTAGGCACTCACTTACCTACTGGACTGTGATCCCATGCGCAGCTGGAACTGCATTGTATTTACTGTTCTTCACAAGGGCCAAACCAGCACAGGTCTGAGAAATAGCAGGTGCTTAGTAAACACCAGGCAAATGAATGACAAGGAAGTAATCAGTTGCTCTTGTTCACATGCTCCTTCTCTTCCTTCTCCTCCTCCTCCTCCTCCTCCCCCCACCAAAACCTTCAGTTTTTTTACATGCTCCCTGTCCTCTCAAAGCCTTCAGCTTTTAAGTGAATTCGTACCCACAAAAATTTAAATAGGCCAGGTGTGGTGGCTCCTGCCTATAATCCCAGCACTTTGGGAGGTTCAGGTGGAAGAACTGCTTGAGGCCAGGACTTCCAGACCAGCCTAGAAAACATCCCAAGACTCCATCTCTACAAAAATTTAAAAATTAGCCAGGAGTGATAGCGCAGGAATGTAGTCCCAGCTATTCAGGAGGCTTAGGTGAAAGCACCGCAAGAGCCTAGGAGGTTTAGGCTGCAGTGAACTATGATCACATCACTGCACTCTAGCCTGGACAACAATGTGAGATCCTGTCTCTAAGAAAAAAAAAGAAAGAAAACTTAAATACTTCATTGATATTTGCTAAAACTCAAAAGTCCCATCAAAACCACAATGAGATACCACCTCATACCCATTAGAATGGATAGCTACTATTTAAAAAAAAAAAAAAAAAACAGAAAATAAATGTTGGTGAGGATATGGAAAAATTGGAATTCTTATGGTCTATAGGGAAAACAGTATAGTGGTTCCTCAAAAAATTAAAAATAGAACTGCCATATGATCCAGCAATTCCACTTCTGGATATATACACAAAAGAACTGAAAGACTTAAGGAAATATTTGTATATCCACAATCATAGTCATATTATTCACAGTAGCCAAAGCAGGAGAGCAACTCAAGTGTCCGTCGACAGACAAATGGATAAGCATATACACCATGTGGTAATGGACATTATATAAATGTGTTATCTATCAAACATACATATATTATTAATTATTATTGGGCCTTAAAAAGGAAGGAGACTATGGACACATGCTACAATCTGAATGAACCTTGAGGACATTATGCTCATACAATAAGTCAGTCACAAAAGGACAAATAGTGTATGATTCCACTTACATGAGGTATCTAGATAGTCAAATTTACAGACAGAAAGTAGAATGGCAATTGCCAGGAGCTAGGGGAAAAAGGCAATGGGGAGTTGTTTGATGGATATGGAGTTTCAGTTTGGGAAGATGACCAAGTTCTGGAGATGGATGGTGGTGATGGTTGCACAACAATGTAAATGTACTTAATACCACTGAGCTCGTACATTTAAAAAAATTCTTTTAAGTAGCCTCAATAGCTGCTGTCTGACACCACCCTACGATAAAGTTCAAAATGGTTTCAGACACTGACAGCTGCCGCACTGTCCAAGGAGGCTGCAGCTCCAAGGCTACGTAATCAAGCTACCTGGGGTGCAGTGGCAAGCTGTTGATGCCTGGGACCTGCTGCTAGACCTGAATACTGGAAACATGCTAGTGTTCTTGCACACTCTTGTTCCATCTTCAACAGTTATCTGGGGGAAGCACCACCAGGGGTCCAGCCCACAGAGGCATCTTTGGAGGGACCCCGGACAGACAACGGGCAGATATACGCGTGGTCCGAGCCAGTCATGGAAAGAGCCACTGGGAAGATACCGAAGGTCAGACAAAGAGGGACACAGAGGAAGAGGTGCCCAGCTGGGTAACAGAGAGTAGAGTGGGCTGGAGGAGACTAAGGATGGAAACCCACTGGGAAGCTGGTGCCCTAGATCATTATTAACCTCCCCAGGCTAAGTAAGCAGAAGTTGGGGTCTGTCCTCTAGTAGGTTACAGCCCCAGTAAGAACCCACACAAAGCATCTAAGCATCCAGGCATCTAAAGAACTCAACATCTACCATCCAACGTGTCCATCCACTTTCCAGGAAGTATGGTGATATGACTGTAAACGCAAACACAGCATCGTTCTTCTTAAAAGCCAACAGTTCCAGCTGGGCGTGGTGGCTCATACCTGTAATCCCGGAACTTTGGGAGGCTGGAGGGAGAGGACTGCTTGAGTCCAGGAGTTTGGAGTGCAGCCTGGGCAACATAGTGAAACTCCATCTCTATGAAAAATGTTAAAAATTAGCCAGGCATGATGGCACACACCTGTGACCCCAGTTACTCAGGAGGCTGAGGCAGGAGGATCCCTTGGGCCTGGAAGGTTGAGGCTGCAGTAAGCCATGACCATGTCACTGCACTCCAACTGTGGCTACAGAGCGAGACACTATCTCAAAAATTTAAAAAAAAAAAAAAAAAAAGGAAAAGGAAAAGAAATGTATACATGCAGGGAGACTACAGTGTGGGGTCAGACTGCTCACAAAGTTTCAAACATCCTGAAGCTCGGGGAGACTAAATAATTTGCCCCAAATCACACTCACTAAATATTAGCGCTGGATAGAATGCAAGCTCAGACTTCCTGAAGCCAAATCCCACATGCGTTCTCTCAGCACACAGAGGGTCTCCCACTGACTGCCTTTCTCCTTCTACTCTCTCATCTGCAGCAACCCAGTGGCCAAATTTTGCCCCATTTAAAAAGGAAGGAAAGAAAGGTCCCTGTCCTCATCTGGATAAGCTTTAGCTATGTTTTTGTAACATTCAGAAAAGGCCATAAAAGATCTTCACTGAGGGCTGTGCTAAGTATTAAGTGTTACTCAATAAACCACAGCATGGAGGTTGCCAATTGACGTTTAGCTATAACCTGGAAAGAGTACTGGCTGAATACATTTTTTCTTCTATTTCAATTTCTAGGTATCATTTATATTCAACAACCCCCACCCCCACCTCCCCCATTAGCAAGCATAAAACAAACAAAAAAAACCCACAGAGCTACAGTTTTAAGACACTACCAGAGTAGGTGGCATATTATGATAAACAAAGATGACAATAAAACATTTTTCCAGCTGTGATAAACATATTTAAGATCTATCATAGAGGCTGCCAGAGCTAAAACTGAAAACTATGAAAATTGCAAGTTGTTCATAACACAGAATTTATGTCTTAGAAGCTTTTATTTTTTAGGCAGAAGTTGTCTCACTAGGAGATCATTTCCTTACCTTTTAAAAATTTGAACTTTTAAAGCTGTGACATGTTGAGGCTGTCACATGTCCAAAGTGATTTAACAACTGGCTGAGGGATGGACTGAGGCTGAACACGGGCACATGGTCCAGCTCAGAGGCCCAGCTGGAGAAGACAATACTGCTCAGGGCAGCCCTACTAAGCCTCCAGGTGGATCCCAAAGATCTACGCCCACCAGGTGATTAGGACACTCACGTTTCATTACATTCAAATACTGTGAACAAGCAATTCAATTAACAGCTGTCTCAGTGTCTCAGATATCAGAAAAAATTAAGAAGAATGGTGAATTATGTCCAGATTTCCAAATATCCATGCCTTTGTGTCCTTTCTTGGCTTCTGAAACCATCTGTCTTCCTTTCCCAACTTAAAAAAGAAAAAACAAAAACTTTAAACAATAAACCTTGCCATGCAACTGTGACTGATGACATGTAGTTGTGAAATGGGCTTGTCAGACTCACTTATATAAGAGGATACCCACTTGATTGCAATTCATAACATCTCTAACATCTGAAAAACTTCAACAGACAATGATTTTCTCAATAAACAAAACTGTTGTGTATTACACTAAGCTGAGCTAAGATTACCTCATCCCTTAAAAACCAACGGCTGTAAACAAGTTGTAACACAACTGGGCAATGCCCATACAAGCAAAAGTCCCTTTGCAAAGCCCAGCGGACTTCCCAGCAACTTCCTGGCCTTCCGAGCAGAAACAGCCCCCAATGATGGAACTAAAGGAGGAGACTTAACAGAATTGGAGAACTTCAGATTGTGAAAGACTCGGAACAGAACACTTTACTTTTAGAATCCTAAAATAAACACAGCCAGACCACTTGAGGAATCACGGAGGTGTATCCGTGAAAAGGCACTATATCTGCTTTTTAAGTCACACATCCAAACTAGTCAGATCTCTCCTAAAACCCTTGATATCAACCCTACTCCACCCTCTTTTGATGAACACCTACTATGCCATGCACTTTGTCAGATCCTATGGAAACAAAGAACGTGTTTCCTGCCCTTAAAGAATCCCTACAACCATAGAAAGAGAAAGGGAGAGAAGCCGATACTCTCAGCACTGTGCGATCAGAATATCCAGCAGTGATACGAGATACACTGTGAGGTAGGGAGGCCACTGACATGAGGCGTTAATCAACTCTGGGGAGAGAAGTGGTGCCCGGGAGCCTGCTCCAACTTAAATGCATAGGAAGAAAAGTATAACCACTTATCACATTTGAGACCTAAATAAGACAGTAAAGTATGAATTTAAAAAGCAACCCAGGCCAGGTATGGTGGCTCATGCCTGTAATCCTAAGCACTTTGGGAGGCCGAAGCGGGTGGATCACCTGATCAGGAATTCCAGACCAGCCTGGCCAACATGGTGAAACCCCATCTTTACTAAAAAGACAAAAATTAGCCAGGCATGGTGGCACGTGCCTGTAATCCCAGCTACCCGGGAGGCTAAGGCAGAAGAATCGCTGGAACTCAGAAGGCAGAGGTTGCAGTGAGCCGAGATCATGCCACTGCACTCCAGCCTGGATAACAGAGTGAGATTCTGGCTCAAAAAAAAAAAAAAAAAAGCAACCCAGAGAAAGATACTAGTTTCTGTGTGCTTAAGGAAAATGTAAAACTATAGACAAGCTCTTCAATTAAACCTCCAATATTTCTAAATCAACTACAGTATTTAAAGAGAAAGACTCCTTTTATAATTACATCTGACACTTTTCCCCATGAAAACATCTCGGAGCACAGATATGCTTCTTCAATGTGAAGGCCGGTCTCCATGGGCCCTAAAAGGAACACTAGCTCACCTTACAGGAACACCCTCAGCAAACATGAGAGGAGCAGTCATCTTTCTCCTGGTACCTTCCCTGCTCCTCCTGGAAAACAACTCAGATAACCATAGGAGACCAAAGAGTCCTAATATGATTTAGGAGACGGAAGTTACTCAAAATCATTTCAAACAAGTTCACCACTGAACGCCTCCTGTGACCAAATAACGGTGGCAGGCCCTGAAGGTTTCAACGGTTCTGCTCCATCCACCCTGTCGTTCATTCATCAGTCCTGGCCCTAGGAAGACCCTATGCCTGAGAACCTAAGGGTGGTGAATTCCTTCCTAATTGCTCTCCACCCTACAGAGAAAATCACTAAGCTCAAAAGAAAAAGTATAAGGCCCCTATCCACATTCCAAATTGATTTCACACGACTCAACAGAAATCATAGCATTTCTCCCCTCCAACCACCCACCCTGAAGAGTGACCATCTCCTTGGCCACACACAGCGAACAACAATTCAGATGACACCAGGGGACAGACCCTAAATTCAAGTATTAGCCTAATGCAGGTCTAAGGCAGAGATGTGAACAGAATTTTTGAATCAAACCAACTGAACCACTCACCTTTACTAATACACGGGGTAAAATTCCACAGAGTTTTATGAAAGCCATGTCATAGCTCCCCCAAGAATAGCCCTGAGGTTGGAGCATAAGCCCCCGACAGGGATGGCATCCAACCACCCCAGGCAGGAGAGTCTGCTGCCTCCATCCCTGCAGCCAGGAGGCATCAGATGTCATCCAAACCATCTTCTGTGGCTCACATATCCAGCAAATTACAGCACTCCCTCAATTTAGAGGTTTATCCTTGAACTACTGCTTGGAATGAACCCAAATAGGCAAGCATTTTCTCCTCCATGAGGCTACCCATTACCTATACCCATTGCACGAGACTGCAATCAATGAAAACCTCCTGACAACTATCGGAATAGCTGGTGGTGAATACAAAGACACAAGCAGAGAAGAACTAAACAACGAGGCATATGTCATGTGCCAGGTAGACATGCGAAACAAGGTGCAGGCAGAAAGTAGAGCAGCTGCCCTCAAGATATCACAATTTATCAGCAAAGCAGACTCGTAAAGAGACAGAATCCTAACATAACCAAAGTGCTACTGAGGCTTAAAGAAGCAGAGTTATGTATCACTTAACAACAGGGGTGCATTCTAAGAAATGCATAGTTAGGTGATTTCATCATTGTGTGATCAGAGTGATCTCGATGGTATAGCCTACTACTACATACCTAGGCTATACAGTATAGCCTATTACTCCTAGGCTACCGACCTGCAAGCCTGCAGTGTGTTACTGCACTGAATACTGCAGTCAGTTTTAACACAATGGTAGGTATGTGTATTTAAACATACCTAAACATAGAAAAGGCACAATAAAAATATAGTATGATTAAAAAAAAAAAAAAAGTACAAATGGCCCGGCTCACACCTATCATCTCAGCACTTTAGAGGCCAAGCACTTGCTTGACGCCAAGAGTTCAAGACCAGCCTAGGCAATATAGTGAGATCCCATTTCTACAAAAAATTAAAAAACAAAAATTAGCATTAGCAGAGTGTGGTGGCACAAGCCTGCAGTTCTAGCTACTTTAGGGAGGCTGAGGCAGCAGAATCGCTTGAGCCCAGGAGCTCAAGGCTGCAATGAGCTATAATCACGCCACTGCACTCCAGCTTGGGTGACACAGCTAGACCTTGTCTCTTAAAAACAAAACAAAAAAAAGTATGTATGTATGTGTATATATATGTGTGTGTATATACACACACACACACACACACATATATATAGTACTAGTACGAATAAAGCTTACAGTACTAGAAGTTGCTCTTCCGGGTGAGTCAGTGAGTGGTGAGTGAATGTGAAGGTTGACTACATTACTGTACACTACTGTAGACTTTATAAATACTGTATACCTAGGTCTCACTAAATTTATTTAAAAATTTTTCTTCAGTAATAAATTAACCTTAGCTTAACCATAACTTTTTTACTTTTACAAACTTTATTTTTCTTAAATTTTGGTTCTTGTATATATTTTCTTTATATTCTTATTCTATAAGCCTTTTTCTATTTTTAACTTTTTTTTAACTTTTTAAACTTTTTTGTTAAAAACTAAGACACAAACACACACGTTAGCCTAGACCTATACAGGGTCAGGATCATCCATGTCACTGTCTTCCACCTCCATATCCTAACCCACTGGAAGTCTTCAGGGGCAGTAACCCACGCAGTCATCATCTCCTATGATAACAATGCCTTCTTCTGGATACCTCCTGAAGGACCTGCCTGAGGCTATTTTACAATTAATTTTCTGTTTAATAAGTATAAGGAGTACACTCTAAAATAACAATAAAAAGTACAGCATAGTAAATACATACACCAGTAACAGCGTTGTTTATTATCAAGTATTAGGTACCTTACACAACTGTATGTGCTACACTTTTATCTGACTGGAAGCACAGTAGGCTTACACCAGCATCATCACAAACATGTGAGTAATGCCGCGCACTACAACAGATACGATATCCCTAGGATGGAACTGTTTCAGCTCCATTATAATCTTATGGGACTGCTGTGACAGATGAGGTCCACCGCTGACCAAAACATCATGTGGAGCATGACTACAGTTAATTCTGAATGTGGATGGGGACACAAAATAAGCACAGCTCTGGCAGGTCTAATAAAGATTAAGAGAGAAAAGCAACTAAAACATCTGAGAAAACAGATACAGAGGGAATAACACCACACAGAAAATACTACATACAACTGAGCTGTAATTTTTAATTGACTTGCTGGAAATTATTAAATTACTAAAATTGATTTAAAAAGAACCAGAAGGCCAGCATGGTGGCTCATGCCTGTAATCCCAACACTTTGGGAGGCCAAGGCAGGAGGATCGCTTAATCCCAGGAGTTCAAAACCAGCATGGGCAACATAGTGAGACTCTGTCTCTACAAAAAATTTAAAAATTAGCCAGGTATGGGTTCCAGCTACTCCAGAGGCTGAGGTGGGAGGCTCGCTTGAGCCCAGTGGGTTGGGGCTACAGTGAGCCATGACTGCACCACTGTCCTGGGCAACAGAGTGAGATCCTGTCTCCAAAAAACAAAAAGAGCATCAGAGGAAAGAACCAGAAACCTGGAACAGACCAATACCCATGAAACTTTTTTAAAGCTGTCACAAAAACTAACCATTTTTTTAGGCCGGGCATGGTGGCTCACACCTGTTAATCCCAGCACTTTGGGAAGCAAAGGCAGGCAGACCACTTGAGCCCAGCAGTTCTAGACCAGCCTGGACAACATGGCAAAACCCCATCTCTACAAAAAATACAAAAAAAAAAAATTTTTTTAGCCACGTGTGGTGGCAAGCACCTGTGGTCCCAGCTACCAGGGAGGCTGAGGTGGGAGGATTGCTCAAGCCTGGGAAGTCAAGGCTGAAGTGGGCCAAGATTATGCCACTGCACTGAAGTCTTTAAAAAAAAAAAAAAAAAAAAAAAAAAAGGAATAAACTATTAGTATATACAACATGAATCTCAAAATAATTATGCTTATTGAAAAAAAAAAAAAAAAAAAATACCTATTCTTTTTTTTTTTTTTTAGGTGTCAGCCTCCAAGCATTTAACAAGTGAGTTGTTCCAAACCTTCAAAGGACAGTTTATTGCCACACTATAAAAACTGTTACAGAGAAGAAGGTAAAAAGGAAAAGTCATTAATTCGTTTTACAAAACTAGCCTAAGCCTGACAGCAAAATCTGGAAAAGAATGCATCTAAAGAGAACTGTAAAGCTATCTCATTTAAAATAAGATATTAAAAAATCTGAATATGTTAGCAAACCAAATTTAATTAGGAATTTAAACAGTCACCCACAGCAACCAAAAATAGTTTAACACAGGAATCTGAGGAGGGATTACTACCAGGTAATCTATTCCTACATCACATTAATAGGTGTAACAACAACATCTGAATCTAAATGAATGCCAAAATGACATCTGATGACATTCAACACCCAACCCTAATAAATCACCCAAGAAAACAAGACAGGCAATTCTTCAACATGATGAAAACCTCTCTTAAACCAAAAGAAACCTTACATATTGAGAAACAGAGGTATTATCATTAACATAGACAAAAAAGGACAAATATGCCTGTAATCAACATGTAACAATTCTGGATGTGCAGGCTAATGCAGCAAGACCCTATGAACAACCCTGCTTGGTTGGCCCAACCCCCATGCCCAACCCACTAGCCATACCCACTTCCATCTCCCACCTTCTAGCCAGCTGCATGCAACTCAGTTCTGGTCAAGGAGAAGCAGGGCCTGCTGGCTGAGCAGCACTTGCTGACCTGTCATTCTGCCTTTTGTCTTCATTCCTTCCCAACTTCTTCCTGCCTGAAACACAGACATAATTCCTGGAGGTCGTCTTGTGTTCACGAGGACAAAAACCACAGGCTAAGGATGAAGAAACAGAAGCCAGGAGCCCAGTCCTCACACCCTCTTTGAGCACCTCACAGCAGCCACAGACTCCTCCCCCCGAGACTGCCTGAACTTGAGAAAAATCAGCCCCTGTCGGCCTACTCCCTTATTAGGCAGCAGGCTTTCAGTTATTTTCAGCCATTTATATTCCTAAATGACACACACCTGACGGTAAGTAAAGACGTATTATGTACCAGAAAAATGGAGACCAAATTATCCTTATCTGTCATCAATGATTTTCGGCACAAAAAAATCAGTAAGAGTCAACTGAGAAACTATTATAACGAATAAGAGCAATCAACAAATTGGGTAGATACAAGGTAAGTACAGAAAATACCAGAGCTTTCCTCACATACAACCAATAATCATCTAAAAGAAACAAGGGAGGTCAGGCATGCTGGCTCACACCTGCAAAGTCAGCACTTTGGGAGGTGAAGGTGGGAGGATCACTTGAAGCCATGAGTTTGAGACCGGCCTGGGCAACACAGCAAGACTCTGCCTCTAAAGGAAAAAGAAAAAACTTAGCCAGGCATGGTGGCGCATACCAGCAGTCCCAGCTGGTGGTGCATACTCCAGCCTGGGTAACAGAGCAAGACCCTGTGTCTCAAAAATGGAAAAAAAAAAATTTTAAATATTAAAAAAAATGGGGAATAAAGACAACTCCTACATGAGCAACAAAAAGTGTTCATTAACCAGGAATAACCCAAAAGGAAAAAAGTATACAATCTCTATGACCTTCTGTGATTTCTTCACAGATAGATAAAAGTTGAGTAAATGGAGAAACACAGAATGTCCTTGAATGAGTAATTCAAATATTTGGAAATGTTTTCTCCCAAACTGATTTATTAACAATCACAATCAAAATCTAATGAATTTGTGTTTTTTTGGACGAGTAGCGGAGAATTGCAAAAACAAAACAACATACACACACACAAAGTTCACCTGAAATAATGGTGCTTCAAATTTTTTTTTTAACCTGAGTGGAGATTCTTCCTAGAAGATGTTAACATGTATAATGAAGCTACAGTGTTTAAGACAAAATGATTTTACCACTAAAAGGCAGATCAGTGGGAGAAGACAGCTTTAAAATAGTGGGAGAAGAGAGCTTTAAGAGTCTTGGCCAGGCACGGTGGCTCACGCCCGTAATCCTAACACTTTGGGAGGTCGAGGCGGGTAGATCACCGAGGTCAGGATTTCAAGATCAGCCTGGCCAACATAGTGAAACCCCATCACTACTAAAAAGACAAAAATTAGCCGGGCATGGTGGCACATGCCTGTAGTCTCAGCTACTCAGGAGGTTGAGGCAGGAGAACTGCTTGAATCCGAGAGGTGGAGGTTGCAGTGGGCCGAGATGGCGCCACTGCACTCCAGCTTGAGCAACAGAGTGAGACTCTGTCTACAAAAAATAATAATAGGCCCGGCGCGGTGGCTCAAGTCTGTAATCCCAGCACTTTGGGAGGCCGAGCCGGGCGGATCACGAGGTCAGGAGATGGAGACCATCCTGGCTAACACGGTGAAACCCCGTCTCTACTAAAAAATACAAAAAACTAGCCGGGCATAGTGGCGGGTGCCTGAAGTCCCAGCTACTCGAGAGGCTGAGGCAGGAGAATAGGCGTAAACCCGGGAGGCGGAGCTTGCAGTGAGCTGAGATCCGGCCACTGCACTCCAGCCTGGGCAACAGAGCGAGACTCCGTCTCAAAAAAATAATAATAAAAAAATAATAATAGTAATAAATACAGTCTCTAGCTAGGCTAGACACGGTGGCTCACACCTGTAATCCCAACACTTGGGGAAGCCGAGGTGGGCGGATCACCTGAGGCCGGGACTTCAACACGAGCCAGGCCAACATGTAGAAACCCGTCTCTACTAAAAATATAATAAAAAATAGCCAGGCGGGGTGGCGCACGCCTATAATCCCAGCTACTTAAGAGGCTGAGGCAGTAGAATCACTTGGAGCGGGGAGGCGGAGGCTGCAGTGAACAGAGATCGCGTCTCTGCACTCCAACCTGGGCAACAAAGCGAGACTCTGTCTCAAAAAAAAAAAAAAAAGGAAACATATTGTTCGATAATCCAGTGAAGAAAAAAACAGCACAATGTGGGGAAACTAAATTGTCAACAGGAGGAGGTATCTTACTTAAGTACAAATACATTCTAGAAGTATTAAAGAATTAAAAGAAAAAGATAAGGCATCAATATGCATGATTAACTTTAACTGATTTTGACTTGAGTATAAACTTACTAAGCAAGAGAATTAAAGATCATAATGAAGAGACTGCTGTTCTATATTAAAATGATACAACTTTTTAAATGCTAAAATTGCAAGGCTCAATTTAGTGTTCAATTCTGGTGGAGTATGGATGACAGACACAGCTCCTGGAAGCTGAAACTAAGAGTTTTCTGCAAAATATTTTGGCAATATTTATCTAGGATCATGCACACTTATACAATTCTTATTCCTTAATTTCCACTTTCAGGAATCTAGCCCAAAGAATTTATCAACGTAGCACATCAACAACAATACACAATAATTTTATCACCATTTTTTAATGATCGAAATTATAAAATGGGCCAGGCATAGTGGCTCACACCTGTAAATCCCAGCACTCTGGGAGACCAACGTGGACAGATCACTTGAGGTCAGGAGTTTGAGACCAGCCTGGCCAACATGATAAAACCCCATCTCTACTAAAAATACAAAAATTTGCCAGGCGTGGTGGCATGCACTTGTAGTCCCAAATACTCGGAAGGCTGAGGCAGGAGAATTGCTTTAACCTGGGAGGCAGAGGTTGAAGTGAGCCAAGATCACACCACTGCATTCTAGCCTGGGTGACAGAGGAAGACTTTGTCTCCAAAAAAAAAAAAAACTAAAATACCTAAATTTAGCATTTATATAGAATAATTTTAATTTTAATAATTTCATTAAAGACCACATTCCAGGTGATAAAGATATAATGGTATGGGCAGAAATTCACAGTGTGTGTGTACATAGTATACTATTATTTTTATTTTTTAAAATATATAGATACACTTATATAAATATAAGTTTAGGGGGAAAAAATCGCAGGAAAATACAACAAAATATTAACAATGGTTACCTTGAGATTAAGGATAATTTTTATTTTCCTTTTTTAGAGAGAGACAGAAAACTTATTTTCTAATTCTCTCCTCATAGTCATCTATTACTATTACAATTTGAAAAAAGCAATACACATAATAAAATACTTGTAGTGTCTGGCGGCAGGCAAATGTGTCCCTAATCAAAGGTTCATTGTTCGTCATAGCTGCACATTATTTTTAAATAGGTCAAATATGTGAAGTCATTCTAGTGCTATGTGTACACGTGATTGTTGAATCAATGATAAGAGCCCTCAGAACGCACTCTGTAGACCTCATATAAAGGAGACAATGGGCTCTTCTGGAAGAGAAGTAACTGGAAGGATGAGGAAGCCTAGGGTTATGACACTGATGGTCATCTTGGAACTCTAAGGATCTCCATTTCTTTAATTTACATTTATAGAACATCCACCATATGCAGGTACCAGGCATTCAAGAATGAACATAGTTCTTGCTTTCACTTAGTTAACAGTTTCTCCTCCAAAATTTTATGTAAAGCAATCATGACCACTGTACTTTTTCCCTTTCAGGTATGTCTAATCGTGATGTGGTAACAAATTCTGTTTCAATGCAACAATCAGATTTCCTGTATAGTAATTATTTTAAAATATGTCTGAAACCCACTCTCTCAAAAAGCTGAGACTTTAATCGCTATGACTTTTGAAGACACCAATTTTCTGGAACCTATAGATAGCATTAACATTTCAACTATTCAGAGGCCACCACTCATTCACTCTGCCAATGAAACTTGTCTAAGTCCTTAAGATAGCTTCTCTAGAGAAGAGAAGCGTGGCTGTACATTTTGTCCAAATTTTTTTCAGAGAAACTACAACCACAGTGGAAAGTTCACTGGATGAGGAGAAAAAGGAACAGGGTAAAAGATGCTGGCCTCAGACATGCAAAATACAAAATACAAAATACAGCGCCTGGCACAGACCTGGTGCTTATCAGGTATTTGCACAATAACTATTTTGCAGAATGAACAGCAGGCTTAAAAAAGCAGTTGCCCATCTGCTCACTCAGAGCACCCAGCTTCCAAGAGCACTACACCATCAGCAGAAATTGCAAAGATTCCTTCACCGCCAAAGGTGAGGCCAGGAGTGTCTGTGACTGCACAACATGTACCCAGCATGGGGGAATCCAGTGGTCACTGCCCCATTCAATGCAAGCACAGGTGTTTTCAAAGATGATCTGTAAAGCTACTAAGAGTTAAAGGTCTTTCTGCTTTAAAAACAAACAAAACAACTAAAAAGTCATGGCCCAGGGATTTGAGTCTTTTCTTTCCATTTCTATTATTGAGAGAGCCTCCAGAAGACTACAGCTAAGACAGCTGTTATTTTCCTACTGGAAGGGCGGCTGAGGAAAGGTAAAACAGAGTGAGAATGATCATCTATTTACTGTACAACCTGCTAGTCCACCACCAGAAGTATGCAAACAAGAGCTTCAGAAGATGGCTATTCCACCAGTAGATCGATTAACCAAATAGTGTAATGATACACACAATGTCACTGACATGCCAGTACATCAATCAGTTATAGAGTATAAAACCACGTGTGGTCCAAAAGGACCCTACAGCAATCCCCAAGAATGCTAGGTGGCACAGTAGCTTATGTCTATCAGCCCGACTACTCGGGAGGCTGAGGCAGGAGGATCACTTGAGCCCAGGAGTTCAAGGCTGCAGTGAGCCATGATCACATCACTGCACTCCAGCCAGGGTGATACAGCAAGACCTCATTTTTTAAAAAAAGTAAAATAAAATAAAAAGATGCTCCCATGTGACACTGGCTTACAATGCAAGCTAGTGTCTCCAAAGAAGACTTACTGAGCTACACAAAGGAAGCTGGACATTAGGAATCCCACCCAGAAACATTTGTGTTAATCCTTACGAAATTGCTGATTAAGTATCACCAGATACGCTGCTTCAACTTTCTAGGAAACTGTATTTAGGGGGAAAAAAATCCATTCAGCATAAATGAAATGATTATTGGACCAAAATTAGTTAACCCAATCAGAACTATTTGAGTGACCAAGACATTATCATCCTATAAAGCTGGAAAGGTTTTTGTATTTCTCAAAATTTTATGACTCTCATCACAAATGAGACCAGAAGAAATATAATGTTTAGCATGGAAGCATTTGAATTGTAGGCACTTTTGCTAACCTACACTTTTTTTTTTGAGATGGAGTCTTGCTCTATCACTCAGGCTGAAGTACAATGGCGCCATCTTGTCTCACTGCAACCTCCGCCTCCCAGGTTCAAGTGATTCTCCCACCTCAGCCTCCCGAGTAGTTGGGACTACAGGTGCACACCACCACACCCGGCTAATTTTTGTATTTTTAGTAGAGGCGGAGTTTCACCGTGCTGGCCAGGCTGGTCTCAGGCTTGGCCTCTGAACCCAAGCCGAGCCATGGCATCCCCTGTGACTTGCACTTATTAGCCCAGAT
The DNA here is from genome assembly GCF_000951045.1 of Mandrillus leucophaeus. Taxonomy (NCBI): domain Eukaryota; kingdom Metazoa; phylum Chordata; class Mammalia; order Primates; family Cercopithecidae; genus Mandrillus; species Mandrillus leucophaeus. Next base: position 1,368,465 of record NW_012109919.1, read on the forward strand.
GGCCTGAAGTAACTGAAGAATCACAAAAGAAGTGAAAATGCCCTGCCCCACCTTAACGGATGATACTCCACCACAAAAGAAGTGAAAATGGCCGGTCCTTGCCTTAAGTGATGACATTACCTTGTGAAAGTCCTTTTCCTGGCTCATCCTGGCTCAAAAAGCTCCCCCACTGAGCACCTTGTGACTCCCACTCCTGCCCGCCAGAGAACCACCCCCCTTTGACTGTAATTTTCCTTTACCTACCCAAATCCTATAAAACGGCCCCATCCTTATCTCCCTCCACTGACTCTCTTTTCCGACTCAGCCCGCCTGCACCCAGGTGATTAAAAAGCTTCATTGCTCACACAAAAGCTGTTTGGTGGTCTCTTCACACGGACACGTAAGACACCGACCACAGGTGATCCGCATCGGCCTCCCAAAGTGTTGGGATTACAGGCGTGAGCCATGGCACCTGGCCTTATCTACATTTTATTTCATGAAAAGATTTGTGGGAAAATGTTAAGCCTGGGTACATCATTTTCTTGGTTACTTTGGATCCTTCTCCTTTGTTGCAAGAATCATAAATATTCCCAATTCTTTTATAGGCAAAAATGAAACTTGTACCCAAATATGTCCTTTAAAAATAAACATTAAACATTATGAGGGAAACAATTGGCATTGTGGAAAATGTCTGTGCACCCTGGCTAAGCAACTCACTATTGCTTGGATTGTATTAATATCCACACCATAAAGCTAAGAAAGAACTTAAATTTTAGCCTCTGTATTTCTCTGCTGATTAAGCTGCAGTTCTTTCAACTTATCGCCTTCATACTTGCCTGTCCAAACAAAAAGATCTCACGAATTCCATTGAAATAGCCCAAACAAGAGCCTAAACTTGCAAAGCTATTTTTCAGAGCTCAATAGTACAACAACAGGAAGTAGGACTTCTGGGATAGGGATTTTGCTATTTATTTTTTCTTTCAATGGACGCTTTTAAGCAAGAGAGAAAAAAAATCTACAGGCATTACAAATCCTGGAAGCTATGAATCAGGAAGTGGGAAATGGCTGATCCTGAAATGGCCAGCCTGAAAATTCTGGCTCTTTTATGTAGTCAAGTCTCCGAGGCCAGGAATTTCAGAAATCTTAGGCATTTTGCATTATTTTCTGAATCTTAAAAGAGCTGAGACTTGAGAGAAAAGAGAAGGGCCAGGATAAATGAACCAATAAGGAAGCCCTCAGTCTCCAGCTCCATGCCCCCATCACCACACAAACCTTGCCCCCATAATTACAAGCTCAGTTGGGACATGCTCCTTACAAATGGGGTTTTGTTTACAATGCTGCTAAGGAGAAGGGGGTGATAGCCCATGGTTTCTGCAGACCCAGGCTTCAGCTTTCTCATTCTTTCCCAATGTTGAATCTGGAATGGACTCGGGACCCCAAATATTTCACAACTCCAAACACCCTACAGTTGATTAAAAACAATGGTCACTTTTGTTTTCAGCAAAGACTATACCTGATTTTTGCTAAGTCTAAGTAAAACGCAAAAACCCATGCAACAAACCTGCACGAATGCTTTCAGATATGCAGATTTGAAGCGGGGGGGGGGGGGGAGGCACTGCTCTCTTTTGAGCAAATAGAGATCCAGTAGATCCAGTAACAGAGCAGGGCTCACTCTGCAATGGCTGCATTTGCATCAATGTGAGACACCAAACAAATGCCCGCACATGGGAATCTAGTATGTGGATCGAGGCAAAAGAGGGCATCTTTATCCTTCCAAATATGACAACTCAATCGAAAACTTCTCATTCCAAAGTCCTAAGGGTCCCTACAACAGGAAGCTACTGGAGCTTGTGAAATTATTTCCAATTATTTTCTATAGAAATTAAACATATCAATTCTATTGGCAGGTCATGTGAGATGACAGGTTTAAAAACGTATGTTGATTAGGGGAGAAAAGCAAAGAAAAAAAATAGAAGAAAATAAAGTCATTTCCTGTGTCAGCTGTAATTTGGGAGGCTTTTTTCCAGTGTCCTTCTAAGTGAATCTGCCATAATCAAATATAGTCAAATATAACTGCAATGTGCAAAAGCACAGTGATGACCTGAGAGGGACGTGCCACCCAGAACCCTTGGGACCAGTCTTCTATCTCTTCCAACAGACATCCACTACCACCTCTCCAGAATTATTTCATAAACACCAGTAACCTCCCATGTGTTTCTTTAACTTAGCACAAATAAGAGAACCAATATGTAACGGATGATTTTTAGCTCTTAAGAACCAACCATTCCTCTTAGCCCAGCCTCTACAGACTTGGAAAACCATCCCCGATTTGCCCCCAGCCTCATCCCCCACTACAACCTAAACAAACCTTCCTCTCCAGCCTTGCTACCAGCCGCAACATACATTTTTAAAGTTCTGACACCAAGACCACCCTAGTATAATCCTTCTGATCATCTAAGCACCCTCCTCCAGGAGACCTCCAAGATTCCTCTGGGAAAAATGATCTCTTCCTCCAATTCCAGGGCTCTTTCCCAGTGTGCTCACTCTATTCTCACTCATAAAAATATCTGGTCCCATTCCACAGCTATGCACACCTTATCTTCTCAAAAGACAATGTAAAGCTCTTTTTAAAACAGGGGCTGCATTTTACACACCTTACATACCTCCTGCAGGTCCCCGAACATCCAAACACTCCAATTTGTCTCTGTCTCCAAATCCTACAAAACCAAATTATCTCTACTCAGCTCAGCTCAGCATCCCAGGTGCCCCTGGGATCTACCTCATCTGCCTCCTCTGCTCTAGAGTAAAAGCAACACAAGTCACCCCCACTCTGCTGCCCACTATAGCCGAATCCAAGGGGCACTCTCAGCCCATGCTCTTATCAGTGCACTGGGGGCAGGCCTGGCATCTACCAAGCACCAGAAATGCCCCTCCGAGCTTTGTGCAGCCTGCTTGCCAGGCAGACGGCCTCCGGGGCCAGGTTTAGCACGGGAAGCTAGAACATGGAGTTGACTGCACAGCCTGGAGCAGACACACCTCAGTTTCCACACCCACCTGACAAGGCTGCCCAGAGGACTGACGGAAGTCAGTGTTTCACCCATTGCCCTAATGGGAAGACAGTGTTTCACTCACTGCCCACACCTGGAAGCAAAAGGTCCCAATGTTCCTACTCCATATCCTGCCCTGTCATGCTCTGTCCAGATATCTAACCCTCACCTTTCTCTGTCCATCAAATAGTAAGAATTCATAGCAGCCAGCACATATGACCCTGAGGGCAACGTTCTAACAAAGCCAAAGAAAAGGTGGCACACTGGCATTCAATTCAAATCCCAGGGTGGCAAGAAAAAGGTCACTAGTTCCCTGAAAATAACTGGCATGCAAAATTCAAACAGGTAATTGGGGTGGAGTTCACGGAACAAAAGGGAAGGGAAAACCTCACATGGGTTGGTATCCTCTTCATTTAAGCACACTGTCTTCAGGCAGCAGAGGTTCCAAGGTGCATGCTAAACACCCCTGCGCAAGTTTCAGAGCAGCAGATAAAAGGGGCTAACCAGGCCCTCAGGAAGCCCAACCGGCACACACAGGGAGCCAAGTCGGTGAAAACCTTAAGCCTGTCTCATCTGTGTCTAAACTGCTCACAGGATTAACAAGAAGGCTTGATCGATACTGATTTTAGTCATGGGAGTGACTCATCACGAAATTCTACCCAGCTTAAAGCTCAGCTGTGAACAGAAACAAAACAACATAATAGCAGGGTCAGATTTAAAATAGCAAGTATGACTGGTAAACAGTTAATGCTTATAAACAATTCACAATCACCTTCCCAGCCTTCTGGATTTGCTGGGAGAGGAAGAAGTACCACTGAGGGCTCTGAAGTGGGCTGCAGCAGTAAGTCTGTCTTCTGTGTCAACCCTTCCAACTCACTGATGCTGGTGTCAGCTTTACAAAACAGACCCTGGGGAGGGTCAAAAGCAGCTGCTTTTAATTGAATTCCACAGATCTGATGGGTATGTGTGCTCACTGAGGAGGGGAGAGAGGAGGAATGTACTTACATGGAACAGAGTTTTCAAAGAGTGAAATTTAAGCTCTCCTGGAATATAACTTCCTCTATGTAGCTCCTGCAGAGTTTAAAATAAGCAATTTATTTGTCCTAAAATGAGAGAAATGGGGTCATATACAATTTCTCAATAATTCAGTTCCTATCAAACTGCATTCACTTCAAGAAAAGCAATGGGGTGCTCAGAAGGTGCACTAAACATTTCAGGCATTTAGTTAAGGAGGCGAATGTGCTCAGTGCCATGCTGAAGACATGTACTTTCAAGTACTGGATTCCATGTAAATTTTAATAATCTGTAACCAACTCTCAGACCTGGCCAAGAACTTCCATAGAGTGTCCTGGTCTTGAGATCCCTTCACTATGGCAAACTGCTCCACTGTTATGAACTACATGACTGTGTCCCCTCAAATTCATATACTGAAGCCCCAACGCCAAATACCCTCAGTGGTATCTGAAGGTGGGGCCTTAGGGAGGTAATTAGGTTTATATGAGGTCCCAAGGGTAGAGTCCCCATCATGGCAACAATGCCCTTACATAAACAGGAGACCAGAGGACACACAACAAGACATTTGTCATCTGCAAGCCAAGAAATGGACCCTCATCAGAAACCAAATTTGGTCGGCACCTTGATCTCAGACTTCCAGCCTCCAAAACTGTGAGAAACATAAGTCTGCTGTTTTAGCCCTCAGTCTACAGTAATTTGTCACAGCAATCTGAGCTAAGACATCCATACAGCCCTGTAAGAGAACCAACTCAGGGAAGAGCCACACCTCTCATTATCTGACACCACCTCCTGCCTGATGACCAGGCAAAACAAGTACATACACAAACAAGCAAAAGGGGAGGATGAAAGTGGTCATTCGAGTTTACTTTGGAGGTACACAGAAAATGCAAGTCCAACTTCCAGGCACAGACCAGCTGCCAGCAGCAGGATTCTTCCCATTGGTCCCAGACCAAGGTGAACCACTCCTCTAGGCGGGACAGAGAAAGCTCCTCTGGAAGCCAGACAAGCTCAGCCACCTCAAAGTCTTGTTTGGAATCCAGCAGGTCCAGGCCTGAGCCCTGGCGCCTGGTTAAACCAAAGGATGACAACCAAGCAGAAAAAAACAGCCCCAGAGAGTATCTGCTGGAAAGGCCGACAGGCGGACCTGGCCTTCGACACGCAGCATGCGTGCCAGGATCTCAAGCAGCGCATCCCTCCAAGCTTCCTCACCTGCAAGGCGAAGCCTCTAGCCCTCTTCTACTTTTGGGACACTCAGATTCTTGTCTGCAGAGGTCAATCCCTTTCTTTCAAGGGCTCCCCGCTCTGTAATGAGGGAGTCCATTTACAGTAAAAAAAAAATTGAGTTGTCAAAACAAATGAAAAACGTCCAGTATAATCATAATCAGTGAGGAAACCAAACATCTAAATAATTCTGTCTTCTGGAAAAGAAAATGAAAAAGGAATTACACGTCACATGGCTGATCAGTAATAAATTTCATTTTGTGACTACGGTAGCATGAGAGTTTGACTCCTGACTTGCTTTCTTTGAAAGAAAAATATGATCTGCAATACTATCTCTTGTTATGGAAAACAGACCCATTCCTCGTGACTCAGCTCAAACCTGCACTTTTTTTTCAAGGTCTTTCCTGACCTCACAGTTCCCCCGCAGGGATCCCATGGTACCTAGGACTGCCAAGGACAAGGACTGGTCTCCTTGAATTTGTCTCCCCCACTATTCCAAGCATATACTCGCATAAACAATTGAGAAATAAGCTTTTTAAAATTGTGGTAAAATATACACAACAAAGAACTTAACATTTTAACCCTTGTTAAGTGTACAGTTCACTGACATTGATTCACAAGGTTGCTCAACCACCATAACCATCCATCTCTAGAACTTTTACATGTTCCCAAACCGAAACTCTGTACCCATTAAACATCAATTCCTCACTGCTCCCTCCCCTGAGCCTCTATTCACCGCCCCTCGCCATTCTACTTTCTATCTCTATGAATGCAACTACTCTACATACCTCATGTAAGGGAAAGAATCATGCAGTATTTGTCCTTTCGTGACTGGCTTCTTTCACTTCACATAGTATCTTCAATGAAGGTTCAAAGACACTAGCACATCATAGAATTTCCTTCCTTTTTTAAGGCTGAATTATATTCCATTGTATGGATATACCACATTTTGTTTATCCATCCATCTATGGATGGACCCTAGAGTTGCTTTCACTTTTTGGCTATTTTGAACTATTTGCTGCCATGAACATGAGTCTACAAGTATCTGTTCGAGCCCCTGCTTTCACTTCTTTTGGGCATATACCCCAAAGTGGAACTGTTGGATTATATGGCAATTCTATGATGAATTTATTGAGGAAGCACCATATCATCTTTCACAGTGGCTGTGCCATGTCACAGTCTCACCAGTAAGGCACAAGGGTTCCAAAGTCTCCACATCCTGGCCTATGCTTGTTATCATCTGCTGTCTTTGGTAATAGCCATACTAATGAGTATGAAGTACCAATTGTGGGTTTGACTTGCATTTCACCGATGGCTGGTGACTTTCAGCATCTTTTCATGTGCCTATTTGCCTCAAAGAATAAGTTTTAAATCAAAATAATAACTCCTCCTCCTCCTAAGAGACCTCTCATCACAAAAAGCAAACAGTATCTCTACTTACTAGCATTGTTAAACTGGTTAGTCTGGGCTCAAAACACTTTATTTTCCTTGCAAATACCACCATAGGCAACATTCGCTTAGCAAGACCATTCAAGCCCATCTACCAAGTTGCCTAAACAGGACTAACCTTGAATTCTGGTCTTAGGAAGACCCTGTGCAATCCAGGGAGCAGAGCAAGAGGGCAGCTCCTTCTCTCACCATCCTGCATCAGGCAACATACTGCAGCTGGCTTTCACCTGACTGAAGCCTTCTGCTCTGGCAGCTGGGGGGCCTGCTCCAGGTGGGGACACTCATCCTTGCAAGCAGCCATCAACGTACAAAGGGCACAGGTTCTCCGGTTTCTCCACCTTCAATTTAAAATACCCTAGCTTGTTTTGCAGATACTTAATCTAAGTGTTTTTCAGATCCTGTGCCCTACATTTTGGCTGGAAACAAAGTCCCACTCACATCCCTCATGCTCGTGACCAGGCTCTTCCCCAGAAGGCCACATGACCCCCAATTACCTACCTCTCCTTGAAGAAGGAAGAGACTGAAGGACCAAGGGATATCCACAGTTCACACTGATCTGTGAATGATCCACAACGGTGATCCCTGACCTGGTGGCCTTCTCAAAAGGGCCTTGGAATCCAAATGACCCATTTCCTGGAGGAAGATGCTTCACCCCTGAGGCAGATGCAGAGTCAGGAGGGAGACAGGGACAGAAAAGGAGGGAGCTGTGTTGCTATCCCCAACAGAGTGCTTGTGAAACTCTCTTTACATAAAATGAAGCTGGGTTCCTAATTCTGCAGTCAAAAAAAAAAAAAAAAAACGACAAATGTAGCTAGGAGCAAAACATCAGAATCAATACGCACCCAAAGGATACTTTTTGTTTTAAAGAAAGTAAATAACTTCTAATGTGTATTTCCTCTATCCTTAGCAACAGTATCAGTTAACTCTTAGTGTTTATGATAAGCCCTAGGTTCTAAGAAATGTGCATGTATTCCGCTCATGAAGTACTGGTAACGATCCTCCAAGATGGGTGGCACCTTTTTTTTTTTTTTTTGAGATAGAGTCTCACTGTTGCCCAGGCTGGAGTGCAGTGGCGCGATCTCGGCTCACTGCAACCTCCAACCTCCAACCTCCAACCTCCGCCTCCCAGGTTCAAGCAATTCTCCTCCCTCAGCCTCCCGAGTAGCTGGGATTACAGGCACATGCCACTATGCCTGGCTAATTTTTATATTTTTAGTAGAGACAAGGTTTTACCATGTTGGCCAGGCTGGTCTCGAACACCTGACTTCAGGTGATCCGCCCCCCTTGGCCTCCCAAAGTTCTAGAATTACAGGCGTGAGCCACTGCACCCTGTCTGATGGGTAGATTATCTTCCATTTTACAGATAAGGAAAGGAGAGCAGAGAGGGTAAATAATGTGCCCCCAGTACAACCCATCAGTAGACTTCTAATTCTCTGGCTCTGGACTCTAATCCTAATCTCAGAAGGGAATGGTGCCATCAAACAAGATTGGGAGAAAAGGTAGAAGGCCTGCTTGCTAGTTGGGAAAAGCAGAGACTGTCTGAAACACTTAAACTCTACTTGCTCCAACAGGTGAACACAATTGAAAATTCAGAATTCACTCTCCTAATAGCTGGAAAGTATTACAAAGCCCACAGGCCAAATGATATCACCCTCCCAGGAAGTCTCTTGCATTATTGTGTTTTTTAATGTTATTTGTCAAGTGAAAACAAACACAGTGGCAGAACAGGCAGCACCCAGCGAGTGGCACTAATAGTGGACTAAGGATGGGCAATTGCTTCTCATCAAGGACCACAATGTGTCTAGTCAGTTTACAAACATAAATCAATACAAGTTCAAAAGCATCAGTAGCAAAGTCCAGGCCTGGATGCGAAGCTGGCACCCCTCTTTAAACAAATTGTTCCTCTCCACTTGCATGGTAAGGACCGGAAAGAGCCCTGCCACGTTGGCCAGCTCTTGCAGGGTAGCAGAGGTCACATCCCTCTCCCAGCCTCAGGAAATCCAAGGCCACTGCATCAGCCTGGCCCGACCCAGAACCAGCCTTGGGCCCAGTCGGCCCAACTCAGAAAAAGGCAGGGATCAGTCTCCAGCCTGGACTCCTCTAAAAGCCAGAAAGCAGTGCCCCAGCAAATGAACAACAAGAGCGCTCACCTGAAATGGTTTCACCTTCATTTTTAGAGAGGAACACATTAGGAGGGCGTATTACTCCACGGGTTTTAACCCTGGCCCTTGATGCTACCAGGTACCCATGATGCCCCTAATAAAGGTGAGAATTCTTCCACTTTTCTAACATTCAGCTATTTTTTTAAAAACTTGAACACTGCAGTTTCCGGAGAACTTTGCTATGTGAATTACCTCACTGCAGGTTTGCTCCCCTAGCTCTCTCCATTCCATGCCTTAAAAGTGCCAGGTGTCTCCTTGGGAGCTGCTCTGTGCTACTGCCGCCAGTCCTGCAGCCAACCTGTTTTGCAGGTCCTGCCTCTCCATCCACTGGGACCTCTCTCTCGACAAATCACCCCAGCCCACAGCTTCTCTGGCAAGCCAGCCCCTCACACTGAGGACCCCTGTCTCACCAGTCACCTCCCTCAGCTGGGCCAACCTGTCCAGCCCGTTCCTGCTTCCCTGGTCTCAGGTCTAGAGACAACACTTCCCTCCCTGAGCCTGTCCTCACTGCCTCCCTCATCTATACCATCACTGCTCACACTAGGGTGTCTATCTGTCCCCTAATCCTGACTCCATCGAGAGGCCAGAGCAGCCTCCCCAGAACACCCTTCTCAGCAGGTCCACTGCAATGGTGCAAAAGGTTTTAAAGCTCCCCATTCTCTAGCCAGCAGTCAATTCCTTCCCAGCACACAATGGATTCTGACACCCTCTCCACTCCATCAGTGCACACTGCCACCCACACCACACATGGTCCCTTCCTCTCCTGGGGAGCTGCCTCCTTGGATCTCCAGAGTCAAATATTTAGGGCACACTGAAGTCAAGACATCCTCCTTAAAGCTTCTCAAGCCATTCTGCAGCTCTGTGACCCCACTGCCTGCAGCCCACACACTTCTGTCCACTCAGCATCCCATAACTTAGCACTAAACTGATAGCGTCTGTTACTCTCCACCAGTAGTTGAGTTGTCCCAACTAGACAACAAGCTCCTTGAGGAGAAACAAATATATATCATATTCGTTCACATGCTTTCCATGGAGCAGAAAACCACTGGAGGCCCTCAATCTACATATCAGAAACAGGGTTCCATACTTTGTCACCACTCACCTTCCACCCCCACTCCCCCTCCACAGGTAGGGACATGACCTTGAACCAGTCAGCCTGGTTAACCTAAAAACCCCTTCTCTTCAGGCACAGAGAAGCAAGGCGGTTACTTAGTGGTTTCAATGACCTGAGACTCAGATTTCTGAGCTCAAATCTTTCACTGTAGATGTGCAAAAAAAGACCCTCCTTGGCCAGGCACAGTGGCTCACACCTGTAATCCCAGCACTATGGGAGGCCGAGGTAGGTGGATTGCTTGAGGCCAGGAGTTTGAGACCAGCCTGACCAACATGCCGGAACCCCGTCTCTACTAAAAAAAAAAAAAAAAAAAAAAAAAAAAAAAAAAAAAAAAAAAAAAAAAAAACAACAAAAACAAAACACACACACAGACACACAAAAATTAGCCAGGCGTGGTGGCACACGCCTGTAATTCCAGCTTCTTAGGAAGCTGATCCACAAGAATTGTTTGAACCTGGGAGGAAGAGGTTGCAGTATAGCACAGGTTGCAGTGAGCGGAGATTGTACCACTGCACTGCAGCCTGGGCAACGGAGCAAGACCCTGTCTTTAAAAAGAAAAAAAAAAAAAAAACCGGCCCTCTTCAACTGGCAGCAATGGCAGCAATGCCCTGGTGTTGTGGGGAAGGAGGACTGGAGGCCCCAGAGAGAGCCCACTAGGGCCACCACCATGAGGAAGAGAAAAAAAGAGAAAAGCATCCATTTATTGGATGCTTTCTATTTGCCAGTTTTGCTGGGCAGATTGGATACATTATCTATTGCTAATTCTCATGGCATCCCTGCTACAGCAGTGTTATTCCAATCACAGGCAGAGACACTGAGGCCTGGAGCTCCCTTTCCAATATGCCTCCATGCATGGGAGAGAAGGAGACAGTGAATTGTTTGAGAGGACAAAGCTTCAAAGGAAGCCCTGCACATGTGCGAACCCCACAGAGAAGAGCAGAGCAAAGGCAGGCCAGGCTGTCTAGGTAAGTCCACATCCACCCGGTTCAGCATTCACATGGGAATTTCACAAGATGTTTTTTTACAAGCTGCTCTTGAAAATTAACATTCCAGCTTCAAATGATTATGTTTACATTTTCTGCAAAAAATATCCCACCCTGCTCCTCGGGAGAGGAGACTTTAACGATAATTTCTAAGGTGTTCATTAAGTTCAGGAGTCCTCTTTACATCAACCTAGACAAGTAAACTTTCTTTTGTCCAGAGGTAGGGAGCTGGCCTGTCTCAAATTGTCTCCAAGGCCCTCACCAGCAACCAAAACCGGCAGGGTTGGGAAGGATGCTTAAGTGATAAAGAGATCTTTAGGACCTTGCTACTGTCCCTCCCAGGAGTTAACGCAAAAGTTTACTGGCCTCACCAAGAAAACAATGCAAGAAATAGAAGCCAACTTCCATACATGGTAATTCTGCTAGTTCCAATCACATCTCCCTAAAATCTCTCTCTCTCTCTCTCTCTCTCTCTCTCTCTCTCTCTCTGCCTAGTGTTTTGAGATCTGAAGGCTGGAAGGGCCTGTGAAATGACCTAGGTTCACCCTGTCACTCAAGGTCAGCAGGTGTGCAAGCACCCACCCAACTTTCTGAGATGCCACCCTGGCCCTCTGCATCAGGCCACTCTGGAGATCACCAGGCAGCCAAGATCAGCCTACAGATGCTTCCTCCTCAGGCACCCAACTCCACGAAGGTTTAAAAGCACATTACAGACATAAATTGGTGCCAATGAATTATTCATTACATCTTACCTATAGGGAACTTATGGAACAAAGTCTCCATCCACAGGGATGAGGTGATCTGGACACAAGGCCAGACTCACAAATGACTGTTCCAGGAGTTCTAATTTTTTAATTTACCTCAATGTACAAAAAACCTAATGAAACAATGATTTTAAAGATAATTTTATTACTTCAAGTTCCATGCAGCAGTAACTGGTGTGATAAAATGTTTCAGCTGGCAGAGGTGCAATGATTAGATGAAAATAAATGTGTACAAAAAAGCGCTTCAAAGTGAATGGGGAGTATCCCTTTAAGAAGTCTTCAGTTTCTTCAGCTCCTCCTACATGCCAGGCACTGGGCCACCTCCTGGGAATTCAAAGATAACCAAGGTACCATTTGGGGGAGATGCCCAAATAGGAGGTATAGCAAGAGACCAAGTCAGTGCAATCATTCTGCATGCAGAATGAAGGCCAGAGAGAGGGTGAAATTACAGCTAACTCTTAAAGGAGCTTCCCAGAGGGCAAGCTGGTAGTATTGTTTGCTATTCCAAGCAGAGGGGCTTCCACCTGCCAAGACAAAGAGACAAGAATGAGTATAACCTGAGTTGTTCAAAATGTCTGGGAGGAAGGGAGGCTGAAGTTCTCTCTGACAGCCAAAGAATTCCAAATTAAAAATAATAAAAGGCAATCATGGGGAAACAGGTTTAAGGATTTTGACATGTATAAGTAAATAACCCGCTATATATTTTGAGTAATCTCAACAAGAAAGATTCTGAAAATATCAATAAAACATGAAAGAAAATACATAAAATTAGCTAATGAAACACAGACCATGTGGGACCTATCACTAATCCTGGATGTTTTTATTCTTATTTTCTGTCAGTATTTCTGGCTGGCGAGCATCTTAACCACATCGAATAGCCAAAGGGGAGAGATAAGAGAATGATAATGAAAGTGTTACTACCTATTTAAATAGAGCGATGGAAGGGCAATCTTGCTGTATTTTTCCAAATGAAATCAGCAGTGTTTTTTAAATCTCTAATCTCAAAATAAATATTTTGGAGCTTTAAATTTATTAAATTTATTAAAGTCCTGTAAAAGTATCTTAAAACTCTTAACTGTAAAAGAAACACTAGGTATAACAGCTCTGTGCAGTACTGCATCGTTTAAGAAGACCCTAATTCTCTCAGCACAGCTCGCACTGACACAGTAGAGTAACCTTAATCCAAAACTGTAGCCCAGTGATTTCTTCAGAAGCCTGTAGTATCCACATTTTCTTGCAATCAGTCCCTAGGAAGCAAGCCAGAGAGTGGGTTGGGATCACTATCTTCCTCCTCGGGGCACTGTTAATTCAGTCACCGAATAGGCTGAATTTCCATTCTGGCCACTAGATGGAGCCTAAGCATTGGTGAGATGGGCAAAGTGCACACTGGACACCTCTCAGGTGTGAGCAGAAATTGACAAATGAAAAGATTAAGGGGGAACATGTAATAAACAGATCTTTGAAATGGAAGGCAAACTGCAGGGGGTGACTACCGTTTGCTTAAAAAAAAAAATCACAACTGTTTAATAAGTAGCATGCCATCTTGTTAATAAGCACCTTGCCAAAATAAAGTATTATTATACATTTATTGAGCACCTATGTGCCAGGTTCTATACCATATTTAAATGGCAAGGGCAATCAAACATCAAGTCAGCCTTATATTTCTATCCAAAGAACATCTCTGTTCAAGGATGTCACATCCCTAAGAGCAGTAGCAGCTGAAGTCTGAGGGCTTAATACCAGGTGCCAGGTTCTGTTCTAGGCACTTGTCACATGTATGAATTTGTTTGATTTTTATGAATGTTAAAGTAGGTTATATTAAAATTATAATTTCACAGATGAGGAAACTGAGGCACAAGAAGATTAAATTATTTGCCTGTGAGCTTAGCTACTGGAGAGCTCAGATTCAAACCAGCCACTTTGGCTCCACGGTCCTAATAAAATTACAAGCAAGGAACAAGACAAAACGAATCACTGCCAACCAACAAAACTGTGGGTTATGAACTCAGAAGGAGTAATGGGGAAGTAGATACATAAGTTAGGGAGATCCCAAAAACCTTCAAGAAGGAGAAGGAATTTGATTTGGAAATGTAAAGATGGATCTCTGATCTATTCGAATCACAGAAAAGGTATATGGGGGAAAGGAATCACCTGACCTAGTATTCTGCCTTTTGAAAGTTATGATCTTGTCCCTATTTTACAGATCCACCTGAAACTTGGAAATTATTTCAATTTTAAAAACCTATTCTATTTCCTCACAATTTTTCTTGTGACTTTGGTTTTCTAAACATGTTAGAAAATGTTTTCATTCTGTTGTTTAGTGAGAAAAGGAGAAATGTCTCCCCCAAATATTTGTAAGTCTCCACATTTCTATCAAGACTCAGAAAAGTTAGTAACTTTAGGACCAAAGAACTAATTGGCAGCTAAGGAGAAATTAAAGCTATGGTGGCCTTCCTGTGCTCTTAAGTGGCACTTTCTGCTATTCAGTATTGAGGGTGGAAGAAGTAGCAGAGTAGTGAAGAGAAAAAACACTCTCAGCTATGGAAACAGCAGAAGCAAAAACTTGGAGACCGGCATAGCATGGCTTACTTCCACAGCTAATGCACAGATGCTGGGGAGTACTGGCAACTAACAGTGGATCCCTATAGCAAAGGATTACTAAGGACTTGTTTCATCACTTGATTCTAAGGACCTTGGACCTGATTCTAGAACCACAAGAGGCACATTGTATTTGGAGCTGGCAAGTCCATCAAACCAAGGGGATGGTACAGGAACTGGTTCAGAGGCCAACTCAGCATGTAGTCAGAGTCAATGCAGGTCTGCACTGGACCAGGCTGGAGCCAGGAATAGGGGTGAGTCCGAGCGATTTCAAGTGACTCAGTGAGATTGAAAGGAAACATTCAATTAACGAGTCTCCCCAGAAAAGGACAGGCTACAGAACTGAAATTGAACCACAAATTCCATCCTGAGCCAATCTCTATTGCTGAAAATTTTACTGAGGTGCATGGGAGAAAGAAAATCTCAATTATATCACCTGACCAAGAAAGGCTATCATAACAAAAGTTCCTACGGACTACACGATATCATGTTATGACCTAACATATGCAGTGAACTCATTACCCACAGAAATCAGACAACAGAACTAAGGGAAGCCTAACAGCAGATCTCCCTCTGCTGCTACTGGTCTCTGCGATCATTTGTTTTTGTGGCAATCTGTGCTTCTCTTTGAAGTCCTGAGTCTGTAAGCTTGTGTATTATCCCACTACAATGAGACTCAGGGAAATGAGGTAAAGAAAATAAATACAGGACAACACAGATAAATGTGGACACAACTGAGGGGGATTTTATAATCTAGACAGAATAGCTAATGACTTAGAAAACACTTTGTAAGCTGATGCAGTCAATTGGATCATGGGCTCCTACCTGGAATTTCTCTCCATGCTTCCTACTTTTTCCAGGAAGTTATCAAAGGTCACTAAGGCACTTTGAATTTGGGAAAAACTTTTATAAATAAATTCCTCTCTCCTTAATTGCCATCAGACTTCTGTTCTTTAAGGTTCTATTGACTAAACTTTGGCTGACTTAAATTGGTGATGTCTCATTTACATAATCAAGCATTCCCAATAACCAACTTTACAGAGACTAATCACGACTATATTTTTTAAAGCAGAGGACAAACTGAAAGCATTCAAAACATATCAGGAAATTTTTCAAGTTATGCTCTATAAAATATTTATGCTCTAACAACTATCAAAATATATTTGTTCTCCCAGGTCAAGAGTAATTTTTAAAGTGGTATTGATTTTTAAACTGACAAATAATTCCAAAGCCAGTTTGAGAAAGCTAGTGCCATGTTAAAAAAAAAAAAAAAATTGCTGAACAAAAGGATACAAAACAGCAACAACAATGTATTTCAAACTCTCAGAATTTGGACAATGGATGGATGGATGGATGGAGATACACAATTTTGAACAAATGGCATTTGTATTATGTAACTCTTACTGGAGTAGAGACCTGTGGTATTAAGGGGGCTAAGAGTGCGGAGTGAGACAAAACAAAGTTTCAAAAGTTTCAAACTCCTGCCCACAAGAACTTTCCGGATTAGCAAGACTACTTTCTAAAGTCTTTAAAAATATGGGGGGGAAAAAAAAAAGATGTTTTCCAGACTATTACCAGGTGAGCAATTCATTTACTTTTATTTTTATATATGTATCTTTTGTGTGTGATGGAGTCTTGCTCTGTCACTCAGACTGGAGTACAGTGGCATGATCTCAGCTCACTGCAACCTCTGCCTTCCGGGTTTCAGCAATTCTCCTGCCTCAGGCTCCCAAGTGGCTGGGATTATAGGCACGGGCCACCACGCCAGGCTGATTTTGGTATTTTTAGTAGAAAGTGGGTTTCACTATGTTGGCCAGGCTGGTCTTGAACTCCTGACCTCAAGTGATCTGCCCACCTTGGCCTCCCAAAGTGCTGGGGTTACAGGCGTGAGCCGCTGCGCCCAGCCAGGTGAGCAATAAGGTAGGCCCAGCTATCGCTGCAGTGTGTGATGCCCCCATCTACAGGTGTGCACATCTTCCCCATGTGGCTAGCCAGCCACCCCACTACTCCAAAGAATGTGAGTGCTTCAAGACCACCAGTCATCAAGTGAGCTCCATGGACACAAGGCCCAACAACTTACCTTGCAATCGTAGGTGTTCATCCCTCATCATAAAAGAAACTACTTTCTGTTGTGGTCCAGTGAAATCAGAAGAGCAATCTATGAGTTTAAAAATTCTTGTAGGCCGAGTGCGGTGGCTCGCACCTGTGATCCCAGTCCTCCGGGAGGCCGAGGTGGCTGGGTCACTTCAGTACAACCTGAGCAACATAGCAAAACTTTGTCTGTACTAAAAATACAAAAAATTAGCCAGGCATGGTGGTGTGTGCCTGTAGTCCCAGCTACTTGGGAGGATCACTTGAGCCTGGGAGGTCAAGGCTACAGCAAGCATGATCACACCACTGCATTCCAGCCTAGGTGACCAGAGTGAGACCCTGTCTCAAAAAAAAATATATATATATATATATACGTGTGTGTGTGTGTGTGTGTGTGTGTGTGTGTATACATAGTCCAGGGCAGGAAAAATAAAAATTTTAAGCTTGCTTACTAGTTCTGTTGTTGTTGTTGTTTTAATAACATGGCAGTAACATCTATGGTTTGACTGATATCTTTAAAAACTATGGTAAGACATTTTATAGTACCAAATAATTTCTAAACCTAAAGAACTGCATCCAGTAAGTACTCAACATATATTTACTGATGAAGAAAAGAGGGGGGGGAACAACTATTTCTCAGTTCAAGTAGGGAAATATCAATTTTTCCTTAAGATTTCAAAATTAATTTAATAAAACATAAGTAAAGCTGGCATCAGTGAAAAAAGGGAAAGAAACCTTCAAAAATGGTATCTGGGACTTTCAAACGAGTAAAACTGACCATTTAAAAACAGTCTTCAAAAATCCAAAAGTCTCAAAATCAAATGTATTGTTTATTATACTTTGAGTCAAATAAAACTAAAGCAATTTAACAAAAGAAAACATTATGCCAAGGAAGTATGCTTCTCTTGAGATAACAGTCTAACTTGTTTTAAAGATCCTTTGTTTACTAACCATTTTATATACCAAATATATGTTCCTTCCTCAGAACAAATCAATTCTTTTCCAGACCCTCGGGGATGGGGGTGCAGGCATGAGGGGATGTGTACATATATCAAAGTTTTAATCTTTTCAAATAGTGGAACTCAGTTATGCTTCCCAAATGTCAACAGGTCTCAGTGTCCACAAACACTGGGACTGCTGCCCTCCCCCTTCCCCACTTAAAGCCACATCACATCTTTACAAACAACTGGAAAACTTCCTCTTGCTAAGCTGATGCCAAACACCATTTTCCAGGAGGGATCAGAGTGCATCATTCATTAGGAACTTTGTTGTCTTTAAAGTGTTCAGAATTTTCCTTCAGAACATCTCAGAGACTGAAATCAAGAAACTATATCCCTAGCATGTGTGCAACTATTATATATTTAGTACAATTGAGAAGAGCTCATCTCCTGGGCTCAGCACCTGTCATAAGTTGGCTAAGAAAAGCAGTTCAAAGCAAGTTCGCCCACAGGCGCAAATACCTCTTCCATGAACTAGGTTTGATTTTTAAATGAGTTTTGAAAACAAATTGGAGAAAATCACAACCTAGGAAGAAATACATCTTGTATGCTTTACAACTAAAAAACAAAAGCTTTCAGGATTTGTCTCCTCATTCTTACTCCCTCACGCTTTTAAAAACACCAAGTTATTTATAAATTATAAAATGCCCTGAAATTATGAATGCCGATGATTTCTAGAAAGCTAGCTAAGCAATATGTAATCCAGAAAACTTCAGACATAAGTCCCATCTTTCTTACAACTCAAAACATGCCATGCAACATTCATGTACATACCTGTGACTCCTAATTTTTGGAAAAAGGCAACTACAATACTGCACTTTTTAAATCACATTGCCATATCCAATGTTATAAAAAAGGCAGTCAAGATGGGTTAACATCACCTATATGTCATGGTCTACAGTGGCATCCCCATATAATGGAAAGCACCAATGAGGCAAAAACGGTACGGTAGAGGCTTCTGGATGAACAACACTAGAGTCTTGAGTCTACAGAAATATTTTTAAAAGAACCTTCAAAATGCTGCCTACTGTCTACTTGAAAACTGCATCCTATACTGAATCTGAAAAAAAAAAATCTGAATTTCAAGAAAGTTGGTTTCATGCAAGACTTTGCAGGCTCATGCACTGAGTAGCACAAGGTCAGTTTTCATACAGTAGGTGCACAATAAGTGCTGGTTGGATTCAGTTGCTTCTTACAGCACATTCTTACGAAACAAATGAAACCAGATTTAAAAGGAAACCACCGTCCCTTGAGGGTTCCTCTTGGCAAAAACTCTAAGGCAACAAGTGAAAATGATACAGTTGATTTTCATTACTGTCCTGATCTTGCAACAATAGGAAGGGCAGGAAACATTTTTATTAGTAAACTAAGCCTTAGACAAAGATGAAAAGCAAATGTAAACAACAATTATTCTCTAGGTCTTTTCCTATTGAAAGGCCAGGGTAAATTTGGATAAATGCACACAGTTTCAAAACAAAAATGCCTTTGCCACATTTTAAAATCTTTTGTTCCGTAAGGAATTTTAATTTTATAAGAATCACTGTATATCTGAAACACTGTATCTTAAAACTACTGCATCCTAAAGTTTCTTTCTCCTGCTCAGACCCTGGAACTATGTAAGAAATAAAATAAAACTACAAAGAAAAGAAAACAACAATACTGCATTAAAATGAACTGTTCATCCTCAGTCCTTACAACCACTTGTGGTCAATATGGCATATCAAAAAATGAGCGTTTAAAACATCTTAAAACAGCATTTCTTTGTTGGAAAACATAATAAAACTGGAAATACAAACAGCCATTCAGACTAAGCTCTATCTTGGAAAAAACCATCATTTCAGATTCAGTTGAGGTTTCCATTGTCAAAAATCTGCCTTCCACCAGTATTTGTGTTTTTTCAATCCAGCTCCTCAATCCCTAACTGAAGCTACATAGAACCAAGATTCTTTTTTTCTTGCTTGCCCATTTCTACTAGGGGATTGAATCCCAGTTGCTAAGCTTCAATTATCAGTTTGTTGTATTGCTGCAACTCACGGATCTGAAAAACTCATAAATGAAAAGAGAGAGAGAGAGACATCAGCCTGCCAAATATATGTAATAACTTTAATGTAATTTAAGGTAGCATAACAAGTTATTTTCAACCTGAGCACATTTCTCTAAAAAAACCAAAACGGGTTTATTGAGATGTAATTCACATACCATTAAAGTCCCCGATTTAAAGTATATATAAAATCCAATGGTTTTAAGTATATTCAGAGCTATGCAGCCATCACCACAAACTAATTTTAGAACAATTTTCATCACCCCAAAAAGAAACCCTGTGCCCACTAGCAGCA
Source organism: Mandrillus leucophaeus (assembly GCF_000951045.1). Taxonomy (NCBI): domain Eukaryota; kingdom Metazoa; phylum Chordata; class Mammalia; order Primates; family Cercopithecidae; genus Mandrillus; species Mandrillus leucophaeus. The sequence continues at coordinate 1,388,221 of NW_012109919.1, forward strand.
GTCACTCCCCATTCCATCGACCCCCAGCCCCTGGCAACCACTCATCTCCTTTCTGCCTCTATGGATTTGCTTATTCTGGACATTTCACATAAACCGGATCATGTAATATGTGGTCTTTTGTGACTGACTTCTTTCACTTTTTGTGATATTTTTAAGCTTCATCTATTCAACCTTAACATATTTCTTAGAGTTGGACTTTTCTAATCTTTTCGACAAATCAAACATATGACCTTTTAAATTTTAAATCCTGACACAAACCCCACCCTTCCACAAAATACCATTTACTCGCTATGTCTTTCTAGAGAATCTAAACTATAATTTGCTGTTTAGGTTCTTTCAAACGTTCTTTTTCTGGGTTCTCCATCTGCTAATAAACACTAACTTCTTTAAACACCAACATTTCACATACCTACATTTCTCTGACAATAGGATGCCTAGGGTAGAAAGATGACTGAATCCTTTTAAGGAGATGGGTACAATAAATTTAAAGTGCATGCTGACTTTTTAGAAAGAAAATAGCCATCAGATTATCTGGCTATCACTCAGAACCTCCGAACCTCCTTCATTTAGATGCTCTGGTTCACATTATGGTGATACAAAACAAACACATCCATATGACTGCCTTTGCTTCAGAAACTAAGTTTTCTAAGATAAACAGCACTCTTTCTACTGCCATCACACTAAAAGAGAAAACTCTAATGTTTCAATACGCCAGCAAAATACCTGCAACTGAACCAACAACACCCTGCCTTTATTTCTATACCAGACAACAGCTGAAAGAATGCCCTCCCTGACACGGCTCAGCACCTTATTTCTACCAGAGTTAAGTGGTCTAGCACCTTCCCGGCTAAAAACTGAACGCCCGTTCACAGGCATAGCTTTTAATCCTCCACATTTCAGAGATGGAGGGAGGGGCAGGTACTGAGTCAGTCAAGACTTCAACAAACCATAATCGAGATTTGGGGTGTCTTCTGACCACCCATGAGGTTTCAAGGAACTAACCACTTGTAAAGGGATCCTTGGGGGAAGCTTTGGCATCATGGAGTAAAAACATACATTAAAACACCCCCTCCCCTCCTGTCTGTGTTCTCAAAAACCGTCGTCTCGCACAAAGAATATCCTTCAAGAAAAACACTCCAAAAGAAAAACAGCCTATTTTAAAATGCCCGACTCCTGCGTCGGAGAAGGCCATCCCTGCTATTTTGAATTTCAGAACATTAAAAACACAAAACTAGAGAAGCTCTACAGTTTAACTGCACACCATAATAAAATGGATTATTTCTCCCGTGTCTTCTAAACCGTACTTATCATTTAAAGATAAAAAAACCCTCCTTTGTCCCCCTCAAACACCACCTAAACGACTTAGTAAAGGGAGCCGGAAGGCTTTCGCCCAATCGAGTCCGCTTAAAGTTTAGAAAACAAAGAGCATGAGAGTCCAGATCTGTGCAAGGTCCGGCCCCAGTCCGCGTCCCACTGGGCAGTAAACACGCGAACCACGATCTGTTCTCGTTCTGTCGCGCACTCATTTCTTAAGAGACGTTTAAGGATTTGTTTATAGAAACAGCCTTTCTGAATTGCCCCAGTGATGGGGCCAGACAACCTCCGCTGCCTCCTACTTCTCCCCCTCACTCTTGAAGGCTCAGTCGTGATTTTTTTCGAAGTTAATCGGCACCACCTGCATACCCTCGGCTACCATTACTCACCAACACGCCCTCACCGTTCCCGGTCCCAGCTCTGCGACATTTAAACTTTTAATCGTGTTCAAATTACCCTACTATCTTGAATGTACCAGTAAGCCACACTTTCAATTTTTTGAGAATAAACCCCCCACCTCCTGTGGCTGTACACACTGGGGGGAGTTCCCACTCCCTGCATCCCCGCGCTTCCCTACCTACCCCCACCCGACACCACCAAAACAAAAGCTATCAGGTTGCAAAACACAGCGAGTATGGAACGATACTGCTTATTAACTGCGTACAAAGGAAGTGCGGGGCGGCAGAAGGGAGGGCGACACGACGCCGGCCACAACAAAACCAAGGCCAGGGCTCCGCGCTCGCAAAACACAACACCCTTCCCCCACCGCCGCAGACCCTGGCGCTCCTGAAACCCACAGCGTACGACACCTCTCGCCAGGGACGGGCGTCTCGGTGTCCCCGTGAGGCGGCGACTACACCCCGCGCTGCGAGCACGTGTGTCGGAATGCACGTCGGCTCCGACCACACACCCACCAACGCACATTCGGATGCGGCCCTAGCACCCCTCCATCCCCCTGCCCGGGAGAAACTGAGAGGCCATCCCAGAGCCCTCTGAACTGGGGGCCCAGTGGCGCTCCCCGTAAAAGTCAAGCTAAGGAAGACTCCCGGCCTCGCACTCCCCGGGGAGCTGCCCAGAGAGCGCTTCCCCTCACCCCACCGCCCAGCCCCGGGACGCCAGGGGCAGGTAACCCAACGAGGAGCGGGCCAAAGTAACGGGCAAGGCCAGGAACCCTAGGAGCCCGAGGGGAAATGCATGTTGGGCGACGGGAGGCAGCGCCAGACGCTTGGAGACATGTCCTGGGGCTTCGGGGCCTCTCCGCAGGGCACCTCCCCCCTCAAGGGCAACTCGCACCCCGCGGGCCGGGCGGATGCCTGCTCCCCACTGCCGGATCAGC
>NW_012109919.1:1393515-1425859 GCF_000951045.1 Mandrillus leucophaeus
GCTCCGAAGCTGGGGGGCGTGTCCGGGGCCCCGAGAAGAGGGTGGAGGCTGGGGCTGGGAAGCCTCCCTTGGCTGCGGTCCCGACCCGGGAACAGGCGGCATGCACTCGGGATCAGCGGCTACTGCGGAAACCCACCCGCACCTGTCTTGAGTCCTCCCGGGCACGTTCCTCTTGCTTCGTTTGCTACGTAAGTGACTAGAAACCAGTACCGACCCTAACTCTCCGCGGTGGTTTTCTTGAATGTGCAGGAGGAGAGGTTCCCCAAAGCGAGACTTCCCTAGGACTGCCATCTAATGAATAAATGCTGCGGAGACCAGGTCCTCAAAGAGGGAAACAGCCCAGCAATGGCAGGAGAGAGGAATTTGAAATACGTGGACTTTTACAAACAGTAATTGGACCATGTGTCGCCCTTAATGTGGTCCGATTTCATGACTCAGGCTAATTGATGTCAATAATAAATTTTTTTAGGATGGCTAATAAAAGAGTTGTGAATTGTCGAGATAAGAAGTGGTTGTCTCATAAACAATCGGGTAGAATGGTAAGAGGGGACCTGATGTAAACGAAGGTAGTAGGTTTCTTTTATTACTCTCTAATTTTAAAAGATTTCTGCATTAGAACGTGTATCCATCGTTCGTAAATAATTTTTTAAATTAAGAGCTGAAAACAAGTCAAAAGCTATCATAACGGAAACTTAGCCCTTTTTTTCTAAAGTTGTTTCCTAGATCATTTCTCTCCTTGGAAATTTCTAGCTCAATTCAGAGTCAGTTGTATAGAAGGAAAATAAACCTTGTTTTACCTAAGAAAGTTATTCATATAATGGGATGGTTTTGTTTAACTGAAATTCAGCTTGATTTTTAAACAAAGAGTTTCAGTTTTAGATGTTCCTAGATTTAACAGAGAAAGAAATGTATTAGAATCTTAAACTTAAAATGTATTATTTAAAAAGTAGACACCACACATGAAGAATTAAAGTCCAGTCTACTAATTTTTAAATATTTCTTCAGGAAGTTCTCTGCATGAGGTTGGTCTTGATTCCTACAGATTCACTCTGGAGTTAAATGCAAAGAAATACTGATATATAATTTCGTTGTACTTGATTTCAGAATTTTTAATACATACTTGTAAGACAAAAATTTAGAGCTGATTTTTAAAAGGCTAGTGCTAATATAAAATCTTCAAATACTACCCAATGTATTTTTAGTATTAGTAATAAATATGCCTATTTGTCCCCAAGAACATAAAGAGGTATATAGAATTTTTAAATACATGCAGGTTTTTGTAGGGGTTGTAGGATTTATTTGTTTTTGTGTGTTTTTTTAATAAAATGATTTTCATTTGTGAATTTTTTAAATGTGTTTTCCTGAAGTAGTTGGAAATCAATCATACTAAGTTATTTTAAACAGTGAAGTGGGAGGTGTGTCATTATATAGCTTAATATTTAGAAAAAAAAAAAAAAGAACAAAAATTTAGGTTGTCTTTAGGCTCTAACTTGACCACATGGACAAAGGATGTGATTCGTATTTCTTCAGTGATTATATTCTACATACACAAGTCCAACTTAGTTTTTCAACCTTGAAATAAAATCATGTAGACAAAAATTAATTGGAGTCTTTGCTTTACACCCACACTGACAATGCACCACACTTTTTATTTTATACCATTTTACCCAGGTATCTTATATATTCTCCCTCTTTTGGAGCAGAAACTGATTGCTTGTTTTCATTTCTTAAAAATGCCGTTTACTTGATAACAGTTTCATCTCAAATTATTCTGCTAAATGTACCAGACTCCCCAAAAAATGTAATGTATATCATATACATCAAGTGCAAATATGAGAAACAGCACAACTAACAACTGACAAGTATCAAGTAATACAATATATTGCGATATATTCACAGAAAGGAATGTTAGCAGCAAAAGTGAATAAACTACAGCCCCACACAACATGAGCAGATCTTTGAAACACACTGAGTAAAAATATACAAGTATCAAAAACGCACACAGCATAACACCATTTTGATAAAGCTCTTAAAAGCAAGAAAAACTTTAAAAGTTATAGAAATCCCTTACTTCAAATAATAAATATTTTTGCTTTATTTTGCTTTTGTTTTAGCAAAAGAATTAATGAAGGATGTGAATTCCTTTGGATAGGATAAGAAGCTCCTAGGGCATATGGGTTTCCACTGTAATTTGGAAATGTGTTCACTCTTGGATTGAGTGATGGATTTACAAATTTCCATTTTATAATTATGCTTAATAACTAACACATGTTCCACATATTTTTGTATGTATAAAACATTAAAGAAGACCAATAAAAATATGGGAGAGATCCATGAAAGAGATCATTCTGGTTTTCTAGTGGGAGTCATTCAGATTTTGAACTGTTTGTATAAACAACTCAGAAGCATTAAAGATCTACTAAAATGACACAGTTAATCAAGGTCTGATCCTTAAGATATTTCAGAAGAATGTCCACACATCTAATATCGATGCAATTTAAGACAAAAATCAAAAGACAAAACATTTAGAAGACCTCACTTCATAAGTAATAAGGTTCATTAAGAGTGCGTTATGTAAACCGTTTGACAGTTTCTTATAAGGTTAAACATACAACTAACTTAGATCCAGCAAGCCTACGCCTAGCTATTTACCCAAAAGAAATGAAAATTCCACAAAAATACCTCTATGGGAATGTCAGTAGGTGCTTTGTTCATAATAGCAAAAACTAAAACAATCCAAATGTAAATCAAAAGGAGAATGGATAAACAAATCATGATATATCCATTCAATGCAATACTGCTTAGTAGTAAAAAGGAATGAACTACTAATCCATGCAAAAACATAAATGAGTCTCCAAAGCATAATGTGTAAGCCAAAAGAGTACATACTGTATTAGCTCATTTATGTAAAGCTCAAAAACAGGCAAGATTGATCTAGAGCTAGAAATCAGAATCATGGCTGCCCAGAGTGGGTAGAGAAGGGAAAGTTTCAAATGACTAGGGAGAGGCATAAAGAACTTTCTTGGGTGATGGCAATGCTCTATATCTTGATGGGATGTTGGCTATGCTAGTATATGCATTTATCAAAAACACATCAAACTGTACACTCAAGATGGGTGCACTTCATTCTGCATAATTGTATCTGAATGTTAAATTGTGAAGATTGTATTATAATTTAGATAGTTGCAGCTGTTCTAAAAAATAAAATGTTAGCACAATGCTTCCCATTTTTACTATTATGCGAGTTAATAGAGATGCTAAACTCCAGCATCCTTGCCCACAGCTGTCTACAGATGAGTATACTTTCAGTGTATATCTGCCTAAGGTCTTTCCTTAGGGGCATTAGCTGTGGAAGGCATCAAACGGTTTCCACAGAGCAACCCAAGGGCAGGAAAAATACAAGTGATAATGTAGCTGACTCCAGTCCCCACACATCCACAAGCAACAAGAGTCTCAGTCTTGTTGAGGATCTGTTTACACTCAACTTGAGAAGATTTTCTATTTTAGCTCTGCATAGATAGCTAGCTCCCAAGGCATAAATGCTACATTTCTCCATAATACTTTAAAAGCAATGTGGAGGTTTCAGAGAGCATTTGCCCAGAGACAGCTGAGATAATGTCTTGCTGTGACTAACTTTCGGCACCATGTTCAGTAAAACATCAATCAGGGAAGTTCCTGGAAAACCCAGGCCTGGGCCAAGAGTGATAGGCACCCTGGAGATCTCCATGGGTCCAAAATGGAAATTGGAGGCTTCTGGGGCTCCACCACTACCCTGAGCATCATCATGAGCCTGTCCCCGACCTGAGGGTGGGTATGTTTAACTCCCCACATGGTAGTCTGGGAAAAATAAACCCGACCATGATCGCTGTAACGGCTCCGTCTTTTTTGCTTGTCATTTGCGGTGGTTAGTCTCTGAGATGGGTGTGCCGTCTTCACTCCTCCATGTAATTAACTTTCAAACATATCAATAGTAAGGATCCCTGTCTGGCAGACAGTACAAAAGATGCTTCTTCGTTGTTGAAATGCATCATAGATGTACATGAAAAGTGGGGTTAAATCAAAAGTTCTGTTTCCTCTGATTAATGCCACCAGCTCTGAGATGTTGTATCAGCAGCATGCCAGAAAGAGACAAGCTACTCCTCTGCCCTACCCCACCCTACTCTGCAAAGCTGTGTGACTCTGTGCAAGTGGCTTCACCTCTCTGTTTTCTCCTCTATGAAATGATCATGTTGACGTTGACCTTTCCACTCTAAAATATGACTTCTTTTTTTGATTTTTAATTGACAGTGGTACCTTGATATCTCATAATTTAGTTGTACATTTTGTACTTTTGCCTTCTCTGTCAAGTAATTAATAAATCTATAAATTAACACACAGGCAACAGCAGCCAGGCTCAGGGAATGAATACTTCCTAATTTTTTTTTATTAATACAGATTTTTCACACATTAGAGGGTTTTTTTTCTTTCTTTTTCTTTTTTTTTTTTTTTAGACAGGATCTCACTCTGTCACCCAGGCTGGAGTGCTGGAGAGCAGTGGTGCAATCTTGGCTCCCACCTCAGCCTCCTGAGTAGCTGGAACTACAGGAGTGTGCCATCACTCCCAGCTGTTTTTTTGCTTGTTTGTTTTTAATGGAGACGAGGTCTCACTGTGTTGCCCAGGTGGGTCTGAAACTCCTGGGCTCAAGCAATCCGCCCACCTTGGCATCCCAGAGTACTGAGATCACAGACATGAGCCACCATGCCTAGCCAGGGTTTCTTAAAAATATAACATAAAATATTTTTTAGCAGTTTTGAATTTCAGTATATTTTCTCCTAAGAATGTGAGTATGGAAAAACAAACAGAAACATCACCAAGGCAGGGGGAAGTGGTCCCAGGTAACCCACAAAAGGGATCCTTCAATTGATCATTGAGAATGTTCCTGCAAAACATTCTCTTTGGGATGATATTAAGTTCTAGTGGAACCTTACTCTGTAGAATATATTTGCACATTTCTTCAGTACATTTTTAAACACAACATCATTGTGTCAGGCTCCTTACTAGCAGCAAACTCTATTTCTGGCCTCATGAACAGGCTACAAAATAAGGCGATTTTGAAGTTATGCAGATGTCTGCAGCTCTGCAATGTGGAGAATCAGCTGCAGAATCAAGTTGTTTATATTTGTTCTTGGAGTACCATTGATCAACCAGAGAACTGAACAGAGACCACAGGGACCTAAACCCGGAAAAGGCTGGTTCCTACATCCATGAGGAATTATTAAGACATACAGACATTAAGAGAGGTCGTATATGATTTCTGGTTTCAAATACCTGAAGAAGTCATTAGACTTTTCAAATCTGTTTTCCTTCCCATTAGTCTAGCTCTGCCCATTGGTCATTCGACTTGATCCAGGTAATGCCAATGGGCAGAACTAGACTAATGGGAAGGAAAACAAATTTCATTTATTTTAAAGAATTTTTCTTCTTTTCCAGTTGAAACAAAAAGTCAGTATTATTTTGCAGTCTCTGCTTGGAGAGTTGCGTAGTGTAGGAGAAATCTCTCTGTCATCAGAATGTCCATGCAGAGACTGAACTGATACCTGCTGGGGAAATTGTCCAAAGAAACAAGATTGAGAAGATGGCGGGGGCATGGAGGGGTGACATTTGCCATCCCTTCCAGTTGCAAGATCGCTGGATACTTGGATTCTACTCTGTGCTTGCATTGTTGTGACTGATGAGCTGCCGAAGGAGCCTTGCTTTGCTTTAAATGAATAGTGATCCACTTCAGAGTAGAAGATGCATTATTTCAAAAGGATATTGAATTTATCATATATTACAGAAACCCTGATGAAATTGCTCCTGAAAGAGGTCCAAGGCCCAGTTACAACAGACTGAAAAGCCAACTTAGATCAAGGTTTATTTTCAAATCGGTCATATTGTGGGAGATGCTTGGGCCAAGGTGGAGGTTAAGATAGTGGTATGCTGGTAAATGCTTAACACGGACTATGGGGTGGGGAAATTCAAGATCTGTAGAGTTTCCCAATTTCCCTTGTAGAAATATTCCTACCATGGCCAATTTAAGCTACCAATGTAAGGTCACTGGATACAGAAGTCTGAAAAGAGGTGCACGGTTGTCTCTTGTAAGACGATGTGAGCCTGCTCCGATACATCATTGGGCTAAGATAGCTGAAAACCTTGTGTTGCCTTTGTAACAAATTAAATATGTATTCATAAGAACATTATAAGCAAACTAGTACAAAAATAGCAATAGCTATAAACAGGCAATTCACAGAAGAAGAAGCCAGAACGTCCAATAAGCATGAAAATATACTCAGCAACCTGGTTGGCAAAATTAAGAATTGGACAGTACCAACTGTTCACAGGGATGAATGGGGAGAATTGCATTCTCATTCACTGCTCCTGGGAAGATAAATTAGTACATACACTTTGGAGAGCAACTTGGCAATATCCATAAGGTTAAAGATACACCTACTCCACAACCCAGCAACCCCATTCCTAAGGAGGATACCCCAAAAGCTCTTGATCTATGCACCAGGAGACACAAACAAGACTGTTAATTGGAACATTGTTTTCAATAGTAAAATACTAGAAACAATCTAAGTGTCCCTCAGTGGAAACGATGAATAATGGTGCTTTACTTGTAGGGTAGAATAGGTAGAATACTATACAGAGGTTAAAATGAATGAACTAGATCTAAGTGAATCAACATAGATTTAACAGCCAATATTGTGTGAAAGAGCAATTTGCAAAGGTTAAATAACAATAGGCTACTGTTTATGTAACTATCAATACAAAAAACAATAGCATTATTGTTTGTGGATACATACATATGTATCAAAAGTATAAAATATTCGTGGAAGTGATAAAATCAGTCAGACCTTATCTCTCAGGATGAAGGAAGAGATAAAAAATAGAGAATAGTTTTAACTATATTGACAACCTTTTATTTGTTTAAAAGACAAAAGGTATCAGAAGCAAATGATCCAAAATGTTAATATCTGTTAAACCAAGATGGTGCATACATGTGTGTCTGTAAGTTATTTTGTGTATTTTTTGTAGGCTTGAACTGTTTCATAAATTTTTCCTTTGTCTTTTTTAAAATAAACTTTTTAGTATAGAATAGTTTTGGATTTACAGAACTGTTGCAAACCTAGTACAGAGAGTCCCATGTCTCAGACTGGTAACCACACCCAATTCCCCATATTTTTAACATCTTACACTGCTATGCTACATTTGTCACAACTAATGAACCAATATTAAGACATCGTTATTATGATGATTTTTTTTGTTTTTTGTTTTTTGTTTTTGGAGACAGTCTCACTCTGTTGCCCAGGCTGGAGTGCAGTGATGCAATCTCGGCTCACTGCAATCTCCGCCTCCTGGGTTCAAGCGATTCTCCTGCCTCAGACTCCTGAGTAGCTGGGACTACAGGCACACACCACCAAGCTGGGCTAATTTTTTTTTTTTTTTTTTTTTTTTTTTTTTTGTATTTTTAGTAGAAATGGAGTTTCACTATGTTGGATAATGTGTTTCTGGGAGAAAGACTCCAGAGGTACAGTGCTGTTCTCATCACATCATAACAAGGGTACATTCTATCAACATGATGTTAACATTGATCACCTGCCTGAGGTGGTGTTCATCAAGTTTTCTACTGTAAAGTTATCTCTATTTTTCTCTCTCTTTATATATTGTAATCTTTGAAAGAAAGTCACTCTGCATATCCCACACTTATTCTCCACCTCCATAAGGGAAACATATGTATGTAAGTTATCTAGAATTCTTCTGCACAGGAGGTGTGTCTATTCTCCTCCTTTATTTATGTGATAACTTTTTGTTTATATCAGTACAGGCTTGTGGATATTTATTTCATATTTTGGGTTATAACCCAGTAATACTTAATTTATTATGTTGCTCAGATTGTTCCAAGTTTGGCTATTGGGAGTAATTTCAGTTGCCTCTTGGGTCCGCTTGACATACCCCCATCATTGTGGGTTTTGTTTTGGTTTTAGCAATTTTACTTTCTGGCACTACAAGATACTCCAGGCTGATCTCATATATCTCCTGCCTCAGTCCTAGAATCAGTTACTTCTCCAAGGAGCCCTGGTTCCAGTGGAAACTGGAGAACGCTTTCAGAAACCAAAAGCCAGCTGCCAGGTGTGCTTGTTGCTACTGGGGTGTCATTGCTTCTAGGTCCTCTGAGCTGATGAAATAAGGAAACACATCTGTGCATACTAACTCGTGTATTTACACATATCTGAAAATATTTCAACATGTAACCATCTGTATCTCTGTGAAGCCAACTGAAGTTCCTACTGAAGTTTCCAACTGCTCCATTAGAACATGGATCATCTTAGCCTCCTCCTCCTTGCCCTTGCTCCCATCCATTAGTGAGAACCCTGGTTCTCACCATCTGCCATCCATTTACTCATTGTTCAATTTATAATTTGTTTTTTGGTTTTTGTTTTTTTTTGAGATCAAGTCTCACTCTGTTGCCCAGGCTGGAGTGCAGTGGTGTGATCTCAGCTCACTGCAACCTCCGCCTCCTGGGTTCAAGCAATTCTCCTGTCTCAGCCTCCAGAGAAACTGGGATTATAGGCAGCTGGCACCATGCCCAACTGATTTTTGTGGTTTTAGGAGAGATGGAGTTTCACCATGTTGGCCAGGCTGGTCTCGAACTCCTAACCTCAGGTGATCCTCCTGCCTCAGCCTTCCAAAGTGCTGGGATTACAGGCGTGAGCCACTGTGCCCAGCCTCAATTTACAATTTTTTAAGAAGAAAAATAAATGCTGCTAAGAAATGCTTCAACTTATTACAGCATCCAGACCAAAGGTGCAGACTATTTACAAAGCAGAGCTCTGCAGGGAGAGGAAGTTTCATGTCATGATCCATTCCCAGCACAGACCTCTCTGTGGGGCCAGGACTTGCTTGTCTTGTGCCCTTCCAGGGGGCATTCATGGAAACACAGGCCAAATGTCCCTTCAGAACAGGTCTCTGAAACCCAGTTGTGAGGGATAAAGAGCACCAAGTCCAGGACACAGCTGGAGGATATCCTTGAAGAAAATTAGGTGTGAGGAGGAATCACATAACATAAGCTAAAGAGAAAAGCGAGATTGGAAACATTCACTTCAAACAGCAGTTTTTCACCTTTTTCAATAGTGAGCCTCTTTGAGACTCAAATGTGGGCAGTGGACGCTCAGCTCAGGAAAACATTCTGATAGGTCAAGCAGCACAAAAACTGTTCCCTCCTCTGAGACCATACTTGGGCCTCAGGTTAAGAAAGCTTCATGTGTGCTGCATGAATGCCGTGTGCGTGTGTGTGTGTGTGTGTGTGTATGTGTGTGTGCGTTTGGAGTAGGACTGGGGTAACCAAGTCTGGAGGCTGTACTACTTCAGCCCTGTTGTTTTCAGAATGGTCAGGATCTGTCACTAACAGTTCACTTTGTTTGTTTGTTTGTTTGTTTAGAAAACAAGGTCACCAGGCACGGTGGCTCACACCTCTAATCCCAGCATTTCGGGAGGCTGAGGTGGGCAGATCACAAGGTCAGGAGTTTGAGACCAGCCTGACCCAACATAGTGAAACCCTATCTCTACTAAAAATCCAAAAATTAGCTGGGTGTGGTGGCGCACACCTGTAATCCCAGCTTCTCAGGAGGCTGAGGCAGGAGATCGCTTGAACCTGGGAGGCGGAGGTTGCAGTGAGCCGAGATCGCGTCACTGCACTCCAGCCTGGGAAACAGAAAGGCTCTGTCTCAAAAGAAAAAAAGAAAGAAAGAAAAGAAAAAGAAACAGGTGTTGCTCTGTCACCTAGGCTGGAGTGCAGTGGCACAATCATAGCTCGCTGCAGGCCAGGCACAGTTGCTCATGCCCATAATCCCAGCATTGTGGGAGGCTGAAGTAGGAATATCACGTGAGGCCAGGAGTTCAAGACCAGCCTAGGCAACATACCAAGACCCCATCTTAACAAAAAACTAAATAAGCCAGACAAAATGGCTCAGGCCTGTACTCCTAGTTACTTAGGAGGCTGAGGTGGGAGGATGGCTTAAGCCCAGGAGTTCAAGGCTAAAATGAGCTATGATCTTACCACTGCAGTCTAGCCTGGGTGACAGAGTGAGACCCTGTCTCTTTAAAATAGAATAGCTCACTGTAGCCTCGAACTCCTAGGTTCAAGGAATCACCCCACTTCAGCCTCCCAAGCAGCAGGGACTACAGGCATGCCACCGTGCCTGGCTAATTTTAAAAGATTTTTTCCTTTTTCTTTTTTAAAGACAAGGTCTTGCTGTGTTGCCCAGGCTGGTCTGAAACTCCTTGCCTCAAGTGATCCTCCTGCCTCAGCCTCCTGAGTAGCTCAGACTACAGGCAAGACCCACTGCACTCAGTTTGCGAGTTTACTTTTATGGTTACCTCCTATTTATAGCAAATAGCAAGTAATAATGGTTTTCCATTTATGAAAATAATAAACTTTAAAAAAAATAAATCTAGGTTTTATTTTTATTTTATTTTATTTTTGAGATGGAGTCTCGCTCTGTCTCCCGGGCTGGAGTGCAGTGGCGCAATCTCGGCTCACTGCAAGCTCCACCTCCCAGGTTCACGCCATTCTCCTGCCTCAGCCTCCCAAGTAGCTGGGACTACAGGCGCCCGCCACCACACCCGGCTAATTTTTTGTATTTTTAGTAGAGACGGGGTTTCACCGTGTTAGCCAGGATGGCCTTAATCTCCTGAGCTCGTGATCCGCCCACCTCGGACACCCAAAGTGCTGGGATTACAGGCATGAGCCACCGCTCCTGGCCAATTTTTATTTATTTTTTATTTGAGATGGTGTCTTGCTCTGTTGCTCAAGCTGGAGGGCAGTGGCACAATCACAGCTCACTGCAGCCTCAAACTCCAGCCTCAGGCGATCCTTCTACTTCAGCCTCTCAAGTAGTTAGGATCACAGACCATGCACCACCATGCCCAGCTGATTATTTTTTTAAGAGACAGGGTCTTGCTATTGCCCAGGTTGGTCTCGAACTCCTAGGCTCAAGTGATCCACGCACCTCAACCTCCCAAGACGCTGAGATTACAGGCATGAACCACCATGCCTGGTCAGTTTTATTTTTAATAAAATCAATTTAAAGAAACATATGAAGTGACATTTGGAACAGGAAAAAAAACTGAAGTTTCAGAAACCGGTATGAAGAGAAATGTCTTGACTATGGTGAAACGTGCATACACTTTGAAGCCAGAAGGGTCTGAATTCAATTGCCAGCTATGTGATCTTGGGTGAGTGAAACTTTACCCCTTTATAAAATAGCAATCATAAAGCTTAGCATGCAGGGCAGTGTTTCTCTGAATGTGTTTCCTGTGCCACCCACATCAGAATCAGCTGAGGTGCTTGTTAAATGGAACTTCCCAGGCTACCACCCAGAACTTTTTTATCAGACAGGATCCTGGGGGCGGGGAGGTGGGTGGTGGCGTGGGAGAGAGCCTCGAAATCTGCATTTTAACGAGGTCCCCCAGTGATTTTAGGACGGGCTCCGGAGAGGATGAAAGGAGCTGAAATAAATAAAGGAGCTGGCACAAAGGAGCAGGAAGGACACTGTCCTTCTGGGCTGCCCAGCATCCGAACACCACATACCTCTGAAGGGGGTCACAAGGGCCCTGCTCAGAACTTACATGGGTGGCTGTGCAGGTTGTGCACTGCGCAAGTATAGTGACTGATACTCTGGAACTGCACAGTACATAAACTGCATGACCATAGCTCAGCTGATCTAGCTCCCCATAGTCCTTTCCCCTTTCTTTGAGCCTGGTTCTCCCAGCCTTCCTTATAATTCTCAGCCATACAGTAGTGTAGTCTTCCAATAAATTCCTGGGATCAAGGGCCTACAGTTGGATGTTGCTGTTTGTGAACAAGAACCTTGACAGGAATAGTGAGTAGTGACTGTTTTTTGTTTGTTTGTTTGTTTTGAGATGGAGTCTCGCTCTGTTGCCCAGGCTGGAGTGCAATGGTGCAGTCTCGGCTCACTGCAACCTCCACCTCCCAGGTTCAAGCGATTCTCCTGCCTCAGTGTCTCGAGTAGCTGGGACTACAGGTGTGCTAATTTTTGTATTTTTAGTAGAGACAGGATGTCACCATGTTGGCCAGGCTGGTCTTGAACTCCCTGACTTCAAGTGATTCACCCACCTCAGCCTTCCAAAGTGCTGGGATTACAGGTGTGAGCCACCATGCTTGGCCAGCAGTGACTGCTTTGCTTCCTTCCATCAATGGCTCCTCAGTGTATAGCCCCTTCTGGGGGTTGTCAAAAGAAGGGGTTGGGGAGGAGTCAAAGGAAGTTAAGGAAGTGAAGAAATGACCAGTTCCACCATCCAAGCTCTGCCTGGCTTCAAGTTGTTTTATACATTAGATTTTGGATGAAAAATTCATTTGAAATGAATAATTCCAGCACCTTTTCTAAAAAGTTTTAAAACCACTGCCTATTATGAGATCCCCTAAGAGGAGACCATGTGGTGGGGTGGGGACGAATGAGGCAGAGAGCAAGGGCAGAGGAGGGTACGCCTCAGGATAATGGAGGCTGGGGACTGGCTTGTCCTGCCATGCTGCGGATGGGGTTTTAGGGCTCCCTACAGGCCGAGCACGCAAGGCCCGCCTTCTGGAGCTAAAACCTACTGGTAGGCGCTAAGATCCCACCCCTAGACTGGGGGGAAGCTTCTGTGGCCTTTGTGCTCCATGTAATCCTCAGAAGAAGTTGCTCTTCCCTGCCCATGGAGAAAGTGACCATGACCACTTTCAAGAGGAAAAAGTGGGTGTTGATGTGATCAGATCACTAGGACAGCCAACAGTCTCCTGGCCTCAGGAAGAGGAATAAGCAGAACTCCTAAAGAGGCTCCGAAGACCACAGAGAAGAAAGCACCAAGTTACTCTTGAGAGACCAAAGAGAGAAGGGCATATGAAGGCATAAAGACGCCAACCTGTGGAAGAGGGTGAAGAAAAAGAAAGGGGTCTGGACATTTCCCATCACAGCTAGAGCTTCCCCCAAATCTGCAGCACTTAGAGCATAAAGATAGAAATGTGCAGGCGGCATGGTGGCTCACGCCTGTAATCCCAGCACTTTCGGAGCCCTAGGCAGGAGGATTGATTGAGGCCAGGAGTTCAAGGCCAGCCTAAGCAACACAGGAAGGCTCCTGTCTCTACAGAAAAAGAAGGAGAAGGAGAAGAAGAAAGAAGAAGAAGCCAGGAATGATGGCTCATGCCTGTAATCCCAGCACTTTGGGAGGCCGAGGTGGGCAGATCACAAGGTCAGGAGATCAAGACTATCCTGGCTAACACGGTGAAACTCCATCTCTACGAAAAATACAAAAAATTAGCGGGCGTGGTGGTGCATGCCTATAGTCCCAGCTACTCGGGAGGCTGAGGCAGGAGAATGGCGTGAACCTGGGAGGCAGAGCTTGCAGTGAGCAGAGATTGCACCACTGCACTCCAGCCTGGGAGACAGAGTGAGACTCCGTCTCAGAAGAAGAAGAAGAAGGAGGAGGAGGAGGTGGAGGAGGAGGAAAGGGGAAGGGAGGGGGAGGGGGGAGGAGGCAGAAGAGGAGGAGGGAGAAAAGAAAAAAATGTTTCCTCACTCTCCAAATTTTGATATTTGCAATAATGGCACTGAATTTTCATTAAATATTTCCTCTTGGTCTACAACTAGGATAGTAGGAAAAAAGAGAGGAGAAGAAGACTTTACTAGATGCTATCGCTGAGCTGTTGTTTAGTTCTATTTTATTTTCACTTCTTGTCCTTTATTTTTCTTTAGAGATGGAGTCTTGCTTTGTCTCCCAGGCTGGAGTGCAGTGTCACAATCATAGCTCACTGCAGTCTTGAACTCCTGAACTCAAGTGATCTTCCTGTCTCAGCCTCCCTAGTAGCTGGGACTATAGGCTCACACCACCATGCCTAGCTAATTTTTAAATTTTCTGTAGAGACAGGATCTTGCCATGTTGCCCAGGCTATTCTCAAACTACTGGACTCAAGTGATCCTCCCTCCTCAGCCTCCCAAAATTTGGGGGCTACAGGCGTGAGCCATGGTACCCACTCTGTTGCTCAGGCTGGAGTGCAGTGGCATAATCACAGCTCACTGCAACCTGCACCTCCAGGGCTCAAGTGATCCTCCCACCTCGGCCTCCCAAGTAACCTCCACATTGGGATTACAGGCGTGCACCACTATGCCCTGCCTCCTCTTCCTTGTTATTGGTCTGTAGCATGCTCCTTTCTTTTTCTTTAAGTTAGTGTATTCTCTTTTATCCTCATACCCCACTCTAATTCCCCTCCTTAATTTTATTATTATTATTATTTTTTTTTTTTTTGAGATGGAGTCTCACTCTGTTGCCCAGTCTGGAGTGCAGTGGTACAATCTCAGCTCACTGCAAGTTCCACTTCCCAGATTCACACCATTCTCCGGCTCCAACCTCCTGAGTAGCTGGGACTACAGGCGCCCGCCACCACTCTCGGCTAATATTTTGTATTTTTAGTAGAGATGGGGTTTGTGCCTGGCCAATTTTTTTATTAACATAAAGGTGGGCAAGTAGTTTTCAATTTCCTATATAGTTGCAAAACTGGGTTATTGTAAAAGACACACAATATAAGGTTATAGCAGCAGTTGGAGTAAGGTGGGAGTAATCTAATAAAAGTCATGGGTCCTCTCCCTGGAAAAATCTGTCTCTATTCATACATACAATTTTGCAAACACTTTCTAGTGTTCAGAGACCTCTGAGGCCTTTTGCAGACATACGTTGAACACCAAAGTGTTCACTGCCTCTGTGTTACAAGAAAGCTCTGAGAAATAGGGAAGCATTTATACTGCAGAATCCTTTAAATAGATTGTAGCTTTTATTATTTTCAAAATTATACAAATAATTATTATTAAAATAAAAAATTGTGATAAAAGAGAATGTACATTAATGAATGGATAAGAAATATTTGTAACTAGTGCAATGTAGACATTACTCATATAAACAGGTTCTTTTTTTTTTTCGAGATGGAGTCTCACTCTGTCTATAAACAGGTTCTTATAGAAGAGGAAAGTAACTTTGTTGAGTACCAGCTCTTGACCAGACATTGCACATGACACACCACCTCCATTTCCTTAACAAACAGAAATAGTCACTATTTTCATACCCGTTTTTATAGATGGGGAAACTGAAGTCAAAGGAGATCATAAGTTCCAAAGACTGTGCAACTTATAGTATTATAGTGTTAAAAAGTCTGCCTTAAACACAGACATAGTGATCATTTTTAACATACGTTTTACAAAATGAATTTATTGAGCAAAGTGGGGTTAACTTCTTTACATGGGTGGGGAACTCAAATTCTGTTTTATTTAAATTACATTTAAGACCAGTCCTGGCGGCTCACACCTGTAATTCCAGCACTTTGAGAGGCTGAGGCGGGTGGATCGCCTGAGCTCAGGAGCTCAAGACCAGCCTGGGCAATATGATGAAACCCCATCTCTACAAAAGATACAAAAATTCGTTGAGCATTGTGGTGTGTGCCTGTGGTCACAGCTACTCAGGAGGCTGAGGCGGGAGAATTGCTTGAGCCTAGGAGGTGGAGGTTGCAGTAAACCGAGATCACACCCCTGCACTCCAGCCTGGGCAACAACAGCAAAGTTCCATCTCAAAACAAAAAACAGTGGAATTCAGGTTTCTTGTGCCATTTATGATGACATCATTGGGTTCTTTTGTCACATTTTCTTAGGTTTTCCATTAGAAAGAAATAGAAAGAAACCTTTCTATATCTGCATGTCATCCCTCAAAGAAAAAAACTCCCTCCTGAATGCTGTTCACTCACTCACTCTACAAAACCTGGTGTCTTTCAGGGAGGAGCAGCACTGGTTCCCCAGAGGTGGAATTAGCTTTTCCTTCTTCCTATTCTCACACCCCCCTTTACTATCTCTACTCTTTGTAAATGATGTGTTGGCAGAGTTTGTGTCATTTCTTTCACCAGTGTTACTTAGGGGTGTGATTGCACATACTAGGCATTCAGTAAGTGTCTACCAAACTGAGTTAAATTCCTATTTTTTTAATTGGGAAAAAATTTTGACACAGAAAATTAAGGAGAAAAGTTTTGGAGAGACGCTTTACCCATGAGCCAGATTTAGCAAATGAAAACATTTTTCTCATTTTTGCCTTGAATTTTGTTGGTTTAAAAGAAATAAAATTTAGAGGCCAGGTGCAGTGGTTCACCCCTGTAATCCCAGCACTTTGGGAGGCCGAGGCAGGTGGATCACGAGGTCGAGAGATTGAGACCATCCTGGCCAACGTGGCAAAATCCCGTCTGTACTAAGAATACAAGAATTAGCTGGGCATGGTGGCGCGCGCCTGTGGTCCTGGCTGCTCCAGAGCCTGAGACGGGACAATCGCTTGAACCCAGGAGGTGGAGGTTGCCTGAGCCAAGATCGCACCACTGCACCCAGCCTGGCGACAGAGCGAGACTCCGTCTCAAAAGAAAAAAACAAAAACAAACAAACAAAAAACATTAGCTGGGCATGGTCGCGGGCGCCAGTAATCCCAACCACTCGGGAGGCTGAGGCAGGAAAATCTCTTGAACCCAGGAGACAGAGGTTGCAGTGAGCCGAGATAACTGCAGACCAGCCTGGCAGCAGAGTGAGACTCCATCTCAAAAAAGAAATAAAATTTAGAGATAAAATAGAAGTTCCTTTCCATGATTTTATCCTCCTCCTGCCCACTACAGAGAAAACTATGATCATTATTTTGGTATTATTTTTCTGATTTGCATTTTATATTTTTGCTGCCTATAATCCTTAGTATTGTTGTTTTTTTTTTAACTTTGCATGTTCCGCACCTTACTTTTTAAACTTAATATTATGTTTTCAAGACCAATCTATATTGATAGACATAGATCTAGTTTATTTGCCTTAGTTATTATATACTGTCCCATGATGTGAATATACCAGGTTTTACTTACCACTGCCAAGTGAGGGACTTTCAGGTTTCCCTATGGAGCTCTTTGCTATAACAAACAATGCTGAAATGTACATCCTTATTACAATTCGGGTTACTTCTTGTACAAATTACCTAACACACAATTGGTAAATAAGGGAAGGATGTTAGAACACGGAAGTCATGTTAGCTTACACATGATTTTCCATAACATGTTACTGTTTTAAAGCAATTAAAAGAGAAAGTCGGCCGGGTGCAGTGGCTCATGCCTGTAATCTCAGTACTTTGGGAGGCTGAGGCAGGTAGATCAGGAGATCGAGACCATCCCGGTCAACATGGTGAAACCCCGTCTCTACTAAAAATACAAAAATTAGCCAGGCGCGGTGGCGGGCACCTGTAATTCCAGCTACTCCGGAGGCTGAGGCAGGAGAATCGCTTAAACCCGGGAGGCAGAAACTTCAGTGAGCCAAGATCGCACCACTGCACTCCAGCCTGGGCAACAGAGGAGACTCCGTCTCAAAAAAAAAAAAAAAAAAAAAAAAAGTTAGCAGTGAACAAAGACCTGGAGCTGAAAATGTACTAAAATGTCTTCCTTCAGAGCCAATAGTTACAGGGTTAGTGCCTTCGAGGAGCACTATGTTTTCCATAGAGCTATTAAGCTGTATGGTGTTGCTGTAGGTGCAGAAGAATAACATTAAGAAATTGGAAGCAGTTCAGCCAGGCGTGGTGACTCAGACCTGTAATCCCAGCACTTTGGGAGGCTGAGGCGAGTGGATCACTTGAGGTCAGGAGTTCAAGACCAGTCTGGCTAACATGGTGAAACCCCGTCTCTACTAAAAATACAAAAATTAGCTGACTGTGGCAGCAGGCGCCTGTAATCCCAGCTACTCAGGAGGCTGAGGCAGGAGAATTGCTTCAACCCGGGAGGCGGAGGTTGTGGTGAGCTGAGGTCGCCCACTGCACTCCAGCCTGGGCAACAGAGCGAGACTGTGTCTCAGAAACAAACAAAAAAAGAAATTGGAAACATTTCTCCTTGTATTAAAACTGCGGACCTTAAAAAATACAGTCCAGGGGCCATATTTTTAATTTTGATGAAAATGTTCTCTATATACCTGTCCTGGAAGGAGGAGCCTCAGGTTAAAAGCTGCAAAGGACACCTGGGATGCTGGGAACAATGCCAGCATGGGACCAACTCTGTTTGTGTCATAATTTTTAAAACATTGTAGCTTTTGTTAGTGCTTGGGTGACAAAGTTCTATAGGTTTTCAGCAGCATGCCCCAACTGTATTTCCCCCATATGCTGGCCAATATTAGTGAAGGATGTTGCACTTGTTTCCTTAAGCACACGTGCAAGAGTTTCTCTAGGGTGTGTGCCAAGCAGTGGAATTGCTGGGTCACAGGGGATGCATGTTTTCAACTGTTCTAGGTTTTTTCCAAATTACTCTTCTAAGTGGTTTTACCATTTACACTCCCACCAAGAGGTGACAGCCCTTATTTCCCTGCTTCCACACTAATATCTGATGTCATTAGATCTTTTTATTTTGACTGATATCATGGATATAAAATGCCTTCTCGTGGTTGTTTTACTTTGCATTCCCCCAATTGCTAGTGAAGCTGAGTGTATTTTTATATGCTTATTGGCCATTCCAACTTTCTCTTCTGAGTATTACCAGTTCAACCCTTTGTCTTTTTTTAAGCTGAATTGTTTGTCTTTTTCTTATTGACTTATAGGAATTATTTATGCATTCTAGATATGAATCCTGTGTCTGTTAAATGTCTACTTTTATGTTCTCCTCACAATGTCCCCACTTGCCATATAAGCCCATTTAGAAAAATACGTCTGCTCTGCTGTAAAACACACTGGGTCGCTTTCTTTTTTTTTTTTTAATATATCCTAGATACCTGGAGTTTCAGATTATACAAATAGGTGGTACAACTAGAAAATTTTGAAACTCAGATTTTTATAGAGATTCTTATTTCTCTATGGATACTTGACCCAGTCTCCTATTTATAGAGACTTATCTTTGTACACAAGAGTTTTAAAAACAGACAAAAAAGGATATCCCCTGTCCTGACAACTGTTGGCCAGATATCTTTTGTCAGATTAATAAAAAAAATATTTTTTTGGAAAAAGTTAAGGAAGGTGAAACTTCATATTTGAATTGGATCCTTGGTAGATGTCTTAAACCCAAGAGAAAACAATATATTTTATTAAATTCCATGATTCTCATTTTAAAAATATTCCACCCATATGCAATCAATCATCCTTTTCTGACAAGTTACCTAACAAAATTTTCTTTAAACTAAACGGTATTGAATTTCAGACTAAATTTTTAAAGTGACATTCTGATTATAAAGAAAAAAAAGGAATTCCTAAATGAAAATACTTGCAGTTTTCCTGGAACTGAAAACTTAGCATGTGGAAATGTGAGGAAAAGATCTAAGTGTTGGCAAAAGATTGCAATAAAGTAAATGATGTGGTTTTCTCAGGGGTGACTTTGCAACTCGAAACATTCCAAAAAGAGTTACTGATCACAAAGTTTCTTTTAGCTTCTAGCTCTGAAATGCTTGGCATACATAAAGCTCTTACCGATATTTAGATAAATTAAATTTATATTGACATTTTCTAAAAGTTGGCCTAAGTTTCTAGATGGTGAGTGCATGTATGAAACACAGAACATTTTGAGGCATTCAGTTTTACAACTGATAGATGCTAACATCAACCTGCCCTCTTCTACACTATATTCTTGAAAGCTGAACTACAATGAAATTTAAAATATGTATTTTTCTCTTGAAAAGTAGCGGTTTCCTCAAAAAGTTAATTGTAGAATTATCATATGATGCAAAAACTCCACTCCTAGGTATATGCCCAAAAGAATTAAAAGCAGAGACTCAGATACCTATGCATCAATGCTCATTATAGGATTAGTCAGTAGCTGAAAGGTAGAAAAAACCCACGTGCCCATCAACAGATGAACAGAAAAACAAAATATGGAATATTCATACCATGGAATATGATTCACCCTTTAAAATAAAATTTTGATACATGCTATAACATGGATGAACCTAGAAAACTTTGTAAGTGTAATAAACCAGACACAAAAGAAAAATTGTTGCATGATTACACTTATATAAAATATCTAGAATAAGCAAATTCATAGTGACAGAAGGTAGGTTAGAGGTAATCAAGGACTGTAGGGGAGTGGAGGAAATAAGGAGTTATTGTTTTATGAGTCCAGAGTTTCTGTTTGGGGAAAATAAAAAAGTTTAGAAATAAATAGTGGTGATGGTTGAACAACATTATGAATATAATTGGTGCCACCGAGTTGTATACTTAAAAAATAGCTAAAAAGGCAAAATTTATGTGTCTTTTACCTCAATAAAAAATTTTAAACTAGGTTTCTTCAAACTCCTCCTCCAATAAAGCAACAAATACTCCTTGAAGAAAGCTAGGAAAACTTTGAAAAGTAAAATGAAATTAAAGCCGCCTGTTCTTCCACCAAGTAGTGATAACATGTGATTAATGTGTTGTGCAGTTTCCTCTTCTAATCAGAAGTATAGATGTACACAGATACACACATACACACACACGCACACAAACACACAGGATTATGCAGAGGCTGCTTTTCTCACTGCATGTTGTAACAATCAGTAGAATTCAATCTTATCCATGAGCCTTAATGTATTCAAACCTTATCAGCTATTGTTGGACATGTAAAATGTTTTCCTTTTTTTCTCAATTTTGAATTATTTTGTAGTGACCATCTTTGTACAAAAATTTTATGAGCATTTGATAATTTACTTAGGATAAATTAAAGTAAAATTGCTGGATCAAAGAATATGAGTTTTAAAAAATCTCAATGCATATGTGCTATTAATTTGTACCACAGGAAGCTTTGTTATTTATACTTCAGCAACCAAATATGAGATTTTATTGCATCCTCACTGAGTATTACATCTTATAAAAGTCTCTGAAATTGATCAGAATAAATTCCATAGAAATATGACATTGGACCAATGATAGTATTGGTATAGAAAGGAAAAAAGATTAACTTTTTAGATTAAAAAGGGATGGAAGAAATCAATAGCAATTTGTCACATTCAAAGTGTGAGCCATTCTTTAATACTATTATCTGTGCCGAGATGCCCTTAGAATTTACCTTGCCCAGGAAGTTACACTTGCCATCCTTAGCCATCCAAGCCTTCCCCAAGTCACATGCAGAAGCGTGCACAACTCTTTCCAGCCCCTTAGTTTTTGCTACCGTCATTCTCTTTGCCATGAAATACTTCTGCACTTCCTCAAGTACAGACCCATTCAATCCTCAATATCCATCTAATTAAACGCTGTGGGCCAGAGGTCAGCAGTCTGGGGCCATGAGGGAGAAGAAACATCATAGGTGCAAATCAACCCACAAATGGGCAGGAGTGGTGAGCTCCTTCTAAAACAGACTTTGAGGAGAGCCTGGGGATTGCCAAAGGCACAGAATCATTTGAAACAAGCGGAAGGCCAGGGGTAAGGATGCTGGGACCTGGGAGGAGGCAAGCTGGGAGTGAATGGGGAGTGGTGGCGGCGGATGCACCAGATTGGAATTCTGTGCCTTATATGAGTAGGCGGGCCAGGCCTGGGAGTGGGGACAGGGAGGCAGGGTGGGATGGACAGACAACCCCACTACCTGGAACACGGTACCTTTTATACTGAGTGCACAATTCTTGAAGAGTGCTCAGATTCTCAAATATAAGAAATATAGTCTTCAGGTATTATGAAAGAATAACATGTTTGTGTAGCACCTTAACATTTACATATGTTATCTAGTTTAAAAAATTGTTTTTGAGTCTTAGAACTAATGTGTAAACTTGGTAGTGCATACACTGTCATGATAATTACCTCTATTTTATTTTTATGTATTATTTATTTATTTAGAGACGGAGTCTTGCTCTGTTGCCCAGGCTGGAGTGCAGCTGCAGCGGCGCGATCTGGGCTCACTGTAACCTCTGCCTCCCGGGTTCAAGCGATTCTTGTGTCTCAGCCTCTGGAGTAGCTGGGACTACAGGCACATGGCACCACGCCCAGCTAGTTTTTTCAGTAGAGACTGGCTTTCGCCATGTTAGCCAGGCTGGTCTCCAACTCCTGGTCTCAAGCGATCCACCCGCCTCGGCCTCCCAAAGTGCTGGAATTAGAGGTGTGAGCCACCACACCCGGCCTATTACCCTATTTTATATGTGAGGACTCTGAGGTCTGGGAAAACTGGACAAAGCAGGAACTCACGCCAAAGACTTCTGTCCCCATGTCCAGAGAGCTCTCCATGATAGCCCAAGCTGATTTTCCAAACATGCGACCACTCTGTCGGATTTGCAACTTTTCTGATGTTAAGACATCAGGTCAAGGTGCAAAGTTTAGAGAGAACTAATGGGCTTTCAATCAAGCAGCTTTTCTGAAAATATAAGGAAGGGTTTGTGTGCCCTTTTGGAAGTAAGGGATTAAAACTACATAGAGATACTGTATGCTGATGTTGTGGATGCTCTAAGGATGAAAATTTGAATGGCATCTTAATAATAAGAGGCTCAGAACACATTTTAACAGCAAATCGTTTAGGATAAATTCTCTTAAAGGACACATATATTTCACTTATATTTATTGATTAATTTACTGTTGTCTAGTCCATCATTCTAATTTATTAAATTCCTTTCTAATTATTTTAGTATTTTGGTTTGGTTTGGTTTGGTTATTTTTATCAACAGTGATCTATATAGGAGCAACATTGGATTAGACAGTGTTATGGTCACATAGAGATGAAACTCACTTGGTCCTTGTCCTCAAAAACTCCTTTGACTGAGCGAACAAGAATCACTGGCCCCAAAGAGCCCCTCCTCCTCCACATGTTCCTAGAATCATGAACTCACACACACACGCACACACACATACACTTAACATCAATAAGAAGTGGAAGAATGGTGCCGTTTTTGATGGAAATATGTTTGTTTTACTTTTTAAATAAAATATCATAAAGATATTTACCCAATATTATATTAATTGATACCAGAAAAATCAATCCATACATGGGTACATTATAAACACCAATAAGTCAACAGATTTGTCTTTAAGTTGCTCAAATAACTCACAATTCTTCTTTGAGCATTTTTTTTTCTGAAGGAAAATGATCCCCAGGAAATGACAAAGATCCCAGATCCGAAATAATTTTCTTCTGCTTTGCGCCCCCTACCACTTACTCTGGTAGGAGGTCTTGCTAAGGTGAGATTTAAAAATGCATACTCAAAAGCACTTTATTCGTACACTAGTTGGAGTTTAAGGATTCATCCTTTCTTTTTCTACTCTTAAACCTAAGATTTTAATTTTATGTAAACCAATTTAAAAACAATACTCGCCTTCTTTAATTAAATTGTTTATTTCTATTACTTTAAGCCTTTCTTCTGATTTTTATCCCTATATTACTGCATTTTACACCACCATTATCCATAGTTTTACACATTTTCCTGCACTTTTATGTTCTGCTTCTCCACTTAATGTTTTTTACATGTTTTTCAATGTATCTGCAATTATCTTAAAAAAATTTTTTTTTGTCCTGGAAAGGAGTTAATTTTAAACTTTCTTTAGCAGAATAATTCTTTGATCAAACAAAATCATACATAGTGTGGTGAGTGCCCTCCCTGCCCTGCATAACCACTTCGGAAGTTGATTTTAACATTTACAACTATTCTTGTACTATTTAAATTACTATTAAACTGCTTTCAGCATTTGAAATTCTAAACAATGCCATTATAAGCATCTTTATATATAATTTTTTAAAAAACTAATTTCATTAGGATAAATTCTGAGAGGTGAATGTTTCTGGGTGGAACTTTTATGTGTGTATGTGACATGGATCATCACATTTCTTTCCAGAAGAGAGGAACCAATTTTTATTGCCATCAACAAAATAGGAGTCTTCTTTTTCCCCAAAGTCCAGATATCAATGAGTTTTATCATATTCTTTCCTTTCATTTAATTTCGTGGGTGTGAAATGAAAACACCTTGATTCCACTTGAATTTCTTTAAATTTTAGAAAAGGTGTTTGGTTTGTCAGATGTTGGTTTCCTATTTGTGTTTTGTTTTGTTTAAACCATCCCTTTGCTTTTAACATGTGTCTCTTGAGCACTGGTATTTGCTTCTCTTCTAATCAATTTGTATAAATCCT
The DNA here is from genome assembly GCF_000951045.1 of Mandrillus leucophaeus. NCBI lineage: Eukaryota > Metazoa > Chordata > Mammalia > Primates > Cercopithecidae > Mandrillus > Mandrillus leucophaeus. The sequence continues at coordinate 1,417,626 of NW_012109919.1, forward strand.
GCATCAATTTTAGATATTAAACAGTTGCCTATAATTTATTTCAAATATTTTTCATTATCTTATATGACTGTTTAGAAATCTAATTATATCAAACTAGTTTTTCCGTTGTTTGAATAATCAAAATTATTTTCATACATAGCTCTACTCTTCTCCTAGTTTTTCTATTGTTACTATCATTACTATTACTATTAGTTTACCATTTAATCTACCCGCTATTTATTATGGTAATGGTTTTGAGGTCTAGGTCAGGTTAATTTTTTTCTTCATTCTGATTTCTAAGTGTCCCCAGAACATTTATTAAATACTTATTACTTTTCCATTTGCTTTGTCAATATTTATGATTCACCAGTTTCTCACATACCACAATCTATTTCTGCATTTTCTATTGTGCTTAAATTTGTTTCTGCATTTAAACCAAGCCCATGATGATTTTAATTTTCACATTTACACTATTCTGTGTTTTCTAAAATTTTTCAATGAGCATGCATTTTATTTTGTTTTTGTTATTTCATAATGAGGAAAAATCTCTAAAAATTGCATTTGCCATTCATGCTTATTTATTTTTCAGACATAAATTTGGAATAGCTTTTGCTCTAAGATTTTATAAGTATTTTTATAGTTTGATTAAAAGTAAATCAGATCTAAAAATTACGAGATAAAATAAATTCTTTTCTATATTTAATCACCTAATATAAAGCATTTGTTCATCCTTCTTTACATCTCCTTTTAAAGTTTAGCATTTTCTAGTTTTGTTTGCATATTTCAAATCAGAAAAATTCTCAAATATTGTATATTTTCTGTCAGCATTGTGAATGAGACTGCCCCAAACCAATTACCAGTTACTTGCTGGTTTTTAGTAGAAATGCTTTAGGGTTTTGTGGATTTCACTTTTATCTGGACACTTTCCTGACTTCTCTTTTTATTTCTAATACTTTTAGTTGGAATTCTTAGTTTCTTTGGGTTCAACTTAATGATTCTGTTTTTTATTTTATAATATTGATTCTCTAGTACATTTTTGAAGCACTGTTAGGACGACAAGAATCTCCAATGATAGCTAAATAATTTTAAGAAAAAGCATCTTTGTTTTGCTTGTTTTTAAGTGGGGTCCTTCAAAAGTTTCTCTGTTACAGACTGATAAGTTATATCATGTTAAAGAAATATTTTCCTATTTCTGTCTTTAAATTTATAACAAGGAGCATTAAATTTTTATCAAATATTTAAATATTGTATCAAGAAGATCATAAAAATTTTATTCCTGAATTTATTTAAATTGTGTATTTTATTCATCACTTTATATTTTTAAACTAAACATATTACAGTGATAAACCCTATTATAAAGATATGATAAACAAATCTTTAAAAATAGGATCACATTCTATTTACAAATATTTTCACACTTACAAGCGTTTTGATTAGAGACAGATTTCTTTTGTAGTATTACACTTTTTAAGAACTGAATCTTCTTTGCCTGCTAGAATAAGCTAGGAACTATTTAACTTAAGAAAAATTTGTATTAGGTGTAATTAAATTTTATTTGAAAGTTTGAAAATTCCAGCTAAAAGCAGTCTCTTGGCTACCCTTCTTAATTTCTTCGTTATCAACTGGCCTGTTCACATTTTTGTCTCTCATGATACCATTTTATATTCTCTAACTTTTGTAAAATCATCCATCTTATTGAAATTTCTAAGTACATCACCATTGTAAATGGGCACTATAATCACTAATGATTTTGTGTCTTTTCATTGATTTTCAAAACTTTCTAGGGTTTTTAATCTCATTAATTTTGATAGTGAATTTGATTTTTTTTTTTTTTTGTCTTTTCAAAGTAAGAGAGCTCTCTGTTTTAGCATTTCACAGAATTTTTTGTGACAGTTTCACAAAATCAATTTGTTTACTGCTGTTATGTGTTTTTGTCTTGAGGGTTTTGCTTGGTCTTTTATCTAGAAATGTATTTCTAGTTTTTTAAATTTTACTTTATTAATAAAACATGTAAAGCAATACATTTTCTTTAAATATATCTTTTCTCTAAGTTCAAATATTTATTGAATAATACCTTCATTTTTCATATTTTAAAATGATTTGTTGTTATATTTTAAATTTCTTTGACCAGGTGATAGAATTTTTGTTTCATTGATATTTAGTTATTTTTCATCTATTTAAAATAAACGATTCACATTTTTGCAGCAAGGTGCATACAATTTTTGGTGTTTTTCCTTTATTGAAAAGTTCCATTCATTTCTTTTCTCTGAAAGTTTTATATATTCTGCATTTTCTCTTTAAATTCCCACCATAAAATTGCTAATTCGGCCTTCTTTCTTGTAGTTTTCAGCTTTGCAAAGTCTTATTTTTTTTCCCCCCCAATTCATCTAATTTTTATGATGGGATAAGGATTTCTGCTACTATTTTGTTTCTCTCAATTTCATCTTGCAAGTCTTTTTTATGTACTTTGTTACAATGTGTTGTAGTTCATATAAATTTAATACTTTTTGTTTTTAGTGATTATTTTGCCTTTTGTTGTCACACAAACTCACACATAACCCTTTTTGCTTTATATACTGCTTTGATATTGTAATATATTTAATTGATATTTTCTTACCTAACCAATTATTTTTGTTCTTTCCACATCTCCTCTTCTTTCTCTTTTAAATAGAATATTCTTGGATTTTTTTCTTGAATTCAACCTGAAACTCTTTAAAAATATATAGAAATTTAATCTATTGGCATGCTCTTGTAATTGTTATATTTAAACCATTGTAACCATATTTTTATTATTCTGTTTTCTGTTATGTTTCGTTTTTGTTTCTTCACTTGGGAAAGGGTTATATTTAAGCTTCTTTTACTTCACTTAATTCTAAAAAGAAATATAAAACAAATATTGATATTTTTAAAATACATAATAATGACTTCTCATAAAAATATGACATTTAGAATTTTGCACATTTAACTTTATACCTGCCCTCTCCTCCTTTCCTTTTTACCATTCTTCATAACTTGTATGTCTGAGATAAAATAGTTTTAAAATAATTCTTACACTTTTCTGTAACTGATGCTGATCATTCACTGCTATGACTCTAGAAATGCTCTTTGGAGGGGAAGTGTATGGTCAGGGAGCATCTGCAGCATTTTCTGAGATCAAATCTGGTAGATAATCTGTGAGAATCTCTTCTTTTTTTAAATCCTTTTTAGGAAGACTATATATAGTTTTCCATTGCCTTTAGGAAGGTTACAGTCTCAGCTGCTACAGTAAAGCACTTTTTGAAAGCAGAAAACCACACATCTTGATTACATTTTAAATAAGAACATGAATAGAACAGGTAAAATCATGCCAGTGACTTGTATTCATTTCACACTGAACACTGAGAAAACATGGTTGCATTCTCTGTTCTCCACTGGGAAACTTGAGCATTACTAGCTGGCTGCTGTTGCGTGATTGTCAGACTTTATGGGCCCTTGCTGGGAGGAGCACGGAGTTTAGAGTTTTAGCTCTGCCACTGACTGCAGTATCTTCTCCTAAACACTGAGATACTCTGAGAGAGTTGCTGAGAGTGGTCAAAGAGACCAAGCCTCTGGTGACGATTTCATTATCGCTGAGTTCATTTATTTATATATCGATTGATCTCATTCTTTATTTATAGCTTGTCTGTTATGTAACTGCCCCATAGAGCTGAGATTCTTTTTTGGAATGAGATGTGGAATACTTTAAATGCCTATAAAATCAAATGTATATATTCACCACTGTCTGTTTCAGTTTCCAATCTAAGCTCTTTAATCAGTTCTGGAAATTCTATTGGCTTATGGTTTAAATTATGGGCTGGGGCCATAATTTAATTGTTTCTTAGGAGGAATAGTTTCAACAGTGGCTAATATTTATTGACCTCTTGCCCCTGGCTGCCAGGTTGGAAGACTATGTTGTATGGTTTTTCTTTTATGTTATCTATCGAAAGGTTAATCTTTATCATACACTTGATTTTCCAGGTTATTCTTTATTTTAGTAATTCAAAATTCTGGAGTATTCTCTCTCTGTCTCTCTTTTTCTCTTATTACTGCTTCTAGACTGTTCTAAATGGTTCTGTTTAAAGCAGCCACTACATTTTATGGTTTTAAAACTCCAACAGATTCAGTGGTTGTTCTGTCCCATTCCTCTTTATTTGAGAATGAAGGTCATCTATATTCTGATTGTGATTCTTGTAGCTGTTATTTTTAGAAGGGACAGGAGCTTTAATGGTTTTCCTGCTATTAATGGTGTGTACTGAATAAGGGTTTCACTTATTTTTAAAGTGTTTACCTTTCTTCTTCTTTTTTTTTAACCTAACTCCTAAGAAGGGCTAAATTCTTTCTCTCTTAAACTTTAATATATTCATCAAATAGTCTCAAGATTTCTGTTTTTTTAAATTGATATCTTGATGGTATTAACAGAGAATTATCATACAGAACCTCTTGCTCTGTCATCTACCCAGAACATTATTATTCCCAAGTGACCTGACTTTTCCAAAAGAACCCGGGGAACATGCAAATTTATCTTGAGAAACAACAGATAGTATCCATTACTGCAGTTGACCTTGATAACAAAACGGAGCTAAATATTCTTGAATTCTAGAAAGGGAGACATACTTGAGAACTTACTTCATCCTTTGAATCCTGTGATCTTAGATTTTAAAAGCTCTCTTCTCTTAGAGATCTTTTGATTTCTGAAGTTTGATCTCCCATTACTAATCATTAAAATATACTTCTGTTTCTCAGCAACCTCCTGCCACCTGGGTATGTAATACCCTCTCTTCCAGAACTTCTTAAAATTTGTAATAGTTATCTTTTCTTGGAGGGGGGCGGGGGGAAAACAACAAAATCTTTCTTAAACAGACTGGAGGTTGGGCACGGTGGCTCACGCCTGTAATCCCAGCACTTTGGGAGGCCGAGGCGGGCGGATCACCTGAGGTCAGGAGTTGGAGACCAGCCTGGCCAGCATGGTAAAACCCTGTCTCTACTAAAAATACAAAAATTAGACGGGCATGTTGGTGCGCACCTGTCATCCCAGCTACTCGGGTGGCTGAGGAAGGAGAATTATCTGAACTCAGGAAGCGGAGTTTGCAGTGAGCCGAGATGGCGCCACTGCACTCCAGCCTGGGCGACAGAGCCAGACCCCATTTAAAAAAAAAAAAAAACCAAAAAAACAAAACAAAACAAAAAACCAGACTGGAAATGGTTTCAACACAGCCACCACTATTACCTGCCTTTCACCCGGACCTTTCACCAGCTTGTTCCTGTGTTTCTCAACCTCCTTCTCAGGAGTGCATCTTGTGAGTAAATTCAAAATACCACATGCACAGGGCTCAGCAGGACCCACTGCTATGTGTTATTTTGTGCTGTGAAAGAATTGCATTCACCGGCCACGCGCGGTGGCTCACGCCTGTAATCCCAGCACTTTGCAGGGCAGAGGCGGGCGGATCACGAGGTCGGGAGATCAAGACCATCCTGGCTAACACGGTGAAAACCTGTCTCTACTAAAAATTCAAAAAAATAGCCAGGTGTGGTGGTGGGCACCTGTAGTCCCAGCTACTCGGGAGACTGAGGCAGGAGAATGGCGTGAACCGGAAGGCGGAACTTGCAGGGAGCAGAGATTGTGCCACTGCACTCCAGCCTGGGCAACAGAGCCAGACTCCTCTCAAAAAACAAACAAACAAAAAACAAGAATTGCATCCACCTAGCCTCTGGTTCCAGAGTCTTACACATCTGAGTAATACCTGTGTGCACTTTTCTTTTATAAACCTAAAATAAACACACTGACAAAGGCAATGTGAGTAAGGGCTTCTGTCATTCTTGTAGACACCGCCAATCACCTTGGAGAAGAAAAGAAGTTGACCCCCTTCAGAAGAACTGTAATTGATCATTTGCAGTTGACATACAAAATACCGTGCTAGCACCCGCTGAAGATGGGAAGCTGGATGCCACTGCTAAATATTGCTAGTGTGACAATTTATATCCCTGCAATAAATAGTGTTATTACTGTAAAGCTGGGTAGGCATGACATTTCTGACTGCCTCTCCTTTTAAATGGACAATATATAAATAATGACTGTCTGGCATTTAAACATTTCAAAGCATCACACTGTTTGTTAATACAAATGTGTGATCAGAGGCATTCATTCCCATAAATACTTTGCCTCACAATCTGAGCGTCAGCAGCCACAAGCATGTCCCATCACCCACTAAAAATGGGACACTGTAAAGTGCTGAGCATTCCAAGGGTAAAAACCAGGTTACTAGGGAAAAAAAAAAAGGGCAAAAAGCCAGCACTGTAGAATACACCACTTAAAAAACCCCCTCTACATTTTTCTAAGATTCAGCAGCAGCAGCAACAACAACAAAAATCAGTATTTCCCAGAGTGAGAAACCCTTGAATCGAAAGATGTTTTTTGGAAAACGGTTCTTTTGGTAACTAAGTTTGGGAAGCACCACAAATTGTTACCCTCCTCTTGGAGACCCATGAACACCCAACATTTATTCCACAAATTTACCCGCATTTACCAAAGCTGGTCTTATTTAGGGGCTCAGGGTGAAACAGGAAACAAATCAGACAGAGTCCCAAACCTTCAGGAAATTTACAAGGTTTTTGTTGTTGTTTGAGACAGGGTCTGGTTCTGTTGCCCAGGCTGGAGTGCAGTGGTATCATCACAGCTCACTGCAGCCTTGACCTCCAGGGCTCAAACAATCCTCCTGCTTCAGCCCCTTGAGTAGCTGGGATTACAGGCGCGCACCACCACACCCAGCTAATTTTTGTATTTTGTAGAGATGGGGTTTTGCCATGTTGCCCAGGCTGGTCTCAAACTCCTGGGCTCAAATGATCTGCCCACCCCAGCCTCCCAAAGTGCTGGGATTAGAGGCGTGAGCCACCACGTCTGGCCAATTTACAGTTTTAAATGAACATATCTGTTTCCTGTGGGGACTGTAACAAATGGCCACAAATCTGATGGCTTAAAACAACAGAAATTTGTTCTCTCACAGTTCTGGAGGCCAGAAGTCTGAAGCCCGCAGGCCAGGTCCACAGGGCCACGCCCCCTCCCAGTTGCCAGGAGAGTCCCTTCTTTGCCTTCTCCAGCCTCTGGTGGCTGCCAGCATTTCCTGACTTGTGGCCACATCTTGCTCATCTCTGCCTCCTCCCCTCCCATCCATGCCAAATCTCCCTCAGCCTGCCATTCATAAAGTATCTTGCAATTTAGGATCTACCTGGACAATCCAGAATGATCTCTCTTCTCAATCCCTAATTTAATCACACCTGCAAAGACCCCTTTACATGTGGTTCCAAAGATTAGGGCCTGATCTCTTTAGAGATCATTATTATTATTCAGCTGACTACGAACGGATGCAGCTCTGAATGTCCTGTGGTAATGACTGCTTTTCTGCTTTGACCTTGAAACCTTCTCTTTGAGAAATGTCTGTCACTACCCAGAGAACCCTGGCCCCAAAAATCCACTCTGAAAAGTTCTGGTCGAGGGGCTATCTGCATTTATAGGAGGGGAGAGCTGTCCTGGTTGGCCTCTCTCAAGTTTTTTCCACTCCAGTGGGGTTCTATGTAAATTCTCTCCAGCGACCTTGATTATTATATCACAGTTGTAAGGATAAAACAGAGAGAACAGCATTCCTTGGGTCTGGAGAAGCTGCACAAATACAGGTTGGGTGGTCGCAGCCCTTCCCAAGCCAGGGTCCCTTCTTTGCCTCCTTTGTCTCTCTGGCTCGAGACACAGAGTCTAGACCTGTCCCTGTCTACCCTTGGAAGAGCTGGAACAGGATGGAGGCTTTTTCACAAGGGACTTTCTTAAAAATTAAGAAAACAGAAAGGACACAGATGACGGAAATGAAAAGAGTGAGCTCAGGCCAGACACGATGGCTCATGCCTGTTGCATGTTCCAGCACTTTGGGAAGCTGAGGAGGGTGGATCACTTGAGGTCAGGACCTCGAGACCAGCCTGACCAACATGGTGAAATCCTGTCTCTACCAAAAAATATAAAAAATTAGCCAGGTGTGGTGGCAGATGCCTGTAGTCCCAGCTACTTGGGAGGCTGAAGCAGGAGAATTACTTGAACCGGAGAGGCGAAGGTTGCAGTGAGCCGAGATCGCACCACTGCACTCCAGCCTGGGTGACAGAGAGAGGTTCTGTCTCAAGAAAAGAGAGAAAGAGAAGAAAGAAAAAGAAAAGAAAAGAAAGAAAGAAAGAAAGAAAGAAAGAAAGAAAGAAAGAAA
>NW_012109919.1:1430279-1431043 GCF_000951045.1 Mandrillus leucophaeus
GAACTTTGGGAGGCCGAGGCAGGTGGATCATGAGGTCAGGACATCGAGATTATCCTGGCTAACATGGTGAAACCCTATCTCTACTAAAAAAAAATTAAAAAAAAAATTAGCCGGATGTGGTGGTGGACACCTGTAGTCCCAGCTACTTGGGAGGGTGAGGCAGGAGAATGGCGTGAATCTGGGAGGTGGAGCTTGCAGTGAGCTGAGATTGTGCCACTGCACTCCAGCCTGGGCAACAGAACGAGACTCTGTCTCAAAAAAAAAAAAACCAAAAAAACAAAACAAAACAAAAAACCAGACTGCCACTTAATTACAGGAATTGAGGCTGCAGTGACCTATGATTGTGCCATTGCACTCCAGCCTGGGCAACAGAGCCAGACCCCATTTAAAAAAAAAAAAAAACCAAAAAAACAAAACAAAACAAAAAACCAGACTGGAAATGGTTTCAACACAGCCACCACTATTACCTGCCTTTCACCCGGACCTTTCACCAGCTTGTTCCTGTGTTTCTCAACCTCCTTCTCAGGAGTGCATCTTGTGAGTAAATTCAAAATACCACATGCACAGGGCTCAGCAGGACCCACTGCTATGTGTTATTTTGTGCTGTGAAAGAATTGCATTCACCGGCCACGCGCGGTGGCTCACGCCTGTAATCCCAGCACTTTGCAGGGCAGAGGCGGGCGGATCACGAGGTCGGGAGATCAAGACCATCCTGGCTAACACGGTGAAAACCTGTCTCTACTAAAAATTCAAAAAATTAGCCG
>NW_012109919.1:1434608-1435414 GCF_000951045.1 Mandrillus leucophaeus
GCAGTGGCGCGATCTCGGCTCACTGCAAGCTCCACCTCTCGGGTTCACGCCATTCTCCTGCCTCAGCCTTCCGAGTAGCTGGGACTACAGGCGCCCTCCACTATGCTCGGCTAATTTTTTGTATTTTTAGTAGAGACAGGTTTCACCATGTTAGCCAGGATGGTCTCGATCTCCTGACCTCATGATCTGCCCGCCTCGGCCACCCAAAGTGCTGGGATTACAGGCTTGAGCCACTGCGCACGGCCCAGCACTTTTTTAAATTCTGCCTCTGGCCTGGGTCTGCTGTCTCTTGATTTTCCAGCAGGTAGCCTCCCCGCTACTTGTATTCAAGGCCAAACCTCAACTCCATTTTTCCTATTTTGTTTCTGATGCTCTCCGTAAGCCTGCTGTCGAGTTCCAGGTTCTGGAAAGAACAAATAGAATGTTCTGTGTTTAGTCATCCAGCTAAAATGTGAGGGGCACTCACTGCCTGCCAGGCCTACAAAATGCCTTCCCAGTTTCATGCCTGGTCAATGTACCTGGCTCCCAGACCTTCCTGAGATAACTCTTTATTTTTCTTCTTCTCCTTCTTTTTTTTTTTTTTTTTTTGAGATGGAATCTCACTCTGTTGGCCCAGGCTGGAGTGCAGTGGCGCAACCTCGGCTCACTGTAACCTCAGCCTCCTGGGTTCAAGCAATTCTCCTGTCTCAGCCTCCCGAGTAGCTGGGATTACAGGTGTGCACCACCATGCCCACCTAATTTTTGTATTTTTAGTAGAGATGAGGTTTCCCCATGTTCACCAGGCTAGTCTTGAACTCCTGACCTCA
>NW_012109919.1:1436533-1447400 GCF_000951045.1 Mandrillus leucophaeus
TAACCAGGCATGTTGGCGGGTGTCTGTAATCCCAGCTACTCAGGAGACTGAAACAGGAGAATTTCTTGAACTAGGGAGGAAGAGGTTGCAATGAGCCAAGATTGTGCCACTGCACTCCAGCCTGGGAAACAGAGTAAGACTCTATCTCAAAATTAATAATAATAATAAGTTGATGACAAATATCAACAACAATGTTAATATAAGATTGATAACTGATATATTGGTAAAGAGGTCCAGGCATTGCCCTGACTGCCATGATACTGCGATAGACCCAGCAGACAGTCTTCAAGGAACTGGCATTGTAATGTGACAACACAAATAATAAGCATGTAAATAAACAAATGATTTGGCACCTTCTCCTTCATCCTCCAAGCCTGGTAAAGTGAATCCTCACCCTGGGCCACTCCTCAATGGGGAGTACCATGCAACTGGTGGCCAGGACTCCAAGGAGAACAGAAGATAGAGTGAAAACAGGAAATGAAATTGTTGCAGCAAAGCTGTCTCTTGCTGCATGGTGGTTGACTAGCCGCAGAGTACTTTCACTTGTCCCAGTTCATGGAAATCTCCCAAGAACTCTGAGAGAAAACCATCATCCCCATGTGTTATCACCCTTTTCAGAGGTAAGGTCTCAAGGCTCAAGCTTGCTCAAGGTTACACAGAGCCTGCACTTGAACTCAGGTCCTTCCTTCCTTTGATATTGTTCCCACTGAACTCACTCAAAAGGGAAGAGACAGAGCCCCGTGAGATGATTGCTTCCAGTCCCAGGAACCAAGGGCATGCTCCAAAAGAAAACTGCTTCTACACAGAATTCCATTTCTCAGAATGTGTCTTTCTGGGACGGAGAGTTGAAAATTCTCATTCTGGCCAGGTGCAGTGGCTCACACCTGTAATCCCAGCACTTTGAGAGGCTGAGGCGGGAGGATCACTTGAGGTCAGGGGTTTGAGACCCGCTTGGCCAATATGGTGAAACCCTCTTTCTACTAAAAATACAAACATTAGCTGGGCGTGGTGGTGCATGCCTGTAATCCCAGCTACTCGGGAGGCTGAGGCGGGAGAATCACTTGAACCCATGAGGCAGAGGTTGCAATGAGCTGAGACTGTGCCACTGCACTCCAGCCTGGGTAACAAGAGCAAGACTCTGTCTCAAAAAAAAAAAAAAGAAAGAAAGAAAGAAAAAGAAAAAAAGGAAAATTTCCATTCTGCAGGTTCCACTCCTCTACCCACCTCAAACGTCCTTCAGAGTAGGTGCTTGGTGAGATGTTAGCCAGGACCATTTCCACCTGATATGATTCCAGCTCCGAAGGAGGCAGGAGAAATCCACAACCATACTTAGACTGAGCAATGGGGATTTTACTCCTGTTTTTCAAAATAACATGTGCACTCCCACTGGTGGACAGGGAGCATGAAACCTTTGTTGACACAGCTGTGGACAATTCTCCTTGAAATAGAGACCTGTTCATTGTTTACAGGGCAATGATCAATAGTGTACTTAAATACTAGTTTTGAATTTACAAGATATATTGTCAGATAATAACATTTTCTTTCTCTTCCACTGACCAAGGTATAATAAAGAAGTCACAGGCTGGGCACAGTGGCTCATGCCTATAATCCCAGCACTTTGGGAGGCCGAGACAGGTGGATTGCTCGAGGTCAGGAGTTTGGGACCAGGCTGGGCAACATGGAAAAACCCTGTCTCTACCAAATAGTAATAATAATAATAATAATAATAATAATAATAATCAGCCAAGTCTGGTGGCGCACCTGTAGTCCCAGTTACTCTAGAGGTTGAGGTAGGAGGATCACTGGAGCCCAGGAAATCAAGGATGCAGCCAGCTGTGTTGGCACTATTGCACTCCAGCCTAGGGTGACAAAGTGAGACCCTGTCTCGAAAAAAAAAAGTCATCAATAAGAGTCCACTAAAAAAGTCACCAATAAGAGTCCAAAATAACTTTATTTAGGGGATGAATAACTTTACAACTGGGTGATAGTTGCTGTTTTTCATGCTCTCAGATCACACTAGTGGATTGATAACACTTGTTCCTTCCCCTCTGTATCCAGCAGGGAAATTTTGAGGGAAGCATAAAGTCCAAGAGGGAAAATGAATTTTCAGTTAGTCTAGCTGGATGAATTTTGGGGCATTCATGCAGACACCCAGTGGAGTTAGTCTTTCCGCACATAATAGACCTCTCTTGCTGGAGCTTGTACCTGGAGTTCCCCAGTTTCTTTTGACATCCCCTGGGTAGGTGTCTGGGGTGAGCATGCCTGGGTCCTTGCTTAACCTTCAACAGAGGCCTTGCCCAAGGTCAGAGAGGGCCCAGGTAGCCAATATTTCTGGGATGCTGAGAGCTGAAGATGGGCTCTCAGGACTTAGCAGGATCCCTCAAGAAGAGGGTCAATTACCAAGGTAGACTACTTGCTAGGGAACAGATCTCAAATAGGAAGCAGTCACATCATGACTATTTGCTGTACTGAAGTGTGAGACACCAACAGAGCTATCCTGATAAGCAATAAAATGTCTCCCCAGGCTGAGCGTGGTGGCTCACGCCTATAATCCCAGCACTTTGGGAGGCCGAGGTGGGCGGATCACCTGAGGTCAGGAGCTCAAGACCAGCCAGGCTAACATGGTAAAACCCCATTTCTACTAAAAATACAAAAAATTAACTGGGCATGGTGGTATATACCTGTAATCCCAGCTACCTGGGAGGCTGAGGCAGGAGAATTGCTTGAACCCGGGAGGTAGAGGTTGCAGTGAGCTGAGATCACACCATTGTACTCCAGCTTGGGCAACAATAGCGAAACTCTGTCTCAAAAACAAAAAAGCCTCCCCCTTCTCCCTTTCTCTTCCTTTGCCCTCTCTTTCTTCTCCATTGACTTTCTTTTAGATAAATGTTTTATTTTTGTGAAATGATAGCTGCTCACAGAAAAACATTCAAAAAATATTGAAAAGTACAAAGGAAAAAAGCCTAAATTGATTGAATTCTAATCACCTGAAGGGTAACTACTGTTAACCTTTTTGTGGCTGTGTGTGCGCGTGTGTGTGTGCGCGCGCGTGCATGTGTGTGTGTGACTTTTAAGGCTTTAACAGGCTGGGCCCAGTGGCTCATGCCTGTAATCCCAGCACTTTGGGAGGCCAAGGTGGGCAGATCACCTGAGGTCAGGAGTTCAAGACCAGCCTGGCCAACATGGTGAAACCCCATCTCTACTAAAAATACAAAATGCTAAATACTAAAAAATACAAAATACTAAAAAGTCAGGCGTGGTGGCGCTCACCTATCTTCCCAGCTACCTGGGAGGCTGAGGTGGGAGAATCACTTGAATCCAGGAGGCGGAGGCTGCAGTGAGCCGAGATTGCACCACTGCACTCCAGCCTGGGTGACACAGCAAGACCCTGTCTCAAAAACAAAATAAAATAAAGCTTTAACAGAGCATAGCACACTTGCAGCAAAGTGCACAAATCATCCGTATGCCACTGGATGCACACTCCTGTGCACAGCAAATTGAAAACCGCTGTAGAACCAGCACCCATAGGGTGCCCTCTCCACGAATACATACCCCCCAACCACGAATGCTAACTTATTTCTCACCTCTGGGAACACTTTGGTGGATGTCCTCTCAGACTTTTATGAAACACCTGTGATCTTAAAAACAAACCTGGTAACGACCATGCTCTCCCAAAATCAGAACTGCAAAAACAGCCCACATACCACAACTTAATTGGCATTCCTGTCTATATGACTCATTCTGCAAAACTGTACCGGGAGTCCATGTGCTCCTGAATCCTGGTCCACAGCCTGGCTGCCTGCTGGAGCCACCTGGGGAGCTTTAAAACTGGCAGTGCCTGGGCCCCCACCTCCAGTGTGGCTGACTTAACTGGTCCAGGTGGGGCCTGGGCATTTGTGTAGATGTATCTCTTATCTCCCCAGGGGATCCTAATGTGCCACCAAGGGGAGCATCTCTGCTCTGAGGTCATTTTTTACTATACGAATGCACTGCAAGTAGGACTGTGAGGTGCTGTCCCAACCGACTTGACCCCACAGAGACCACTGTGAGGCCATATAGAGACCATCATCCACTCTTGCCAGTGTGAATGCTGGGGCTCAGGAGGTCATGGTTCTGTGCCTGGACTGCACAGCGTTGATGGGAGGTGCACATCCTGCCTAGAGCCCTAACCTTTTCAGCCTTGGCCCGGGTCATAGGTACAGGCCAATGGATGGAACAGAGGCAGCGAAGCCCTGAGGAAGTGTTCCACCATCATGGGCTCATCATCTAGGGGTGAGGCTGAGCTGGATGGGCTTGTCCAGGGAGCACAGCCTCTTGGGATTCATAGGTAGGAATCCAAGCTGGCACAGAAATGTGCCTGAACATCCACAGAATAATTCTGGAAAAACAGGCAGGAGACTGAGAGGGCAACCTGTTTCCCTCTAGAAAGGTGACACAGGTGGAGAGGGCTCAAGTGCCTGGATTGCCCAGATTTAGAATTTTTATTATCAAAGCCAGGCACGGTGGTTCACACCTGCAATTCCAGCACTTTGGGAAACTGAGGTGGGCAGATTACTTGAGGTCAGGACTTCAAGACAAGCCTGGCCAATATGAGGAAAACCTACCTCTACTACAAATACAAAAATTAGCTGGGCGTGGTGGTGGGCGCCTGGAGTCCCAGTCACTCGGGAGGCTGAGGCAGAAGAATTGCTTGAACCTGGGAGGTGGAGGTTGCAGTGAGCTGAGATCATGCCATTGCACTCCAGCCTGGGCAACAGAGTAGGACTCTGCCTCAAAGAACAATACCAAAAATTTTATTATCAAAATTTTCAAATATACAGAGAAGTAGCAAGAATGGACTACATTATTTATTATTTTAAAATTATTAAGATCTCAGAATGAAGAGATAAATAAAAGAAGCAATGGATAGGCATTTCAAAACCATTAGGAGTTGAAATTAAGGTGAATGTTTTGTGTTTCTCCTCAATTTTTATTTTTTTGCATCCAGAGTTTACTAGGACCTAAGCTTAATGAGGGCAGGGGTTTCTGTCTCTTTAGCTCACTACTCTTTCTCTTGTATCTAGGACAGCTCTTAGCACACAGAGGGTAACAAATAAATCTGAGGATAAATGAGTAAATGTATGAATTGAACATGCATTGCTTTTGTATTTGGGAGGAATCTGTTCTAAACAGAGATATATATAGATATAGATATAGATAGATATATAGATATAGATAGATATCAATCAAGAAGTGTTCTCTTCTTATACAAATAAACCCAGGAAAATCATCAACATCTCAGTCATTGAACCTACTAATTTATAAATGATGTGTGTATGAAAATGATGTGCAGTTTACTCATGAGGGAAAATATAGAAACAGGTGCCAAGTGGCAGGACTGGGGTCCTGTGCTTTTGTGTATTATCCAAATAGGGAAGAAGACAGGAGTGGAGGGTCTCCTTAGTGTCCTGGGGCCTTGACCACACAACTACCCCTGTTTCCTCATCCGTTTATCACCCAAGACAATGACAGTAGGGGGACTTGCTATCTCTTTACAGCAGGGCAGAAAATGCCAGCCAAGGAAGGTGAATGAGAGACTTCAGGACTTGGCCCCAGACAGTTGACTTGGACTACATCTGTCCTGGAGGGATAGGCTGGATGGATTGAAAATTAACCCGGTTGGGTGTGGTGGCATGCGCCTGAAATCCCAGAAGTTTGGGAGGCAGAAGGAGGTGGATTGCTTGAGCCCAGGAGTTTGAGACCAGCCTGGGCAACATGGAGAAACCCCGACTCTACAAAAAATACAAAAATTAGTGTGGTGTGGTCGTGCATGCCTGTGGTCCCAGCTACTCGGGAGGCTAAGGTGGGAGGATCACTTAAGCCCGGGAGGCCAAGGCTGCAGTGAACCAAAATTGCACTACTGTACCTCAGTCTGGGCAGCAGAGTGAGACCTTGCAAAAAAAAAAAAAAAAAAAAACCAGGCATGGTGACTCAGGCCTGTAATCCCATCACTTTGCTTTGGGAGGCCAAGGCAGGCAGATCACTTGAGGTCAGGAGTTCGAGACCAGCCTGGCCAACATGATGAAACCCCATCTCTACTAAAAATACAAAAATTAGCTAGGCATTGTGGCACATGCTTGTAATTTTAGCTACTTGGGAGGCTGAGGCAGAAGGATTGCTTGAGCCTGGGAGGCGGAGGCTGCAGTGAGCTGAGATTGCACCACTGCACTTCAGCCTGGGTGACAGAGTGAGACTTCATCTCGAAAAAGTAAAATAAAATAAAATAAAATGAAATGGCCTTGGGCATCCTCAGGTGTCCCATCTTTAGAATCTCTCAGCATTTATAAAATTAACTGCCACACTGCAATATGTCTTCTCCCTTCTTAAATAGCCTTGGGTTTATGGCGAATAACAACAAATAAAACAATAGCTAGCATTGTTTTATTATGGAAAGTGTTTACAGACTTCCAAGAGCCTTCAGATCAAATGGTTCAGAATAGTCCTGTGATGAAAACCATATAGTAACAATGATTCTTGTCCATTTTCTAGATGAGGAGACTGAGGTTGAAAATTTACTGGATTTGCCCAAAGGACAGAGGGGCTGGGACCTGAGCCAAGGTCCCTCACTTCTAGAGCCAATCATCTGTATGTTACTTCCTGCAGTTGCAGGAGTTGTTCCTATCCAGTGCCCTCCCTATCTGTTCCCATGTATAACAGGATCTCACGGCAAGAGCTGGGCACTCAGGGGACGGGGTTAAATTGGGGTTAGCACTGGAAAGTCCTGTTTTCTCATCCATAAAAGTAGGAGTTTAGATCAGGTGACCTTTGGGCGTCCCTAAGTCCTGAGACATTTTTATTTTCTGCTCCATTTCAAAGGTCAAGAGATCAGGTCCCTGGCCAGGTAGACTCCACTGAGGGCAAAGCAAGAAGAAAAGACGTCAGTGGTGACCTTTTCCATCTGTATTTACCATCAGATATCAAAGAGACCATTGGTTTTTCACTCAGCAAACATTTATTGGGGTTACCGTGTGCTGGTATAGTTCTAGCAGCTACAGACACACAGATAATGCCTGGGTCAGCCTCCTCCCTCTGTCCAAGGGAGAGACTGGTGATTTAGAACCAGCTCAGTGAGGGTAGGAGGGAGGATGGGTGAGAGTCCATGGTGCCAGAGAGAACTGCTGCCATCTTGGTGGCCTTGGGAGAGGTTACCAAGGAAGGCTCTAGAAGAGCAGAGGCTAAAACATGGCCTTGCAGAGAGGGTCGGGGTTACCTAGTAGGTTGAGAGGCCGATGCATCTTAGGAGTGAAAAGCAGGTATCTTCCGTGCAATATGCCCCTGTGTTTTCATCTCCCAACCCATCTTCAACTTTCTCACTCAGCTTTTTCTCAGTAATGATGAGAAAATCCTTAGTCCACTACTCTGTGAAAAGCTGTAGACAGTTCTCTGATGTACAACAGGATGAAGTGGTTTCCCTCCAGGAATCAATGAATGAGGAGGAAGGAATCTCCTCCTGAGACCATTTGAACCTCAGTGTCCTTTCCTGCTCCAACTAGCTCACCTAGCAGTCAAGGTGCATACCAGAAACTACCCGTCTGCCACGTGGGAGGGGCCCTAGCCAACAGGTAGGAGAAACGGAAGCTGTCCCATAACTTTTTTTTTTTTTAGATGGAGTCTTGCTCTGTCACCCAGGCTTGAGTGCAGTGTCGCCATCTCGGCTCCCTGCAACTTCCCTTCCCAGGTTCAAGCAATTCACCTGCCTCAGCCTCCCGAATAGCTGGGGACTACAGGCGCACGTCACCATGCCCGGCTAATTTTTGTATTTTTAGTAGAGATGGGGTTTCACTATGTTGGCCAGGCTGGTCTCGAACTCCTGATCTTCTGATCCACCCCACCCCCTGGCCTCCCAAAGTGCTGGGATTACAGGCATGAACCACCACTCTCAGCCACTGTCCAATAACTTTCTTTTCCCTACTAACTGTCATCCTTCCTGGGATTGTTGGAAAATGGAATTCCCGCTACCTGCAGCCTCTAAGCCTCTGCTGCTGGGTTTATGTTGAGTTTTAACTGCCATTTCTGTGCTCTCGGGTCCTTCCCAAACTTCCAAACAGTATTTGTTTGGAAATGCTTCTGCTTCTGTTTTGGACCATGATGAAATATTTCCATAAATTATTAGTCCGTTGAGACCCAACATGAAAATGGCAAGCATAGGTGTAACACTTCAGACTTTGCTACTGTTGCTAGGTCGTCCCAGCCCATGGCAGAACCAACCATCACTGGAGAAGTGAATCAGCTGACATAGGAGCTCCTTCCCTAACACGGGGGCTTTTGCGTCTATCCTGCTAAGCACGCATGTGCAGAGGAGAGTCCCTTGGAATCAGCAGCCAATGTCCTCATTTCCCTGGGTGGCGTTTTGCCAAATCTATATTACACAGAAGGTCCTGACTCCCTCTCCTTTCCCAGCAGAGCTGCTCATCCAGTGGCATTGAAAATGGGCTTTGAGGCCGGGTGCAGTGTCTCACGCCTGTAACCCCAGCACTTTGGGAGGCCGAGGCAGGCGGATCACGAGGTCAGGAGATTGAGACCATCCTGGTCAACATGGTGAAATCCCGTCTCCACTAAAACTACAAAAATTAGCTGGGTGTGGTGGTGCGTGCCTGTAATCCCAGCTACTCAGGAGGCTGACCCAGGAGGTGGAGGTTGCAGTGAGCTGAGATCCCACGACTGCACTCCAGCCTGGTGACAGAGTGAGACTCTGTCTCAAAAAAAAAAAAAAAAAAAAAAAAGAAGGAAGAAAAGAAAATGGGCTTTGTTGCTTCCCTGAGTCATCTCCACCTTCCCCCAAACTCTTCTCCCAGGTTGGTCCTTTTCTTCTCAGGGTCCAGGTTTCATTCATGATGTTCCCCTTGTCTGGAAAGACCCCCTCCTTCTCCCTGCACTCCTCCCTCCTTCTGCTGCTTTCTCTCCTTCTCCCAGGTCTATATCAAACCCAAGCCCCCCAAGAAGCCCACCCACTCTGATGGCAGGCCCTGCTGTGTGATGCTCGTGGTTGGCTGATCCTCTCATCTCCACGTGAATGGAAGGTGCCACAAGGATGGGAGCCACCTTCCTCACCTTTGTTCCCCGGGAAGCACTTGTCACATGCCCTGTGTGTCCCAGATGCTTCGTGGGTGAGCACGTATTGAATTGGAATCTCCAGAAGGAGCAGGAGAATACACAGCCTAACAGTCAGAGAAAATGTGTGGAAATCATTCCATATTTTCTTCATGTATCCAGTGGAAATAACTGTAAACAGCAGGACCACTATCCTGTAGGCAGATGTCACTCACTTTGTGCATAGACTTTCTCAACAAACACTTATGAGGCACCACCTGCACGCAAGGGCTTGGGGGGTGGGAAATACCAACAAAAAAGCCCCCACTTAAGATATTTAGCTAGTGCCTGAGGAAATAAAATAATTGTTAGGGTGTGTTTATTTGAAAGTTTTGAAAAAAAAAAAAACACTTAGGTGGTGTTTATAATTCTCAAAAGAATTACTTTTTTTTAAAGTGCTTAGCATTCTTCAGTGGGAAAGACCTTGAAAAGTACATCCTTTGTTGCTCTATAGAGTAAATGAATTCTGTTCTTTGCATGATGACATTTTCTAGTACTTATATTGAGAAAAGTAGAAAGTTTAACTCCTAACCATTGTCATTTCTTTCCAATTTAATGTCAAAACATTTTTTTTTACCATTAAGGATAGAAATAGTCTAACAGGTGTGCTATGGTGTGTTATGAACAAAATGATAAATTAAGGTGTTTAGCACAGAGTTACAGAGATGTTAACTATGTACTAATTTTATATTTTAAATATATTTACTGAGATATAATTCACATACCATAAAATTCACCCATTTAAAGTGTTAAATTCAATGGTGTTATATATTCATAGGGTTATGCAATCATCCGCCATGATCTAATTTTAAAATGTAGTTTTTTCTTTTCTTTCCTTTTTTTTTTTTTTTTAGAGACAAGGTCTTGCTCTGTCACCCAGGCTGGAGTGCAGTGGCTTGATCGTAGCTCACTATGGCTTCGAACTCCTGGGCTCAAGCAATCCTCCTGCCTCAGCCTCCAGAGCAGCTAGGACTACAGGTATATGCTACCATGACCAGCTAATTTTTATTTTTTATTTTTTATTTTTTTGTAGAGATAGGATCTCACTATGTTGCCAAAGCTGGTTTGGAACTCCTGGGCTCAAGCAATCCTCCTGCCTCAGCCTCCAGAGCAGCTAGGACTACAGGTATATGCTACCATGACCAGCTAATTTTTATTTTTTATTTTTTATTTTTTTGTAGAGATAGGATCTCACTATGTTGCCAAAGCTGGTTTGGAACTCCTGGGCTCAAGCAATCCACCCGCCTCAGCCTCCCAAAGTGCTGGGATTATAGGTGTGAGCCACTGTACCCGGTCTAATATTAGAACATTTTCATCACCCCAAGAATAAACTCCAAACCTTTTAGCAGACATTCCTTACTCTCTTCACCACCCCTAGCCTTAGGCAAACACTAATCTACTTTCTGTCTTTATAGATGTGCCTATTCTAGACATTTTATATAAATAGAATCATATAATATGTGCTATTTTATTCATGGCTTTTTTCACTTAGCATACTGTTCTCAAGATTTATCCACATTGTAGTATATATCAGTACTTCATTCCTTTTTATGGCTGGATAATATTCCATTATATGGATATACCACATTTTATCTATTCTTAGTTGATAAACACTTGAGTTGTTTCCACTTTTTTACTATTATAAATAATGCTGCTATGAACATTTATGTATAAGCTTTTGTGGATGTAGATTTCATTTTTCTCTCTCTCTCTCCTTTTTTCTTTTTTTTTTTTTTTT
>NW_012109919.1:1449130-1453167 GCF_000951045.1 Mandrillus leucophaeus
TTTTTTCCCCATTTTGTTTTCCAATTTGGCTTTTTTACTTTCTTCCTTTTTTTGGCCTTACTTTCTTAACAACAAGGTGTTTTTTTAAAAACCTTAGGTGTTTTGAAAAAGTGAAACCAATGATTCAACTTATCTAGACTTTTCTGTAATATCTGTACAGCTAACTCACTATTTTAGAATGATTTGTGTCTCTTGGCTTTCAGTGTTCTACTGTGAAAAGTTATGAAGGTTCAAGTTTTTGTAAGGAAACAAAAATGTCTCTAAGAAGACTGATTTGGATTTGTGTGCTCTCCCTGCGTATTTATTGAGGCTTTCCTTGGCCACTTTGTTATTTCCCATTTTTAAAACATGGCCAAGTTCCTGTGAATGATTGTTTTCAAGGAAATTTCTTTGTAATTGAAAAGGAACTAAATAATATAATATACGTTTGCTATGAACACAGTGTGGCCGCTTTGAATTCATAGGATTTCAGGCTATCAGTGTAAATCAGGAAAGGGCTTCCAGGGAGAGAAAGTGAGAGTGAAAGCAGCGAGAGTGAGAGCAGGCAGGGGCAGAAGACAGGGCTGGAGGCTTCCTAGCAGGGGAACCCCAAACAGCACATTCTTTGGGGAGTGACCACTCACTGGAGCGAGGAGTCTTGGGGATGGAATCCTTGCCAGTGCAGTGTGTGTGTGTGCGCGCACGTGTGTGTGTGTGTGTGTGTGTACGTGTGCATGAGCTGAGAGAGAGAGGAGGAGGAGTAGGAGTCAGGGGAGGCAGGGCAGAAGGTATCTTCTTCCATTGGACATTTTTTGGTCTTTTAAAACCTCTTCAGCGAGCCCAGTCTTTGTAAACATACCTGTATGCCCAATTCTCTCCAGCTCAAGAAATATAGGGGCCTGATTGTTCTCGGAATTGTATCTACCATTTTTTTTAAAGGAGGCCTCAGCTCTGCCCTCGTGCTTAAAGCTCTCTCCTGCACATGTGTATGCATTATATCCTCCCTAGGTAATCAGTCACTCGCAAAAGGTCCTGATCCCACTGCAAATTAAATTCCATTCCAGTTTTTTGAACTTCACATATTTAGTTCATGACATAGGGGCCCTGGAAATGTTAAATCTAAAACTTGGTGTGGATTGTTAACTAAAAACTTGGCACTTGGTCTGAAGCCCCCATTCATCTGAGCAGCAAGAGGAACACGTGGTGGCGAAGCCTGTGAGCTGTCTATTCTCAGCTATAAATAGGAATGGTTTGTTTTGCAGCTCTCCAGCTTTTAGGCACATAATATTTGCCAGCATGTATGCTATCACATCCCTGCTATCTGCATTCATACAAACCATAGATCCCATGCTCTTGTCTTACTTTCCTGTTACAACTGCAATTCTTTGTTGATAAATATCTTTTATCTCAATGATGTGGGCATAATATCCACACTCTTCACCCAATGTGTGTGAAAGACGGAAGAAGAGAGAAGGAGAAAACAGACATGGAGGCTGAGGTGGGTGGATAATTTGAGGTCAGGAGTTCAAGACCAGCCTAGGCAACATAGCAAAACCCCATCTCTACTGAAAATACAAAAATTAGCCAGGCATGGTGGCAGGCACCTGTAATCCCAGCTACTCAGGAGACTGAGGCAGTAGAATTGCTTGAACCTGGGAGGTGGAGGTTGCAGTGAGCCGAGATTGCTCCACTGCACTCCAGCCTGGGCGACAGAGCAAGACTCATTCTCAAAAAAAAAAAAAAGAAAAAGTGTTGTTAGGATCTGGTAAGATGACCTATGATTTGTGATAAGCCCTCAATATTAGCCACTATGACTAAGACTTGCATATACAACCAGAGCTGGAATGCCAAGCTACAAGATTGCTTTCCCAGGTGTCGAATTAAATAAATCCATTTGAAAGCAATAAGCATCTTTCCTCCCTTCCCTTCCCTTCCTTCCTTCCTTCCTTCCTCCCTGTCTCTTATACACATCTAGATGTGTATAAGAGACAGGCCTTAGGCAAACACTAATCTACTTTCTGTCTTTATAGATGTGCCTATTCTAGACATTTTATATAAATAGAATCATATAATATGTGCTATTTTATTCATGGCTTTTTTCACTTAGCATACTGTTCTCAAGATTTATCCACATTGTAGTATATATCAGTACTTCATTCCTTTTTATGGCTGGATAATATTCCATTATATGGATATACCACATTTTATCTATTCTTAGTTGATAAACACTTGAGTTGTTTCCACTTTTTTACTATTATAAATAATGCTGCTATGAACATTTATGTATAAGCTTTTGTGGATGTAGATTTCATTTTTCTCTCTCTCTCTCCTTTTTTCTTTTTTTTTTTTTTTTTTGATGGAGTCTCACTCTGTTGCCCAGTCTGGACTGCAATGCCACCATCTTGGCTCACTGCAGCCTCCACATCCTGGGTTCAAAAAATTCTCCTACTTTAGCCTCCCAAGTAGCTGGGATTACAGGCATGTGCCACCACACCCAGCTGATTTTTGTGTTTTTAGTAGAGACAGGGTCTCACCATGTTGGCCAGCCTGGTCTCGAACTCCTGACCTCAGGTGATCTGCCCACCTTGGCTTCCCAAAGTGCTGGGATTATAGGCGTGAGCCACCACACCTGGCCAGATTTCATTTCTCTTAGGTAAATACCTAGGAGTGGAATTGCCAGGTCTTATGGCTACTCTGTGTTTAACATTTTGAGAAACTGTGACACTGTTTTCCACAGTGGCTGCACTATTTTACATTTCTGCCAGCAGTATATGAGGGTTCCAATTTCTCCACATCCTTACTACTACTTGCTTCCATCTGTCATTTTTGTTATTGCCATCTTAGAGGATGTGAAGTGGTATCTCATTGTGGTTTTGATTTGCATTTCCCTGATGGCTAATGATGTAGAGCAGTGGTCCCCAACCTTTTTGCCACCAGGGACCAGTTTCGTGCAAGACAATTTTTCCACAGATGTGGGGTGGAGGGACAGGGAGGGCTTCCGAATGAAATTGTTCCATCTCAGATCACCAGGTGTTAGTTAGATTCTCATAAGGAGTGTGCAAAATAGATCCCTCGCATGTCAGTTCACAATAGGGTTCATGCTCTTATGAGAATCTAATGCCGCAGCTGATCTGACAGGAGGCAGAGCTTAGTCAGTAATGCTCACTGGCCTGACTCTCACCTCCTGCTGTGCAGTTGGGTTCCTAACAGGCCACACGGACTGGTACCAGTCCACTTCCCAGGGCTTGTGGACTCCTGATGCAAAGCATCTTTTCTTGTGCTTATTGGTCATTGTATACCTTCTTTGGGGAAATACCTAATCAAGTATTTTGCTTATTTTACAGCTCGGTTATTTGTCTTTTTGTTATTGAGCTGTATGAATTCTTGTTGAGTGTGGGGGCTTACATCTGTAATCCCAGCACTTTGAGAGGCCAAGGCAGGGGGATCTCTTGAGCCCAGGAGTTTGAGACCAGCCTGGGCAACATGGTGAAACCTTGTCTCTACAAACAATATAAAAATTAGGCAGGCTTGGTGGCATATGCCTATTGTCCCAGTTACTTGAAAGGCTGAAGTTGGAGGATCGCTTGAGCCCAGGAGGTCCAGGCTGCAGTGAGCCGTGACTGTGCCACTGCACTCCAGCCTGGAAGACAGAGCGAGATTCTGCCTTAGGAAAACAAACAACAACAACAACAAAACAAAACAAAAAAACAGAGAGAAAGAATTCTTTATGTATTGTGGATGTTAGTCCCTTATCAAACATAGGATCTGGCTGGGCATGGTGGCTCACGCCTGTAATCCCAGTACTTCGGGAGGCCAAGGTGGGTAGATCACTTGAGGTCAGGAATTTGAGACCGGCCTGGCCAACATGGTGAAAGCCCGTCTCTAGAAAAAATACAAAAAAATTAGCCGAGCATGGTGGTGCACACCAGTAGTCCCACCTACTTGGGAGGCTGAGGCAGAAGAATTGCTTGAATCCGGGAGGTGGAGGTTGCAGTGAGCCGAGATTGCACCACTGCACTCCAGCCTGGGGGACAGAGAGAAACTCCATCTCAAAAAAA
>NW_012109919.1:1454877-1458497 GCF_000951045.1 Mandrillus leucophaeus
AAAAAAAAAAAAAAGAAAAAGTGTTGTTAGGATCTGGTAAGATGACCTATGATTTGTGATAAGCCCTCAATATTAGCCACTATGACTAAGACTTGCATATACAACCAGAGCTGGAATGCCAAGCTACAAGATTGCTTTCCCAGGTGTCGAATTAAATAAATCCATTTGAAAGCAATAAGCATCTTTCCTCCCTTCCCTTCCCTTCCTTCCTTCCTTCCTTCCTTCCTTCCTTCCTTCCTTCCTTCCTTCCTCCCTCCCTCCCTCCCTTCCTTTCTTCCTTTCTCTCTCTCTCTCTCTCTCTCTCTTTCTTTCAATGCAAGGGTGGGCTTTCCTAGCAGTCACATATAACTTAGTTAATTCAACAAATGCTTGTAGAACCTTACTGTGGTGCTAAGTGCTGTGCTGAGTGCAAGCTAGAGATTTGGTAGTGAAAACACAGATTGCACATTCCCATTCTGCAGACTGTGGAGCTCACAGTCTAGTGGGAAAGACACCAATGATACAATCAGACCTACCAGAGGGGAATGCTTTCTCATAAAGTCAACTTTCATGTAAAGTTTTTTTAAATCTTCTAAAATTTACCCTGAAATGTGTTTTTTTTTCTTTTGCCTAAGAAATTATTGTTTTACGAAATTGTATGTTGTGTATTTTCATAAGTTTCTTCATCCAGCATATGCTATATATGTACATGAAAAGTCTGTATATTTATATACATTTCTACACAAACTTTGTTGACAAATTCTGCTTAATGTTAGTTCCAATTACAAATGGTAAAATTCAATGCTTTTCACACATCACATATTTAAGTAGTTTTAAAAAAGAAATATCTTAAAATGCCAACTGGAATCTTTTCGGAGCAAAATGTCATCTTAATGAGGATTTATGATGTAGCAGTGGATGGAAGATGTTCTGGTTTTTTTAAATGTATGTTTGGTCTTTCATGAGGCTATTAGAGAGTCCAGAGAACCCTCACTTTTCCTTTTGGATGCCATCAGATTCCTAGAAGGCATCCTGGGGCTTTTCTCTGTTCTTGATGTTCTGATCTTAAATGACTCGGGGCTGTGAACTCCTGGTAAACCAGTGAGTCATAGATTCTGCTCCAAGACACTCTTCGGGAGTGAGGAATGCTAAGAAAGCAAAACTGATCGAAATGGGTGTGGCTGAGGGGCCCTTCCACAAAGCAAGGTAGCTTAGGACACAGGCTGTTGCTTCTAGAAAGGAGGGGTTGCATGTGCAAAGGATGCATGATGGTTTGGTGATGTGGTAGATGTGGGACAGGAACCAGTTGGGTGTCAACAATGACGGAAGTGCCAAGCTGCATGTTCCCCTCCCATGTCTGGCTCAGGAGCCTTCCAACTCACACAATAGTGAAAAACAAAGAACAAAACAAACCAATTATTTGTTTTGGAGGTTTAACTTCTGGAGGAAGAAGACTCCTTCCCACCCAGGTTTGGACATTTTAAAGAGCTGGAGAAATTTTCAGAGTGGGAGTAGTGTGCAGTGCCATTCTTTCTTGGGGTCCCTCTGGGACACATTCGCAGGGGACTTCAATGCTTGCCCTTGGCAAGTGAAAAAGCCCAAGCATCATGGCCAAGATGTGGAAACCATGTGATCTAGTTCCAGATACAATGCAACATAATGGAAGGAAATATTGTATCATCCTGATTACCTTTAAATAGCTCCCTCTTCATCACTCCCTTTTAAATACACACACACATGCGCACATCTCTTTGGAAATGTGGCAGAAGCCAAATGCTTGGAGTTTCCTGGCATTTGAGCTTTGTCTCAGCAGCTCACAAATGTATACACTGCTCTTCACATCCACTTTGAAGTTCAACAGCACAGCTTCTTTTTTACACAGTTACCGTTATGACAATAAACATCTTGCCATCCTCGTGACTCCCTGTCTACCCTAGCCTTATGTAATTCTCTGGCACGCTCACTTTTTCTATGTGTCTTTTAGTGCCTGTTTGTATCATGTAGATTTTAGGTCCATCTGGTAATGACTGTATCTTTCTGTATACAATGTATTCAGTTACCGTTAAACAATAAGTTATTTGATATCAGCAATGTGTGCCTCTGGGAGACAGGACTATTAGAGGGCAGCGGGAGCTAGAAGCAGGAGGGTTGCAACACCTCTCAAAAAACGGCTTTCCGTTTCTCCCGGGCACCAGGGTGGAACACGTCTATTCCCCTCCACTGGCACTGATCCTGGTGCTCCAGAAGAAACCAGAATGGCCTCAGGGTCGCTTCGCAAAGTAGAGATTTGGCCTTGAAGTGCCAGAACAGAGGGAGTTGCGTCAGTCCTGGGTACTAGTAAGCAGCTGCCTGGGCTGATGTTAAAGCCACCGAAGATGGAAGGGGCTAGAGAGGGTGTCTGGAGGTTAATCTCCTTTCACTCCTACCCATATCAAGTTGGCATTGCTGTGGCTCAGAGTATGAAAGATTAATCTTTCCTTTACTTCCCCTCCTTGTGAAGCAAGGGAGACCACCTGCTTGTAGAAAACTGGTTGAGGGTGAGTTTTCAAGGGTCCCTTGTAGTGATACCACCAAGGTGGGGCTTGCAGATGAGGCAGGGGGTTACCACTCCCAAAACTGTTTTCAAAATGACCCCCCAACCCCCAAAGAGAAAGAATTTCTTAGTTGCTCCTTAGACGGTAGCCATGGATCCACACGAGCTTCTCCTAAGAGTTTATTAGAATCACAGAATCACAGAACTTGAAGCACTTCCTGACCAGAGTCACCATTTTAACAAGATTCCCCAGGAATTCATGTGCACGTTGGAATCAAAGAAGTGCTGCTCTAAGCCAATGGTCTCCTTTCTCACTGCACAATGGAGCATCTGGGATTTTTTTTTTTTTTTAAGATGGGATCTCACTCTGTCACCCAGGCTGGAGTGCAGTGGTGTGATCATGGCTCACTGCAGCCTCGACCCCCAGACTGAAGTGATCCTTCCACCTCAGCCTCCCTAGTAGCTGGGACTACAGTCGTGCACCACCACACCCAGCTACTTTTCTATATTTTTTTTGTACAGATGGGGTTTCTCCATGCTGCCCAGGCTGGTCTGGAACCCCTGGGTTCAAATGAGCTGCCTGCCTCGGCCTCCCAAAGTGTTGGGATTACAGGTATCAGCCCCTGTACTCAGTCATATCTGGGAAACTTTCAAAAGGACCCAGGTCCCTGGCCCTCCTCTAGCGACCCCATGTAGTTTAAGAACTATTGATATATATGAGCCTGGGCTTTGGAGCCAGACTGACTGGGTCTGTGTCTTCCCTAGCCTCTTAGTAGATGTATCCATTTGGGACAGCTCTATGGTTGCTTCTTGGTCTATAGAATCAGAGAAATAATAGTCATTATCTCGTAAGATTATTGTGAAGTTTAAAAGAGATGGTATAAGTAAACTCTGAAGTATAGTAAGTCCTCAATAAACGATACCTATTATTATCTGAACAGGTTTTGCAAAAAGTCCCCCACAGCCCTCATCTCACTCAGTCCCAAATCCCTTCAGTGTTGACACTATGGAGCAAGTTTTTGGTGATCCATTATACTTGGCAATTTCCTTGAGTATATTGGCCACTATTTCTTCTCTCTCTCGGTTTTTTTTTTTTTTTTTTTTTTTT
>NW_012109919.1:1458547-1461400 GCF_000951045.1 Mandrillus leucophaeus
TGAGACGGAGTCTCGCTCTGTCACCCAGACTGGAGTTCAATGGCACAATCTTGGCTCACTGCAACCTCTGCCTCCAGGGTTCAAGCGATTCTCTCGCCTCAGCCTCCCAAGTAGGTGGGATTACAGGTGCCCATCACCCTGCCCTGCTAATTTTTGTATTTTTAGTAGAGACGGGGTTTCACCATGTGGACCGAGACGGTCTTGAACTCCTGACCTCAGGTGATCCACCTGCCTTGGCCTCCCCAAGTGCTGTGATTACAGGTGTGAGCCACCATGCCCAGCCTACTCTTTCTAAATTGGCGGTCTCTTTGGTCTTCTTCAGTAAGTTGAATGGGTTCTCATTGCCTGATGATCAATACTGGAGGAATCATCCCTTAAACAACAACAAAACCAAAACTAACCAATCAAACAAACAAAACATTGAAAGCAGGAACCAAATTGTATAGCAAATGATGGGAAAAACAGCGTAACTGGAGCTTAATGCCAAAAACATAAGCTAAAATTTAACCAAAATTATCTAGGCCATAACAACCATGTACCAATTTAAATAAGAACAAGGGTGACTCAGCTGTTGTCTTTGGTAGTAGGGTTTTGCCAAAACAGTTCCAGAGTGATAAAATAATGCGATTTTTTTCATCAGGGCTGACCTTTGAGGCTTTTTTTTTTTTTTTTTAAACAATTCATACTATCATCATTTTGTGGCCAATTTGGTTTTTCTTTGCCTTGTATTGTTAGATATTTATAGTGTCATCATCATCAGAAAGAGGTTGACCTAAAATAATATTTATATGAGACCAGATTTAATGGCTCATGCCTATAATCCAAGCACTTCAGGAACCCAAGGTGGGAGGGTCACATGAAGCCAGGAGTTTGAGACTAGCCTGAGCAACAAAAACAAGACCCTGTCTCTACAAACAAACAAACAAAAAATTTAGCCGAGCACAGCGGTGTGTGCCTGTAGTCCCAGCTAATTGGGCAGCTGAGGCAGGAGGATCGCCTGAGCCCGTAAGTTTGAGGCTGCAGTGAACTATGATTGCACCACTGTACTGTAGCCTGGGTGTACTCTAGGGTGACAGTGTGAGACGCTGTCTCAACAAACAACAGCAACAACAAAATAGTGATGTGATAGGTGTGAGTGGGTGTTACTTTTACATCTGGAAGCCCATTTAATTGAGAATAAATATTAAAAGTGACTAGTTTGGGCTACGTGTGGTGGCTCACGCCTGTAATCCCAGCATTTTGGGAGGCCAAGGCAGGCGAATCAGTTGAGGTCAGGAGTTCAAGACTAGCCTGGCCAACATGATGAAACCCTGTCTTTACTTAAAATACAAAAACTAGCCGGGCATGATGGTGCACGTCTGTAATCCTAGCTACTTGGGAGGCAGAGGGCAGGAAGATAACTTGAACCCAGGAGGTAAAAGTTGCAGTGATCCAAGATCGCGCCACTGCACTCTAGCCTGGGTGACAGAGCAAGACTTCGTCTCCAATAAGAAAAAAAAAAAAGTGATCAGTTTGTCAGTCAATACTCCATGTTGTGGTCTCTTTGACCTCTCTATGTGACCTCATAACTGTCAGTTCTTGGATATAAATACTGATAGAAGGATCCTTAATATTTAAATCTAATTTGAGCTTTTAAAAATACACAAATTTACTAATTCCCTTTTTTTTTTTTTTTTTTTGAGACAGAGTCTGGCTCTGTTGCCTGGGCTGGAGTGCAGTGGTGCCATCCTGGCTTACTGCAACCTCCACCTCCTGGGTTCAAGCAATTCTCCTGCCTCAACCTTCCCAATAACTGGAATTACAGGCATGTGCCAGGGAATTACAGGCAAGCACCACCAGGTGCGGCTAATTTTTATATTTTTAGTAGAGATGGGGTTTTGCCATGTTGGCCAGGCTGGTCTTGAACTCCTGACCTCAGGTGATATATCCACCTTGGCCTCCCACAGTGCTGGAATTACAGGTGTGAGCCACTGCACTCAGCCTAAATTTGCTAATTCTGTTAAAATGGCATTGCATTTTTTAGTAACCTCCTTCAAAAGAATTCATATATATATTTCCTAGAACTATAGGATATTAGCTTTGAAACTAATATCAGAAATAATGTGTCTCAATTTCCTTGTATTCCAAAAGGAGAAACTGAGATCTGGAAAAGCAGAGTGACTTTACTGAGGCTACTGGTCTGACAGAACTAGAAGCCAATGTTTTGTTTCACACGGATTGTTTTAATTAGGTCCCTGAAGCCCCAGATGACCAATGTTTGTGCCTCTCACATCACAAAATGCACAAAATCTTATAGAAATTCGCTTATTATTATTTACTTATTCGTTTATTTAGAGACAGGGTTTTGCTATGTTGTCCAGGCTGGACTCAAACTCCTGGACTCATGCAATTTTCCCACCTCCACCCTGCCAGCAGTCAGGGATCCAGGTGCAGGAGCGATTGAGCCTGGCTAACTTCCTTTGGTTTGGGTTTTGTTTTTTCCCCCGAGAGGAGTCTCACTCTATCGCCCAGGCTGGAGTGCAGTGGTGCGATCTCAGCTCACTGCAACGTCTGCCTCCCGGGTTCAAGCAATTCTCCTGCCTCAGCCTCCCAAATAGCTGGGATTACAGGCGTCTGCCACCACATCCGGCAAAATTTTGTATTTTTAGTAGAGACAGGGTTTTACCATGTTGGCCAGGCAGGTCTCGAACTCCTGACCTTGTGATCCGCCCGCCTCAGCCTCCCAAAGTGCTGGGATTACAGGCGTGAGCCACCGCGCCCAGCCCTGTTGTTTCTTTTACAATGTTGGCATAGAAAAGCTAAAAACAGAGCTGGGAAATCAAATAGAACTTTCTTTTTTTTTTTTTTTTTTAA
>NW_012109919.1:1461655-1464004 GCF_000951045.1 Mandrillus leucophaeus
CAAAGGACACAAACTCATCCTTTTTTATGGCTGCATAGTATTCCATGGTGTATATGTGCCACATCAATTGTCCAATCCTTTCTCATGAAGCTCAAGGGGCTGGCAGGGAGAGTGGAGGAGGGGAAATGGAGTAACCAAGTCAGAGAGCCTTTAAGGAGGGGCTTGTGGAGGCGGAGCAGGCTGCGGTCGGTTGGTCAGGTGAGCCGGACTGGTCTTGCAAACTTGAGCTAGTGCCGTGAGGTAGAGCGGGGATGCTGGCATCAGCTGGCTCTTGCAGCAACTCCTCCACTGCCTCGCTCGTCTCACCTGGAGCTCTCTACATCTGCCTCCCTAGTTTGCCACAAGGTTGGGGGGGTGGGACACAGGAAGAGAAGGAAGTCTTTTGAACCAAACTGAGGGGGGTGGCCTATCCTGTTCCCTACTATGGTGTGTCTGTCACCTCCAGGTGGCTCATGTTGACTGTCATCTTTCTGAGGGAACCATGCGACCTGCAAATGTGCAGGGAGGTGACAGAGCCTAGAGAGCTGTTAGCATCTTCACACCTTCCCTCCAGGCAGGGCTGCGTGGGAACCGCCCGGAGAGCAGAGCATGAGCCTTCCCCACCTCATTGTATTTAGCATCAAGAAGGTTTCTCATTCTTTTCTTTTTTTTTTTTTTTAATGTTTCAAAACTATCATTGCAGGCAAACCAAAGAAGGGAGTGTTTCAAAACTATTTTACATAACGTATACCACGGTCCCCCTGAAATTAGTTAATTAGTAAATCCTATTTCACCCTGGCTTTATTGGGAGACAATTTATTAAGCATTGCTATCAAGGAGTACACAGTGCCTCCTCCAAACAGATAAGAACGTTAACATTTCCTGTGTCAACTCCTCCGCAAGGATCGTGGCAATTCTTTCCTTCAGGGGTTCACCCCCTACAACAACAGCAAAAGGCAGTCCTGTTTCCTGGGCTTCATCTATGTCGAGAGAGAGAAGGTGGCATCCTCCTGGAGGGACCTGTTGGGTTCGTGGTTCGGGAGATATGTGGGCTAGACAGACTTGAAGGCGAAAAGATGCAGGCGTGCTTTCTGGGAGACAAACGCAGGAGAAAGCAGAAAAGAACAGGGTAAGTAACAGCAAAAACCAAACCAGGGCCAAGGGTTGGACGGTTCTGAGACAGAAAGAGATGAATTAGGAGAACTCTTCCGTGTGTTAATGACTAAAATACTTGACTTTAGAAACAGAGTTATTTCCTTCTAGAGCAGTTGTTAACAGCTTCCCCAGAAAGATCCACTGGTTTGGAGAATCACAGCGTAGTTGTAAAGCTTAGCAAGGAGGATCTGAGGGCTCCAAAAGAGGGGGCATCTCTGAGCTCTTCTAGGCAATGGCTTTCTTGGACCTATTCCATGGCTTGGGAAAAAAGGAAGAAGCAAGAGAAACCCAAGGTAGGTGTGGAGGCACACAGCCTCTGGTGGCCACAATGAATGAGGACATGAAGCTAGAATGCAAGCTTCTTATACATATAAAACCCCAAGGATTGGGAAAATGCACACTTGGGAGGAGGGAACTTTTCTTCTGGTTCTATGTAAACACAGTGGCTGGGTGTGGTGGTTCATTCCTGTAATCCCAGAGATTTGGGAGGCAGAGGTGAGAAGATCTCTTGAGGCCAGGAGTTCGGGATCAGCCTAGGAAACATAGCAACATTCTGTTTCTACAAAAAATTAAACAATTAGTCAGGTGTGGTGGCACACGCCTGTAGTCCCAGCTACTCATGAGACCAAGAGAGGAGGCTCACTTGAGCCAGGGAGTTTGAGGCTGTGGTGAGCTATTGGTCACACCACTGCACTCCAGCCTGGGCCACAGAGTGAGAACCTGTCTCAGGAAAAAAAAAAAAAGTCTAAACACAACACCAGCTGAGGAAAGAGGGAAGTCTATACAGAAGGAGAAAAATGTTTTAGACAACATGGGCTTTTGGAAGCTTGATGCTTTTATATGTGGTAACAGATGAGAATTTTTTTTCTAGAGAATCCGAAAGAGCTTCTCTGAACATCTACTGAGACCAGGAGAAGCAGGGCCATACCTGGAGCTTCCAAGTGTTCAGAAGCATTTGGGTTGTTCCGAGGGTGAAAGGCCCCTTCAGCTCCATTAAATATGTCATTAGGATCCCTGAAAGATACAGGACCAGTGGGGATGATATTCACTTAAATATTTTATGTTTTTAATTTTTATTTATTTGAGATGGAGTCTTGCTCTGTCACCCAGGCTAGAGTGCAGTGGCATGATCTCGGCTCACTGCAACCTCTGCCTCCTGGGTTCAAGCGATTCTCCTGCCTCAGCCTCCCAAGTAGCTGGGATTACAGGTGCCTG
>NW_012109919.1:1464919-1476962 GCF_000951045.1 Mandrillus leucophaeus
TTTAAGGGTAAAATATACTGAATTATAAAAATCAAACGTATTTTTGAAATCTCCTCATGCCTTTTTTCTTTTTCTTTCTTTCTTTCTTTTTTTTTTTTTTTTTTTGAGACAGAGTTTCTCTGTGTCACACAGGCTGGAGTGCAACGGCATGATCTCAGCTCACTGCAACCTCTGTCTCCTGGGTTCAAGTGATCCTCCTGCCTCAGCCTCCCGAGTTACTGAGACTACAGGCATGCACTGCCATGCCTGGCTCATTTTTTCTGTATTTTTAGTGGAGATAGGGGGTCTTGCCATGTTGGCCAGGCTGGTCTCGAACACTTGGCCTTGAGTGATCCACCCGCCTTGGCCTCCCAAAGTGCTGGGATTACAGGCATGAGCCACGGTGCCTGGTCAATTGCCAAATTTTTAAAGTTGAATGTAAAAGAAAACTTTGCTTTTAAGGGGTGTGTGTGTGCGTGTGTGTGTGTGTGAGAGAGAGACAAAGTATATGTGTGTGTGTCTGTGTAATTTTTTTCCCCTCAGATTTTGTGGTTTGGAAGAAGTTTCTCTAAATCATAGCAGGGTGGTACTATTTCTGATCACCACCTAAAACTAACATGGTACATCACAAAGAGATTGTCTTTGTGCCATATGGGAATTGTGTAGTGTTCACATGAATATTTCAAGTGAATATTTTTGCTTTTTCTTATACAAACATTCTTGATTTGGGATGTGTATTTCCTGTCAGTAAAAAGAAATAGGGTATTCTAACCCTATTCTTTAGTCATCCTTTGCAATATGCCCAGCCAGACTTCCAACAAAATTTTAAGTTATTATGTTTAATAACCATCTTAAAAAATGTAGCCTTTTAGTAAATGAAACATCTCTTTTGTAACTAATGTAGACATTTTGGCTTGCTTGAATAAATGAACTATTAAGTATAATTTCTTATTTTAACAGGAATTACACTCTCTTTTCATTAAAAATAATTTTAAAGGATCAAGAGTCATTTAAATAATATAACTCCATCTCAAATTTTTCTATTTTGATTAACTTGTAATGATATAGTTATCCATTTTTGGGAACTTGCAAGCATATTCTCTACCAATAAATACGAGATCTAAAAGAAAGCCATGGAAATAACACATAATTCTGATTTTAAATTCTCTTTAATACTTCCAAAAATATTTTTAATCAGGTTATTTTGTATGTTAATATTTATATAAACCTTTCGTTGCTTATGGTATTTTTATTATGTTTATGATATTAATTTTAAAATTTTTTCTTTATAGTTTTTAACTTGACTCCAATTTTGTTTTCTTTTTAAACAGAGTCTCATTCCATTGCCCAAGCTGGAGTGCAGTGGCATGATCATAGCTCACTGCAGCCTCAGCTTCCTGGGCTCAAGCACTTCTCCCACCTCAGCCTCTTGAGTAGCTGGGACTACTGGCATGTGACATGTCACTAGGCTAATTTTTAATTTTTTTGTAGAAACAGGATCCCCCTATGTTGCCCAGGCTGGTCTCAAACTCCTGAGCTCAAGCAATCCTCCTGCCCTGGCCTCCCAAAGTGCTGGGAGTACAGGCATGAACTGTGGCTCCCAGCCTCCAGTTTTTATAATGAGAGATATGATACACATCCCAGATTTTTTTTTTTTTTTTTTTCGCTCTTGTTGCCCAGGCTGGATTGCAATGGCATGATCTCGGCTCACTGCAACCCTGTCTCTTATACACATCTAGATGTGTATAAGAGACAGTCTCGGCTCACTGCAACCTCCATCTCCTGGGCTCAGGCAATTCTCCTGCCTCAGCCTCCTGAGTAGCTGGGATGACAGGTGCCCACCACTACGCCTGGCTAATTGTTTTGTATTTTAAGTAGAGACAGGGTTTCACCATGTTGGCCAGGTTGGTCTTGAACTCCTGTCCTCAAGTGATCCGCCTACCTCGGCCTCCCAAAGTGCTGAGATTACAGTGTGAGCCACCACACCAGCTATCTTTATATCTTCTACAACAACTAAAATCATTAAGAATTCTTTTTTTTTTTTTTTTTTTTTTTGAGATGGAGTCTTGCTTTGTCACCCAGGCTGGAGTGCAGTGGTGTGATCTTGGCTCACTGCAGCCTTTGCCTCCTGGGTTCAAGTGATTCTCCTATTCTCCTGCCTCAGCCTCCTGAGCAGCTGGGAATACAGGCATGCGCTACCACGCTTGGCTAATTTTTGTATTTTTAGTAGGGACAGGGTTTTACATGTTGGCCAGACTGGTCTCAAACTCCTGACCTCAGGTGATCCGCCCACCTTGGCCTCCTAAAGTGCTTGGATTACAAGTGTGAGTCACCATGCCTGGCCAATCTTTTCCAGGTGTCCTACAGCTTCCTGTTCAGAAAAGAGGATCCATGGTGACACTTATCCGAAGCAGTCTTTGGAAAGCACTGCTTTTGGTCACACGTCTGAACAATCAGAACAAAAGTTCCATTCCTACCAAAGGAAAAGACAAAATCAAAACGACATACCCAACAATCAAACCCAGAAACAACAACCGAGGGCTTCCCCGCTTGTATTTCTGCAGAGCTTTCACTTGAATTTGCAAAGCTAAGTGGCTCAGGTTCTTCAGAGAGGTGTTTAACTATTTTGATTTATGAGTAATTTCTTAACCTATATGTAAAATTGCAGTCCTTCTGCCACACAAAACACAATTCTTCTATTTTTGGAAAACACACCTGAATCTCAGCATTCCTCACATATGTGGAATTGTGAGCAATCGCACAAACCTGGATGTCACAGTCTATGTTTCAAAAAAGCATACACTTTTGAAAAAGTTTAAATGTTCAAAACATTAAACCCATTGTTAAAAACACATTTTTCCACGTGTCTTTCTTTTCTTAGAAAAAAATAAATTTGTCTAATTATAAATATGAAAAGATACACTTCAAACTGGGTTATTTCCCGGCACAGGATTGGGTAGAGGCACACTTTGATTTTCTCTCTACTTGTTTAGATGGTTTGCATTTTCAAATAAAAACAATTAGTATGTTCTGTTTGTATAACAAAATTCTTTTCTTCATTTGTTTATTTTCAATTTCTGCGCCTATCTACTTCTGAGAGAACTTCAAGATAAAACATCAAACATTAAAACCACAGAACACAGACAACCTGAAGGAAGCCAAGGCTACAGACACGTGGCATGATTGATTACAGTCAAATAGGCAAAGGTGTGATTACAGTGAAAAAGGCAAAGACTGGCTCGTGGCTCCCTGGCAACCCCAGAGTAACAGAAAAGAGTTCTCGTCCAGGCGATGAGGCTAAAGAGTGTTTTTGTTTTTGTTTTAAAGAAGAGAGCTTCCAAATTAATCCACTCTGGAAAAAAAAAAAACCAACACTTTTCCTAGAACTAAACCAAGCAGGAATTTATGACATAGGTCCTTGTTAAGAGAGTGAGGGAGTGGTTCAGAGAATACCATTCTCAAGTATGGTTTTACAAGGGGGAAAAATTCTGTTCAAATAGATTATTCTCAGAATCACCCTTTAGAGAAGTCCTTAAATGGTAACTGAGTAAAGACATTTCTGAGATTCTGTAGTCCTGATGATAAAAACATGTACAAAAAGACATCATTCCATATAAAACCATTTCAAGTTCCTATTGGTTTATAGGATGGCATTTATATATTCTTAGACCTCAAGGGAGACACTGGTCTGCTTTCCATCACTTTGCTGGCATCGTGGACCCACCCCCAGCTTTCTAGGTATGCATAGTCCATGGTTGTATTTTTTTGTTAAAGAATTGAGAAAGGGGCCAGGCGTGGTGGCTCACACCTGTAATCCCAGCATTTTGAGAGACTGAGGTGGGTGGCTCACGTGAGCTCAGGAGTTTGAGACCACCCTGGCCAGCATGGCGAAAACCCATCTCTAAATATACTAAAAATACAAAAATTAGCTGGGCATGGTAGTGCACTCCTGTAATCCCAGCTACTCAGGAGGCCGAGGCACGAGAATTGCTTGAACCTGGGAGGCGGAGGTTGCAGAGAGCCAAGATGGAGCCACTGCACTTCAGCCCAGGCGATAGAGCAAGACCTTGTCTCAAAACAACAACAACAACAAAACTAAACTAAACAAACAAACAGCAACAACAACACAAAGAACTGAGAGAGGAATAGAAATAATAACAAATGGCTGGGCGCGGTGGCTCATGCCTGTAATCCCAGCACTTTGGGAGGCCGAGGCGGGCAGACCATGAGGTTAGGAGATCGAGATCATCCTGGCTAACACAGTGAAACCCCGTCTCTACTAAAAATACAAAAAATTAGCCAGGCGTGGTGGCACGTGCCTGTAATCCCAGCTACTCCAGAGTCTGAGGCAGAAGAATCTCTTGAACCTGGGAGGTGAAGGTTGCAGTGAGCTGAGATTGCGCCACCGCACTCCAGCCTGGGCTACAGAGCGACACTCGGTCTCAAAAAAAAAAAAAAAAAAAAAAAAAAAAAAAAAAAAAAAAAAAAAATTAAAAACAAACAAACAAACAGAAAAAAACCCCCAACCATCGCTATTTGAGAAAAGAAAGTAACAAGAATAACCTCCACAATCACTGTTTTTCAGATGTCTTTCTTTTCCATTGTTTGCCCATGGTTATTTTTAAGTCATTATAATCATAGGGTACATGCAATTTTGTGTTGTTTTTTTTTTTCCCAGTGTACATTTTATCAGGAATAGTTTTTTCACATTGTTGCATAGTTCTCTTACATATCACAAACATCTTCTTACATTTTTCACATATATATATAATTGTTGTCTTAAAACTATAAAATTTCTGGACATTTTGATGGCTCTTAATACATATTGATCCGTATTGACAGATTTGTGTTTGAAAAGGATAATTTTCAAAATTAGTGTATTGATTTCACATTGTAAATGCTTAGTTACAATAAACATCCCCGTGTCTCATCCCAATTTGATCTAAATTTAATTTCTTTGCTTATTAGAGAGTTGAACAAAAATGCAATGTTTGAGCAAACATTTCTCTATTTTCAACTAGAAATATTTCTTTTCCTAGTCATGGAAAATATTGAAAACAGAAATCATTGCCTGTTTTATTCGTTAGATCTTAGTGTTGCTGTTATCAATTTGCCTAAGATCATTACATAATAATGATATTAACTCTTGCTACCCATGTACACATTCTACACTTTATAAATGTTTTTCCCTGTTCATTTGTTTGTTTGTTTGTTTTTAAATACGGCCAAGTTTGAATCTCAAGACAACTTCCCCCATCACAAAACATTCTCCACTTCCCAGCTGGCGAATGCTCAGAGAATGCAAGCCGGCTTTTATGTTTGCCTAGGCAAAACATAATTAGGAAGATGAATTTGCTGCCACCTCTCTCTCTCTCTCTCTCTCTCTCTCTCACACACACACACACACACACACACACACAAATCATACACCACTGATAAATCAATGTCAACTCCAAGTGGCTTTTGGATTTCCCAGAGAGACACAATATAAAAACTGCTTCTGAAAAACTGGATATGAGGTGATTCAATCTTCTTTTTTTGTAAAATGGGTAAAGTTATGTTGCAGTCTCAAAATAAAATAAGTAATGTGAAAACAAGTTGAAACTGTTTAAAAAAATTCATATGCAATGCAATGATAATATTAATGATACTTCCCAAAAAATAAATATAACAATTAAAAAATAGGATGACTTTATCTGTGTCACCTCTTCTCAGTTGGCATGGATAATTGCGGAAATTGAACCCACAGGTTGTAAAAACTGAAGGGGTCACCGAATTGCTAGGGCAATTGATACACATGAAGATGAATCTTATTTCCCTTACAGTTTTTTTTTTTTTTTTTTCAGATAAAAATGTTAGTTGTAGAAATGGGGTAAAATGTAAGAGAGGAAAATAAAAATCATCCATAGTAACATCATCTAGAAATAACAAATTAACTTTATACTTCAGGTAACAATTTTATTTTTTCCTTCTGTCTTTAGAAGTGTATATTAAAATTCACATTCTATATACCTGGGTTTGTAATTCAGTTTTTGCAGTAAGGAAAATGGCAAAGCCATGCATCTTTCTGTGTTTGGTGAAGGAGTTTTTGCACTCGTGATAAGTTTTTATGGGTGTACAACTTTAAAAGACATGACTTGCTTGTAAAATATTATCCAAAAGTTTGGCTGTTTTTAAAAACGAAACAAAACGAAGTAAGTCAAACAAAACCCCAGAGAGTAAAGGGAAAAAGGAATCCTCTAAGAAGTAGAAGAGAAGAAGTCAGCACCACCCCAAAGTAAGTTCTCTCTCTGCAAAGACATTGAATTCTCTCTTGTGCCTGCATATAGCTGACAAGAGAAAAAGTCACATCTGCAGCCACGGTCAGGCAGGCATCCGCTCGGGGGGAAGAATCCACAGGGAGACGGGACCTCCTTTCCTGGGCTTGCTGTGTACTTTATTCTTATTAATATATTCAGGTCTGGTTTTTTGGCAAGTTGAAATCTCTATAATTCCTTCCCAGGTTTCTTCTGCAGGCATTAATAAATACTCAGCCATCAGATATTTGGATCAGAGCTAGGGGCCGTGGGGTGGCACAGAAACATAAGGGTTGTCTCCCTTTTCACGACGTCCCACTTGCTCAGGGTGCCAGGCAGCAAAACTGGTGGCCCTCAATAGAGTAATGCTGTCGTGTGTGATACCATCTTCCCTCTCTGCCTAAGGCCAGTGTCTGTTCACTCTTTGACAGTCACCTTTTAATACAGTGCATCAGGGAAAAATAAGTCATGAAAATTATAAAGGGATACAATACATTAAAAAATTAATAACATTAGAGGCACTGATTTACATTTTACTTTGATGCTTACAGTAGCTTTTTTTTTAATATAATAGAAGTTGTTTAAAGATCTCATCATTTTACTTTCTTATTAAAGTTGAATATAATTCAATCCTTGACTTGAAAGCAGCAGCTAACTTTGCACATATTATCTCATTTAATTATTTTATCTCTTTTTTTTTTTTTTTGAGACTGAATCTCGCTCTGTCACCCAGGCTGGATTGCAGTGGCGTGATCTCAGCTCACTGCGACCTCCATCTCCCAGGTTCAAGTGATTCTCCTGCTTCAGCCTCCCAAGTAGCTGGAGTTACAGGTGTGTGCCACCATGTCCAGCAAATGTTTTGGTGTTTTTAGTAGATTTGGGGTTTCACCGTGTTTGCCAGGCTGATCTCAAACTTCTGACCTCAGGTGATCTACCCACCTCAGCCTCCCAAAGTGCTGGGATTACAGGCATGAGTCACCACACCCCGCCTAATTATTTTATCTTTAAAAATGTATAATCTAATCTTAATTTTTTTCTAAATAATACCTATCCATAGTTTAAAGAATTAAAGAATACCACCCATCCATGCTGCAAATTACCTTGATGTAGGTAGCTAAGCTCAGATTCAAACCCTGTTTCTATGGTACAACAGCCCCTGGTGGGGACTCAGAAGAAATCTTTACAGAGGAAAAAAGAGACGTTTTTATTTCATCGAAACCAAATATAAGGAAAAAAAAAAAATCAAGGGTCATAGGTCTTGTTTTGTCATGCGGAAACTGCAGAATTTTTTCATGCAATTATTTTGGACTTGGAGATTTCTCTTAATGGCACAATAATTACATATCTGTGAAAAAAATCCTCTCCTTTTTGGGCAATGTCACTTATTTGTCATTTCAGTAGCATTTAGTTGAAGTCAGGAAGGAAAGTTTACTGTGTCAGAAAATAATCATAGTTTGCTCTGGTAGTCTACAGTGCTTAATGACACACTGGATATCATGCAGTAATGAATGCTTTTTTAAAAAATGGAGCAAAGAGTATGGAAACTAGCTATTAATTTGATATGGTGTGGTTTAACTAATGTAACTTGTTATTCCATTAATATTGTGTCATTAGCTGCCAAGGGAAAGTACAAGAGTTATGATATGCCGCCTTGTAAATTGCTTTAAAGATGAGAAAGTGAAAGAGCGAGACAGACACAGACACACACACACACACACACACACACACACACACACACAGAGAGAGACAGAGACGGAGGGAGAGAGAGAGAGAGATCTAGTCTTCTACTGTTTATGAAAGGTCTTAAGGATATATAAATAAATATATATATGACAAAAAGGAAAGTTGAGTTTTATCATTTGAAGAGAATGGAGAAATATTAAAACAAGCAATTCAGATTTTTAAAAAAATGACTACAATACGTTCTCCAATGAAGGTTAAGGAGTTTTTTCTTAATGCACCTCCCGATGACTACAGACTATTTTAACTCTTTTCAAACACCTAAATTTAGAAAAATTCCATATAGGCTTGATTTGTCTGTGTTATACAGACTTCGTTGCTATGACAGCAACATGATACAATTATTTATTACCATGACAATCTGCTGTAGGTTTTAAAAATACGTTATCTATTTTTATTAGTGTTGTCAATTGTGCCGGGAAGGGATACCACCACTTTGCCTAATTGAAAGAGCCCGTAATGCAGGGTACAAGTGGAACTCATTTAGCTGGAGAGGCAGAGCGCAGAACAAGCCAAATTCCTTGGAATCCTCAGTGACACGCACATCCTCCACTGACAACAGTGTCCTGGCCAGCTGTC
This sequence comes from Mandrillus leucophaeus, assembly GCF_000951045.1. Lineage (NCBI taxonomy): Eukaryota > Metazoa > Chordata > Mammalia > Primates > Cercopithecidae > Mandrillus > Mandrillus leucophaeus. Next base: position 1,473,514 of record NW_012109919.1, read on the forward strand.
TGGCTGCAGCGAGCATTTTGGCGGGGGTATGTGGGCTCCATTGATGTTTTCCTTGTGGCTTCTGCTTTGCCACGTTGGGTAAGAGTCAACATTGGATAGGACTAGAAGCTCAGAGAACCTTGCACCCGTAAGATACCTGCTTTTCAGGAAGAGAGAGCAAAGTATGTACTTAGTGACCAGGCTCATGAGGACTATCCTGCTCTGAGGAGGTGGCAGAGGTTGTCTGGGGTGGATTGGTGGGGCTATTACCCGACTCGAACTGTGCCAAAATGGTGCTCTGTGGTGCCTAGATCTTAGCCCACTTTCCTCTTTCCTCTCCTCTCTGTTACTCTCCTGTACCTGCCAGGCTTGTAGAAAGATAATATAAATAATATCACTTTTGGTGCTCAGTGAACTTTTTATTCAAGAAAGGAGTATGAGATTATGTGCATGTGAATTCACAATTGAGTCATCAGAAAGCAACCAGCTAGAAAGTCATCCTGGAAAGTTAGTTTTGGTGCTGTTTCTAAAATACAAGGTTTTATATATATATATATATACATATACACACACACATACATACATACACACACACACACACACTCTTTTTTTTTTTTTTTTTTTGAGATGGAGTCTTGCTCTGTCACCCAGGCTGGAGTGCAGTGGCGCGATCTTGACTCACTGCAAGCTCCCTGCCTGGTTTTCCTTATAAATTGATGAGAAAAAGTCAACTGCTTCCCTGCAGTTGATATGTGTGTGTGTTACACAAAGTGCTTTAGTGATCTTAGCTCATTTGTGTCTCACCACAATTGGATGAGTGAGATGCTACTACCAATCTTTTTTTCTTTTTCTTTTTCTTTTCTTTTCTTTTCTTTTCTTTTTTTTTTTTTGAGATGGAGTCTCACTCTTAATTGCACAGCCTGGAGTGCAGTGGCGCGATCTCGGCTCACTGCAATCTCTGCCTCTCGGGTTCACGCCATTCTCTTGCCTCAGTCTCCCAAGTAGCTGGGACTACAGGCACCTGCCACCACGCCCGGCTTGTATTTTTACAAGCCAGCTTGTATTTTATTTTTTGTAATTTTAGTAGAGATGGGGTTTCACCGTGTTAGCCAGGATGGTCTTGGTCTCCTGACCTCGTGATTCACCCGCCTTGGCCTCCCAAAACGCTGGAATTACAGGTGTGAGCCACCGTGCCTGGCTACTGGTCTTTTTTCTCACAAATGACGACCCTGAGGCTGCCTTGAGAGCAGGTGTGTCGGGGGCCAGCCACCTGACACCATGTGCTCCATGGCAGCATACACAGAAAAGGACACCGGCCCCCTCCCCAAGACCATCACAGAGAAGTGGCCTTCACAGAAATATAGTAGCACACTGGAGCTGTGCCCTTGGAGGTGGTGTGGCCTTCAGAAGGCATCTCTCCAGGATGGTGTGAGGGCTGGACCCCACTCCAAGGACCCCCAATTTGAAATGTCAAGGGTGGGTTTATAGTGGCTTGGCACTTTAGCTCCAGATCGGCATTATAAAATATTTTTTGTGCCTGGTGAGTGTTATATCCAAAAGATGAGTATGATATTAGCGCAATATAACATAATCTGACTATCACCAAGTAACTTATTCTGGTGTTCTGGAAATTTGTCATTTGTAAAAACTAGGCTTATTCACAATTCAATAAGAAAAAAAAAAGACAACTCCTCGCCCTAGTAGACATGGAGAAGTGATTCTTCCTCTCCCCAACTCCCTCACCAAAAAAATCTGTACAAATGATCAATGAATATAAACATATAATTAATGTTATTTTTTTTTTTTTTTGAGACAGGGTCTCACTTTGTCACCTAACCTGGAGTGCAGTGGTGTGATCACAGCTCACTGCAGCCTTGACTTCCTGGGCTTCAGAGATCCTCCCACCTCAGCCTCTCAAGAGGCTGGGACTACAGGCACACACCACCACATCTGACTAATTATTTTATTTTTTAAGAGATGGTGTATTAGTCCGTTCTCACACTGCTATAAATAACTTTCCCAGACTGGGTAATTTATAAAGGAAAGAGGTTTAACTGACTCACAGTTCCTCATGACTGGAGAGGCCTGAGGAAACTTACAATCATGACAGAAAGTGAAGGAGAAGCAAGGACCTTCTTCACAAAGCGGCAGGAGAGAGAAGAATGAGGAGTGAAGGGGGAAGAGCCCCTTACAAAACCATCAGATCTCATGAGAACTCACTATCACAAGAACAGCGTGGGGGAAACCACCCCATGATCCAACCACTTCCCATCAGGTCTCTTCCTAGACATGTGGGGATTATGGGGATTACAATTCTAAATGAGATTTGGGTGGGAACACAGCCAAACCGTATCAGATGGGGTCTCACTATTTTACCCAGGCTGGTCTCGAATTCCTGGGCTGAAACAATCCACCTGCCTTGGCCTCCCAAAATGTTGGGATTACAGGTGTAAGCCACTGTGCCCAGCCAATTGTTTTTTTCTTTAAGTGTATTGTTGCTTTGATGATAATATCAAAGTTTGGCAAGGACATCTGAGGTTCAACTTGTTGGAAGCCCTCTAAAAAGCAGTTTAAAGATATTTATCAAAAGCTTTTAAAAACATGACTATCCTTTGTCCTAGAAGTTCTACTTTTAGAATGCATTCCGAGTACAGAAAAGGGTATCCTCAAAATTGTATACAAATGTCACTAAATACTGAATCATCAAGTATGTTATGGCACAAGCATTAGAATGGCTACCATGAAGATATTTTATTTTATTTATTTATTCATTAGAGACAGGGTCTTGCTCTGTCACCCAGGCTGGAGTGCAGTGGCACAATCATAGTTGATTGTAACTGTGACCCCTGGGCTCAAGTGATCATCTCACCTCAGCCTCCTGAGTAGCTAGGATCACAGGCACACAGCACCACGCCCGGCTAATTTTTGGTATTTTTTTGTAGAGATGGAGTTTTGCCATGTTGTTCAGGCTGGTCTCAAACTCCTGAGCTCAAAGCAATCCAGCCACCTTGTCCTCCCAAAGTGCTGGGATTACAGGCATGAGCCACCTTGCCTGGCCTCATGAGATATATTCTAAACATGATTTTAAAATATCTTTGGCTGGATTTGGTGACACCTGCCTGTAATTCCAGCATTTTGGGAGGCTGAGGCAGGTGGATCACTTGAGCTCAGGAGGTCAAGGCTGCACTCCAGCCTCCAGCCTGGGTAACAGAGAGAGACTCTGTCTCAATTAAAAAAAAAAAAAAGGTTGCACCTGTAATCCCAGCACTTTGGGAGGCTGAGGAGGGTAGATTGCCTGAGGTTGAGAGCTTGAGACCAGCCTGACCAACATGGAGAAACCCTGTCTCTACTCAAAATACAAAATTAGCTGGGAGTAGTGGTGCATGCCTGTGATCCTAGCTACTCGGGAGGCTGAGGGAGGAGAATCGCTTGAACCCGGGAGGTGGAGGTTGCAGTGAGCTGAGATCATG
>NW_012109919.1:1477012-1478229 GCF_000951045.1 Mandrillus leucophaeus
TTGCAGTGAGCTGAGATCATGCCATTGCACTCCAGCCTGGGTAACAAGAGTGAAACTCTGTCTCAAAAAAAAAAAAAAAAAAAGGAAAGGAAGGAAGAAAGGAAAGAAGGAAGGAAGGGAGGGAGGAAGGAAGGGAGGGAGGGAGGGAGGGAGGGAGAGATATATCCAATGATATGAAGTACCACTAATGATACACATGAGAGAAGCAAGTTACAAATCATATTGATGACAATCATGAAAAAAATCATCATATATGCTCAGAAAACATACTGAAAGAACTTCCACACAAATGTTCACAGTAGGCTATTTCTCAGGGGTAGGGTTATAGTAATTTTTATTATATGATTTGTGCATTTCTGTTTTCTCTAAATTTTCTTCAGTGAACACACTTGACCTTTGTAGTAGTGAACCATCTGCTGGTAAACATTCCTGCTGGAGCTGACTGATCGACCTGAGGGTCAGGTGACAGAGGTCACTGGTAAATCAGAAGAACCATCAGTTCAGCCTCTACTTGTCTCATTTCAGATAAAAATAGAGTACCTGTGAATATTTGTATTCCTGTGATAGTTTTCAGTAAGGGTGACGGAATCTTAGGTATGAGTAGGTGTCTGTCAATGGCCCCAGTCCTGGGTAGGTTTTATGAGTAATAATGCATAAGCAAGCTCAGAGCTGAACAGAAGTATCTTGGGTCAAATTCATGTTATTATATTAATTTTAAATTTTATTTATTTTGGCCAGGCACAGTGGCTTACACCTGTAATCCCAGCACTTTGGGAGGCCAAGGCAGGCAGATCACCTGAGGTCAGGAGTTTGAGACCAGCCTCACCAACATGGTGAAACCCCGTCTCTACTAAAAATATAAAAATTAGCCGGGCGTGGTGGTGCATGCCTGTAATCTCAGCTACTCGGGAGGTTGAGGCAGGAGAATCACTTGAACCCAGGAGACAGAGGTTGCAGTGAGCCAAGACAGCACCACTGCACTCCAGCCTAGGCGACAGGGCGAGACTCCATCTCAAAAATAATAATAATAATAAAATAAAATAAATGTTATGTATGTGTGTATGTATTTATTTGTTTGTTTATTTTTTGGGACAGAATCTTGCTCTGTTGCCCAGGCTGGAGTACAGCAGTATAATCATAGTTCACTGCAGCCTCGACCTTCCAGGCTTAAGCGATCCTCCTGCCTCAGTCTCCTGGGTAGCTGCAACCCAGTCATG
>NW_012109919.1:1479297-1483170 GCF_000951045.1 Mandrillus leucophaeus
CACTGCAACCTCCACCTGCAGGGTTCAAGTGATTCTCATGTCTCAGCCTCCTGAGTAGCTGGGACTACGGGCCTGCACCACCACACCCGACTAATTTTTTGTATTTTTAGTAGAGACAAAGTGTCACTATGTTGGCCAGATTGGTCTCCAAGTCCTGACCTCAAATGATCCACCCGCCTTGGCCTCCCAAAGCACTGGGATTACAGGTTTCAGCCACCACACTCAACCCATTTCTCCCATATTGTTATTTGCACTGGGACAAGGCTGAAATTCATATTCCACTGTGAGCATTCTCAATGAAAGGATGCTTTTTCATTGAGAAAACAGTTCTATATTTTAGCTCACAAGATGGTAATAGATATCAAAAGATGAACTGATATTGGAAGAAATCTAGCCTCCTCTTCATGTAAAATTACTGAAGAATAAACTGGCAATGGGTTCTGTGAATTGAAATAAGAGTATTGTTGTTTCTGGAAAATCATTCTTAAGAAATTTCCATTTTAAATTTTTTAAAACTGGGCTATCGTACATAAAATTACCATAGCCTTGTTTTAGAGAAGAAAACATTTCATTCAAACAAAAATATGATTTTATTAAAATGTTGCAATAGAAGTAATAAATATATAGAATTATGTTTTTTCCCAAGATTTTTTTCTGTGAATACCTTGAATTGGTATAAGTTATCTATTTAATAATGTTAAAACCTTGGTAAAACACTGTGATGAAGAGGAGAGGGAGGAGGAGGAAAGAAAGGGGCAGCTTAGTATTTGCAACATATGGGCTGGGTGCAGTGGCTCATGCTTGTAATTCCAGCTGTTTGGGAGGCTGAGGCAGGAGGGTCACTTGAGGTCAGGAGTTCGAGACCAGCCTGGCCAATGTAGCGAAACCCCGTCTCTGCTAAAAATACAAAATTAGCTAGGCATGGTGGCACACACCTGTAATCCCAGCTACTTGGGAGACTGGGGTAGGAGAACCACTTGACTTCCTGAGGCAGAGGTTGCAATGAGCCAAGATAGCACCACCTGCACTCCAGCCTGGGCAACAGAGCAAGACTCTGTCTCAAAAAAAAAAAAATGCAGCATACGTATGGTTTGGGGAGGACTTTTCAAACACAGCATCTCCCTGCCATCCTCAGAACTGCCCTGACAAGAGTTTCTCTCCCCATTTTAGTGGGTGGTTTCCTAGTTGACTTGACACTGCTGGGACTACCTCTGGCTCCTGGTACTCCACACCCACCAAGAGTCCTTCCGATTTCTGAATGAATTCCTCCAAGGTATCTAATTTTCATGCAGGAAGATAGCATTTCATGGACATTAATAGCAAAATTTATATACAAGCATAGAAAACTTAGTACATGAGGGAGAAAATACATACTTTTTTGAGAACACCAAAAAAGAACATTATTTCTTTTTAAGTAACAAAGTAGGAAAACCTTTTGCAGTACAATACTTTACAGATATAAAATAAAGGTTTATGATCAACTGTCTTTTGAAAAATAAATATATAAAAAAAGCTAATACCTAGAAAACACATCAAGGCAATACCTTACCACCTTCACAATTTAGGCCACCTGTTGAAATTGAGAAATCACTACATAAACAATCAGAGAATCAGACTGATAGAGTATCAGGTTACTTAATGCTGATAAAGAGAGAAGGCATGTTTATATATTCATTCATTCGTTCATGCATTCATTCAGCAAACATTTATTGAGCATTTACTATGTGCCAGGCACTGTGCTGAGCACGGGGAATATAACTGGGAACAATACCTGATGTGGTCCCTGCCCTCTCAGAAACTAAGGTGTGAGGGGAGGCAGATGCCATGATGAGTGTATAACTATAAACCATGGTCAGAACCACAAAGCAAAAGTAGGAGGTGCCTTTAGGGCATTCATAGGATAATCCCAATAATCTTGGGGTTCAGGTAAGACATTCCTGAAGGGAACCAGATTTTGTAGGATTTGAAACTGTGTAAGAAACTTTTTTAGGCTGCACACAGTGGCTCACACCTGTAATCACAGCACTTTGGGAGACTGAGGCCAGTGGATCACTTGAGATCAGGAGTTTGAGGCCAGCCTGGCCAACATGGTGAAACCTTGTCTCTACTGAAAATACAAAAATTAGCCGGATATGGTGGTGCATGCCTGTAATCCCAGCTACTGGGGAGGCTGATGCAGCAGAATCACTTGAACCCAGGAGGCAGAGGTTGCAGTGAGCCGAGATCACACGATGGCACTCCACTCCAGCCTGGGCAATAGAGCAAGACACAGTTTCAAAAAGAAAAAAAAAGAAGAAGCAGCTTTTTAAGCATACAAAATTACAAATATAATCTTCCCACATCAGCCTCCCAAAATTCTGGAATTACAGGCATGAGCTTCTGCACCTGGTCAAAGATATCTTTTTAAAAAGAGCAATGCCTTGACATCATACAGATATCCAGTGCCCCAATACTTTTTCATCTAATGGTTTTATCACCTAGAGAAGACCCTTACCTGAATCAGTTGATATACTGAAGGTGCAAAATGGTAATTTTCTAAATTCTACACCTGTATATTTATCAGATGACGTTTTTCAGTAAAGAAGAGCTGTTTCTTTTTCCCCCCCTGCATTCTCATTGTTTTCTATTTATTCATTAATGAATATTTATTCATTCAATATGTTCTAATCAGGGCCAGGCACGGTGGCTCACACCTGTAATCCCACCACTTTGGGAGGTTGAGGCGTGGATCACTTGAGATCAGGAGTTCGAGACCAGCCTGGCCAATATGGCAAAACGTTGTCTCTACTAAAAATACAAAAAATTAGCCGGGCGTGGTGGCGCACGCCTGTAGTTCAGCTACTCCGGAGGCTGACGCAGGAGAATCAGTAGAACCTGGGAGGTGGAGGTTCCAGTGAGCCAAGATCGCTCCACTGTACTCCAGCCTTGGCAATAGAGGGAGACTCTGTCTCAAACAAACAAACAAACAAAAACAGTCAATATGTTCTAATCAATCATATTCATTATTAGTTTGATGCACAAATTGTCTAAATTTGGCCAGTAGAAACTCACTGAGAAGTCTCGTGTCCTTTTGACATGACTACATTGGTCTTTGAGCATTTCTTTGCTCTCTGGTGTGAGATTTCCAGGCTAATGTTGAGTACTGCTCTCAATCCACAGGAACTCCTGAAGAATGGCATGACTCCAATAGCCAGAATCAGAGCAAATGAATGGCAGTGGTGGGAGCCGAGTGGGGAGTAGTCCCCAAAGAATATGCATTGCCGACTTATTGGGATCTTCGGTGGAGGTTCCCAATGCAGACAATCTTCGTAGAGCCTGTGAAAGTGCCCACAAGACAGTCATCTTCAAATATCTTCCAGACCCGGAAAGCTCAAAACATTCAGTCAGGTTTGGACTTTCCAATACCCTTACTTCTCGCTTCACCTTCTTTAACCACTGTGGGAGGGAAGGATGGAAAGAGAAGCGGTAGGTGTGGAGCATGTCCGCTTCCCTGCCTTCCACAACTCCCCTGGGGCGGTCATATGATTAATTATCCAAAGTAGGCATTTTGAGGGTGAAAGTTGGCACTAAACATAAATAAAATATTATTTTAAAATATATGTTACACAATCCTTTGTTGTATTTATATATGTGTGTGTGTGTGTGTGTGTGTGTGTGTGTGTGTATATATTTTTTTTTTCTTTTGAGATGGAGTTTCACTCTGTTACCCAGGCTGGAGTGCAGTGATGCAATCTCAGCTCACTGCAACCTCTGTCTCCCAAGTTCAAGCAATTTTCCTGCCTCAGCCTCCCAAGTAGCTGGGATTACAAGGATGCTAATTTTTTAAATTATTATTATTTAGTAGAGACCCAGCTAATTTTTTTTCTTTTCTTT
>NW_012109919.1:1483220-1483750 GCF_000951045.1 Mandrillus leucophaeus
GTATCAGGTTACTTAATGCTGATAAAGAGAGAAGGCATGTTTATATATTCATTCATTCGTTCATGCATTCATTCAGCAAACATTTATTGAGCATTTACTATGTGCCAGGCACTGTGCTGAGCACGGGGAATATAACTGGGAACAATACCTGATGTGGTCCCTGCCCTCTCAGAAACTAAGGTGTGAGGGGAGGCAGATGCCATGATGAGTGTATAACTATAAACCATGGTCAGAACCACAAAGCAAAAGTAGGAGGTGCCTTTAGGGCATTCATAGGATAATCCCAATAATCTTGGGGTTCAGGTAAGACATTCCTGAAGGGAACCAGATTTTGTAGGATTTGAAACTGTGTAAGAAACTTTTTTAGGCTGCACACAGTGGCTCACACCTGTAATCACAGCACTTTGGGAGACTGAGGCCAGTGGATCACTTGAGATCAGGAGTTTGAGGCCAGCCTGGCCAACATGGTGAAACCTTGTCTCTACTGAAAATACAAAAATTAGCCGGATATGGTGGTGCATGCCTGTAAT
>NW_012109919.1:1486440-1495134 GCF_000951045.1 Mandrillus leucophaeus
GCTGCACTCCAGCCTGGGTGAGAGAGTGAGACTCTGTCTCAAAACAACAACAACCACAATAAAAAACACATAAACAGAATTACAAATCTTGTGCATATTCACATACTTTTTATCAGTTTCTTAGCCTTATTTGTTTAACATATTTTTTTAAAATGCAGTCGTCTTGTTTTTTTTTTTTAAATAAAATTGGCTGTAGCCATCCTCAAAGAAGCATTTTATTATGCATTTATTATGACTAATAAACTGAAATTGGTAACATCTTCAGCTGAGTTTTCTCTGTAGACCATAATAACTTTAACAATATACTCTCGCTGCAATGAGCCGTGATGCTGCCACTCTACTCCAGCCTGGGCAACAGAAAGAGACCATCTCTTAAAAACAAAACAACAACAACATAAAAACCTCTCTTGATAGGTGCAGAGTGAGGTACATGGTAACCACAGAGCAAATTCTGTTGAACGGAGTATTCTGTTTTTTCAGTCTTTGAAATATTTCAGTCAACATATTTTCACAGGTATTGTCATTTTGGATTCATTCAGATACCCTTTCCTTGACAAATATTTGTGCAAGACGCAATTAATTAAATATGTTTTCTCTATTTTTTAAAAAAACGTTTCACCTCATTTTAGGTATTTCAATTACATTCTATTTTGCGACTGAACATACTACTAAACATCTAATAAAAAAAGAAGCCCCACCTAAATATTCCCTCTATAAATCAAGATATTTCAAAGCATGACTACAGAATTTCAAAGTTAAATCTTGCAGATGATATAGTTGAAAATGTTCAGTTCCTTTCTTCCTTTTTTAAAATTTGAAATAAAATTCATCATTGTAAAGTGTACAATTCAGTTGCACTTACTATATTCACAATGTTGTGCAACCATCATCTCTATCTAGTTCTAAAACATTTTCATCACCTCATACCCATTTAGCAGATCAGCCATTCCCGATTCCATTCTCCATTCCTCAGCCCCAGCTCCTGGCAATCACTATTCTGTGTTCTTTTTTTTTAAGATGGAGTTTCGCTCTTGTTGCCCAGGCTGGAGTGCAATGGCACAATCTTAGCTCGCTGCAACCTCCGCCTCCTGAATTCAAGTGATTCTCCTGCGTCAGCCTCCCAAGTAGCTGGGATTACAGGCATGTGCCACCATGCCCAGCTAATTTTGTATTTTTGGTAGAGATGGGGTTTTACCATGTTGGTCAGGCTGGTCTTGAACTCCTGACCTCAAGTTTTTCACCTGCCTCAGCTTCCCAAAGTGCTGGGATTACAGACTTTGAGTCACCATGCCTGGCCATTATTCTGCTTTCTGTCTTTATGAAATTACCTGTTCTGGATGCTTCATATAAATGGTATGGTACAGTATGTGATCATTGTTTCTGGATTCCTTCATTTAACATGTTTTCAAGGTTATCCATGTTGTAGTATATATCAGTACTCTATTCCTTTTCATGGTTGAATACTATTCCATTGTATGGATATACTACATTTTGTTTATTCATACATCCAGTGATGGACATCTGGATTATTTACACCCTTTGGCTAATGTGAATAGTGCTGCCATGAATAGTCCTGTCCAAGTGTTTGAAGACCTGTTTTCAATTATTTGGGTTATTTACCTAAGAGTGGAATTGCTAAGTCATACAGTAATCCTAGTTTTAATATTTTGAGGAACTGCTGAACTGTTTTACCTAGCAACTGCACCATTTTCTATTCCACTGCTATTTCATAGCAGTGTACGAGGATTCCAATTTCCCCACATCTTCACCAACACTTATTTTCTTTCTTTCTTTTTTTGAGACAGAGTCTTGCGCTATCACCTAGGCTGGAGTGCAGTGTCATGATCTTGGCTCACTGCAACGTTCGCCTCCCAGGTTCAAGCAATTCCCCTGCCTCAGTCTCCTGAGTAGCTGGGACTACACACCTGGCTAATTTTTGTATTTTTAGTAGAGACAGGGTTTCACCATGTTGGCCAGGCTGGTCTCAAACTCCTGGCCTCAAGTGATCCACCTACCTTGGTCTCCCAAAGTGTTGGGATTACAGGCATGAGCCACACACCTGGCCTTATTTCCGATTTAATTAATTTATTATTATTATTATTATAGCCATTCTAGTGGGCATGAAAATGGTATTTCATTGTGCCTTCCTTACTTTTGTGGAGAAAAAAATTTAATATTTTCCCATTCAAGCCTTGTTTTCAGCAATTGCCATTCTCTAAAAAGCCTTAAAAGCTGATTTTTTTTTTTTTTTGGTTGTTTCATTCTTTCAATATTTGATTGAATATTTCCAACCAATTTGTTTGGAACAAAATGTAACCAAAATGCAACCAACACTTGGATGACTCATTTTCAGAAATGTTTAATTCTATTACAGGATATTTGGTTGGTTTATAAAATATTTCTTTAAAGGCTCCAATATGTTTATAATCTTATTCATGATTAAAAGGGGGAAAAAAAGCCCAAGGACATGACATACTGCCTTGCCAAAGTATGTTTTTGTGCTCACCATCATCTAAGTTGCAAAAAATTTGTAGTTCAGTTACTAATAGGTGGGTGGAAAGATAGATAAACAGATAACCACTGCTTCCATTTTAAAAAGAAAATGTATCAGCTTGTTTAGATGCAATAAATTATCTGTGCACCACAACCACTTCTAAATCAATTTCTGTTCCATACGGTTCTTAATTTAGCAATACAATGTTTTAACTACAATACTATGTGCTCCACTAAAGTTGGTAATTCTGTTATCACTATAAAAACAATTTTATATTTAATGTAGAACTTCTTACTTGGATTTATAAAATTATCCATATATCAACCATTTCAGTGTTGACAGAGTGAGCCTCCAAAAACCTGACTTTGATACCATGAATTAGATGAAAGCCATTATATTATTAGTTCACTGTTTTTCAGTTTGAAGCACCTGTTTGTTACTGATATAAACCAGGGATCACTTGACCATATGCAAAATTCTTCTGCTTCCAGTGGAGCCAGCACATTAACAGCTATGGTTTCCCTTTTCTATGTGCACAAGAAAATGTGGAATTGAAAATGAGCAAAATTCATTTAGAATAAAGACGTTTGATCTAAATGAAAAGTCATGCTTCCCAGAGTAATATATAAAACCCCATCTGCAATTGCAAGCATCATGTGTAATAGATGTTAGTGCTTTTTCAGCAGATTGGTGTTTTCTGGTTTTCATGTGGTCAGTAAAATTGTCACAGTTCCTCTGATGGGAGAAATGTTGACAGACATCTTGTGCAAATTATATATTCTTCATCAAATTTTTTAAGAAATGGAAATGCAGTACTTAATATATTTCATTAAACATGCACCTACATTGTTTTATGGGTCATTGCTGCTGCAGGTCTATTATAAAATAAATATCATTACCAATTAATAGTTGTGGATTTATCATATAATAAGCAACAATAGCACTAGAGCAAAGATTTTCAGATTACTCTCTAAATGCCTGTTAGCAGGACTGCAGCTTCTATTTTCTGTACATATTTCACTCACACCTAACCTATGATTTCCCGTATTTTGCTAACTCTGCCGAGGGAAGCCTGGCAGCTTTGTGACTCAGCACAGACCATGGTATGCCTGGCTGGTACACCATGCGGCTGGTCAGCCCAGTGGCACCAATTATTCTCTCACCACTGTTTGAGACTGAAAGGAGCCAGCTGTCCCCAGATGCTTGTGTGTGGGCAAACTGTTCTATTAGCCATCACCCGACATGCCATCCCTGAAATGAAGGTGTGAGTTACTTTGGATCTGGAAAGAACTAGGGAGAGTTTCATTCATCTTTCAGTTTTCACATTTGAGTTAATTGTGCATGAGTCTATTTATTGTGCATGAATTTTGCATGCTTCTAGTAGAGAACTTGGAAGAGCTGGGAGTACCAAGTGGAGGTCCCCAAACCCATCCTAGCTTCTTTTAATGCAACTATTATCAGTAATACTTCATGAAAACTGGAAAACCCATGACAGATACCAACAAGGACAGGATGTCAGGGCAACAGATGTAAACTGGGGCTGTTCTAGGCAAACCCTGATGGGCATCCAGTTCTTAGCTGCTTGAAGGGGAGAAGTCTGAGCTTTGAGTGACAGTTAAAATGCTGACGAATGTCTTAACCTGGATGCTTTTAACCTGCGACTTAAAGTGACTTAGGTTTGTCTGTTGCTTAAGAGTCAGCACAAAGGTACAGGGTCAGCCTCTGGGAAAGTGAAGGCTTCCAGAGAGAAAACCAAGCTGTACACCAACCTGTCCACCTGTGATGGAATTCCAATGAGCAGGAAAGAAATAAAAATCTTAACCAAACACCACATGTCTTCATTTATAAGTGAGAGATGAACAGTGAGAACACATGGACACGCTGGGGGGGAACAACACACACTGGGGTTTGTTCCGGGGGCTGGGGGGAGGGACAGTATCAGGATAAATAACTAATGCATCATGCTGGGCTTAATACCTAGGTGATGGGTTGATAGGTGAGCAAACCACCATGGCACACGTTTGCCCATGTAACAAACCGGCACATCCTGCATATGCATCCTGGAACTTAAAATAAAATGAAATTAAACTTTAAAAAGAGAAATAAAAATTGCAGGAGGTCAAAAGGATTAAATTATTTTAAATAGAGCCTCCCATACACAGGCCATCTCTCCCCACTTTTTCATGTGGCTGGGTAGGATCATTGAGCTGATATTTATTTCATTTCTACCCCAATCGTGTTCAAATTTATAGAAGGTGTCATCTCCTAAAGTTGTGGGATTGTGATGATGTGGAACTTATTTTTTAACATTATGCAAGAAGCTTGTCATTGAGTGACAGCTGTTCTTCAAAGTAGGGCATTTAAAACCTTGGAAGGCTACCCACATATTCCAGTGATGATAATAAAAATACAAATAATAATAGCTAATATGTATTAAGAATGTACTAGGTGCCAACCTCTGTGCTGAGTACCTTCTCTGGGTTATCTCATTTAATCCTCACAACAAACCTATATGGCGGGCACTATTGTGATTTTACCGATGAGGAAACTGAGGTGCAGAAGGGATGTTAGAATTAAAACTTCCCAATGCATAGATAATAAATATGTGTTAAATTATTCTTGGTTAAGACACTCAGCTGAGATTCAGAGCCTGGTCTGCTTTTTGTTTGTTTGTTTTTTGAGACAGAGTCTCACTTTGTTGCCCAGGCTGGACTGCAGTGGCGCAATCTCGGTCCACTGCAACCTCCATTTCCCGGGTTCAAGCAATTCTCCCACCTCAACCTCCTGAGTAGGTGGGATTACAGGAATGCGCCACCATGCCCAGCTAATTTTTGTATTTTTAGTAGAGCCGGGGTTTCACCATGTTGGCGAGGTTGGTCTCAAACTCCTGACCTTGTGATCTGCCCACCTCGGCCTCCCAAAGTGCTGGGATTACAGGCATGAGCCACTGCACCCAGCCAGTCTGTCTGGTTTTAAAAGCTGAGTGAGGCCAGGCGCGGTGGCTCACGCCTGTAATCACACCATTTTGGAAAGCCAAGGCGGGTGGATCACCTGTGGTCAGGAGTTCGAGACCTGCCTGGCCAATGATGTGAAACCCCTGTCTATTAAAAATACAAAAAATTAGCCAGTCATGGTGACATGGGCCTGTAATCCCAGCTACTCAGGAGGCTGAGACAGGAGAATCGCTTGAACCGGGGAGGTAGAGGTTGCTGAGCCGAGATCGCACCATAGCATTCCAGCCTGGGCAACAGAGTGAGACTCCATCTCTAAAACAAACAAACAAACAAACAAACAAACAAAAACCTGAGCTGGGCTAGTTATAATGCCCCAAGCAGGCTGGGGAGATAAAATATAGAGAGTGGGACTAGAGACAAACACAGGCAGATAGGAAAAAATGCTAAGCTGAACGCTAATGGGCCAAAACATTTGGTACATCTAGGGAAACAGAATGTGGCACATGGCTCCTTGGAGGTGTGTGTGGTGGTGCCCATCCCCTTGGTGGAATATTCTGGCAAGAACCTGGGTTTGTGTTTCGTCTCAGAGGTGGCTGCCAGTCTGCGGTTACACCGCGGCTCATTGACCTGTGCGCTCAGCAGTCTTTTTTGATTCTGGGATGAAAAGAGCCATATGAATGGAACTTTCATTCACTCGCGGGTCCGCCTGCCCATCAAGTTTGAGGCCAGACCTGGAAAGGGTTCTCCTGTGCCCAGGGGAGCCACAGTGGGCACCGTGTCCTGCGAGCAGAATGCCTTTCTCCTTCGTTGTTTTGCAAGGCTATGTTTAGACTGGGATTTCCTATCCTCTCAACTAAGACTATTTAGAAATACCAGTTCTTCATACTTTTCATTCTTGAAAATAATGGTTCACAAGCATGTTTAAATATATCAGTATGATTTGTTTTTAGCTTTGAAGTGACCAAAAAGCCTGTCGGTTTTCTTTTAAAAACATAAAAGTTCAGGTTGGGCGCGGTGGCTCATGCCTGTAATCCCAGCACTTTGGGAGGCCAAGGCGGGCAGATCATGAGGTCAAGAAATCGAGACCATCCTGGCTAACACGGTGAAACCCCGTCTTTACCAAAATAAAATACAAAAAAATTAGCTGGGTGTGGTGGCGGGTGCCTATAGTCCCAGTTACTTGGGAGGCTGAGGCAGGAGAATGGCATGAACCTAGGAGCTGGAGCTTGCAGTAAGCCGAGATCGTGCCACTGCACTCCAGCCTGGGTGACAGAGCAAGACTCCGTCACAAAAAATAAAAATTAAAAAATTAAAAATTAACAATAAATAAAAATTCAACAGTTTTTTGTTTCCAGAGCATCAGTATTTCTCTGGAGAGAATAAAATATACCATGCCAAATCATCCTAGTATAATGACAGCACATTTAAAACCAGACAATGTCTAAATTATCAAGTTAGTATCAGACCAAAAACACAGTTGGTTAAAGGTAAAATTTGATAACTTAAAAGCCAATTACATTAAAATAAATAAATTTTATATCAACTTATTGCTGCACAATAAGAAAATTGAACCCTTTAAAATAAATACCTTTTGAAGGAAGAGCAAAGTTTCATGGAAATGCATTTCCTTGTTGTTTTTTTTTGTTTTTGAGACGGAGTCTTACTGTGTCACCCAGGCTGGAGTGCAGTGGCACCATCTCGACTCACTACAACCTCCACCTCCCTGGTTCAAGCAATTATCTTGCCTTAGCCTCCTGAGTAGCTAGGGTTACAGGCACCTGCCACCATGCCCAGCTAATTTTTTTTTTTCCTTTTTTTTTTTAAGTAAAGGTGGGGTTTCACCATGTTGGCCAGGCTGGTCTTGAACTCCTGAGCTCAAGGGATCTGCCTGCCTTGGCCTCCCAAAGTGCTAGGAGTACACGTGTGAGCCACCATACCTGGCCAGGAAATGCATTTCCTCACCTGAGAAATTGGAGAGGAGAGTGTTGTGTGTTGCAGCCCAAGGAGACTCCATTTGAATTAAAACGGGTAATTGGCAAATAGAAAATATTGAAACCAATTTTCATAGCAATTGCCTGTTGTCCAAGAAAAGGCTGAGACTTCCTGGCACAAGGTGTCCCCACTGTGTGTGTGTGCTGACATGCATATGTGTGACCATGTATGCAAGCAGCTGAAGAATGTGCCAGAAGCAGAATCCCTGATGCCCCAGCTTAGGCTGATTGCCCCTTGCCGCACCTCACACTTGGGAGAGGTTTGCTGCTTGCAAAGACAGCTAGGTGGGCCCATTCTAATCTGTTGGGAAAGAGCTTTTTTGATTGTCCCCATGACAGTGGATGTGTCCCGAGTAGCTACGATGTGCCAAGCATTTGACAAGTGCTATTTTATCCAGTCCTCGCTCATTCCTATAAGGATGCTGTCGTTATTATCCTCTTTTCTCAAGTAGGAAAACTGGACTTAGAGACAGTAAGTGACTCGTCAAAGTTATATAGCTGGGAAATGGCTAACCTGGGGTTTCATGAATGATTTTGTGAGACTCTGGGCCTAACCAGTCCTGCTTCTGGGATCTGGGGTCCAATTAGTAACAATAATTCACTGACTTCTCAGTCCAGCCCTATGGGTTAGGTATTACTATCAGGTCCATTTAGTAGATAAGGCTGTCGAGAACAGGAAGCTTAGAGAGCAGGTCCCAACCTTATGCAGCTGATATGTGGTAGCTCCAGAATGGAACTATGATTATTTTGGCTCCTGAAACCATGCCATAAACTACACCAAGCTGCCTCCCAATGACTAACGTTCCTTCTTTGCACCATTCTCAGGCAGTTCTGGGAGCACTGGGGCACAATTTTCGTGGCGTAGACTTCTGTTCTCATGACAAGTACTTGGCTGTCAGCAACAGGGTGGCCCCTCAGCTGCATAGGCTGGCCAAAAGACCTGGGGCAAGGTCCTGTTGATGCAGGTGGAGACAAGAACTGGTCCTCTGCTCTCTCAATGTTACAAGACCAATGAAGATGTACACATGAGTTAGGTACAAATACAGCAAATGAAGAAATGAGCCATTATGAACAAAAGAGAGAAACTGGGAAAACTATTATTTTAAGTGCTCATTTGAATTTATAAAATGTCTTTACATTAAAAAAATGTATTTGTGGGACGGGCATGGTGGCTCATGCCTGTAATCCCAGCACTTTGGGAGGCCGAGGCGGGTGGATCAGGAGGTCAGGAGATTGAGACCATCCTGGCTAACAT
>NW_012109919.1:1495309-1496403 GCF_000951045.1 Mandrillus leucophaeus
ATTAGCCAGGCTTGGTGGCACGCACCTGTAGTCCCAGCTGCTTGGGAGACCGAGGCAAGAGAATCGCTTGAACCCGGGAGATGGAGGTTGCAGTGAGCCGAGATCGTGCCACTACAGCCTAGACAACAGAGCCAGACTCTGTCTCAAAAAAAAAAAATTTTTTTTATTGTGACCAATCACCATGCCTGCCCTAGGTCATGTACCCATTTTTTGCATGGAGAGAAGAGTCTCATACTTGGCAGATCAGCAGGACCACAAAGAGGAGGGAAGGAGATTTTCCCAAGGGAAGGGGAGCTGGACAGACCCAAAGAAATGACTGTACTTGGGGTTTCCGATTTCAATAATTTATTTGGGAAATTATTTAATTTTTAATTTTTAAATTATATTAAATTTTAAATTTCTTTTTAGAGATGGGGTCTTGCTCTGTCACCCAGGCTAGAGTACGGTGGCGCAATCATAGCTTGCTGCAACCTAGTATTCCTGGGCTCAAGTGTCCCTCCTGCCTCGGGAAATCATTTCTGATGCAGCTACCTGTGCCAGGGGGAAAGTCAATGCAGGAAACTTAACAAAAATTACAGGAAAAGTTTGTAAAGACTCTCCAGTAGCACATATAAAATTATATCCATCTTGCCGGGCTCAGTGGCTCACACCTGTAATCCCAGCACTTTGGGAGGCCGGGGTGGGCGGATCATGAAGTCAGGCGTTTGAGACCAGCCTGGTCAATATGGTGAAACCCCGTCTCTACTAAAAATACAAAAATTAGCCAGGCGTGGTGGCGCATATCTGTAGTCCCGGCTACTCAGGAGGCTGAGGCAGAAGAATCGGTTGAACCCAGGAGGCGGAGGTTGCAGTGAGCCAAGATTGCGCCACTGCGCTCCAGCCTGGGCAACAGTGAGACTCCATCTCAAAAACAAAACAAAACAAAACAAAACAAAAAACATATCCATCTAAGCCTTAGATTCTAAGGTAATGTCCTTTCAAAAGCGTTAGGAGGCCGGGAGCGGTGGTTCAAGCCTGTAATCCCAGCACTTTGGGAGGCCGAGACGGGTGGATCACGAGGTCAGGAGATCGAGACCATCCTGGCTAACACCGTG
>NW_012109919.1:1496453-1509774 GCF_000951045.1 Mandrillus leucophaeus
GTCTCAACTAAAAAATACAAAAAACTAGCCGGGCGAGGTGGCGGGCGCCTGTAGTCCCAGCTACTCAGGAGGCTGAGACAGGAGAATGGCGTAAACCCGGGAGGCAGAGCTTGCAGTGAGCTGAGATACGGCCACTGCACTCCATCCTGGGCGACAGAGCCAGACTCCATCTCAAAAAAAAAAAAAAAAAGCGTTAGGAATTTTAAAAAGAATCCCGGAAGGGAAAGAGTAAAAGCTTGTCTTGCTGATCTTTGCAGATAAAATGAAGTGTAGACAAGATGGAAAACCGGGAAGTCTTTCCCAGCTAGCTCTGGGGTGGCATGATTTGCTCGGGTAGGTCTCCAGGGCCTGTCCACTCAGGGAGCTTCTCCCGCAGGTCTCAGCCCCACAGCAAGCCCCAGGGTCACAGCCAGGGCCCACCTGTGCCTCTGGGGCTGAGTTAACGATTTTTGTTTTCAGGGCTCTCCTCTGCCTCTCACAAGCATTAAATCCACATCTTTTTATCCCTGTTTTCCAAAAAAGGCAGCAGACTCTCCTCCCCCACAAAGCAAATAGAAAACAGCACATTCTAGGAAGGCCCTCCCTGACCAACGTTTGTGCCCATGTCATTACTAAATATTCCCGCTTCCAACGGCTGCCCATCTCTCCTTAATGACCGCTCTATTTCAGTAGCCGGCCCTCCATAAATCCTTCCGGGCGTTCTACTCTAAACAGGCCACTTCTCACGCGGAGGCAGGTCTCCTTGCCAGCTTCGTAGACATGCGCCAGCTCCCAGGGATGCTCTGATGTGCCCAGCCTGGCCTGGGCATTTATGAGCATCGCAGCCAGTGGCCAAGGGGCTGCCTGTTGCCCAGGGCTTAGAAAGGATCAGTTCCCACGGCCCAGGCCCACATGGGAAGCACACCCCAGGCAGAGTTGTAATGAGGCATTTAGGGAGCTGAGACAGGCCCCAGGCAAAACTGGGCAAAAGGTGTGGCCTGAGACATTTCTGAGGTATTAATGTATATTTCCTTCTCTGTGTTTTTCCCTCCTCCGCCCTATTTCCAAGCATCTCACTGGGCCTTTTGTAATTACTTACCTCAGGGAATTTTGCTCTACTAAAAGCTTAAAGCGTGTGCATGTCTGGAAGAAGAGGATCCTGTCTTGAAAAACTTTCAGCTTGTTGGACAGATTTTGCTAGAGGTCCCAAAGAAGAGCTGGGAGAGAGGGGACTGTCTTCAGGCCACAGAAAGGCTCCTGCTGGTACTCAAGGAAGCGGGATGCCCCTGCTGAGGCTCCCAGACTGGATAATGCTACAGAAACTGAAAGGCAGGAGTTCGAGACCAGCCTGGTCAATGTGGCAAAACCCTGTCTCTACTAAAAATACAAAAATTAGCCGGGTGTGGTAGGCACCTGTAATCGCAGCTACTTGGGAGGCTGAGGCAGGAGAATTGCTTCAATCCAGGGGGTGGAGGTTGCAGTGAGCTGAGATGGCACCACTGCACTCCAGCCTGGGCGACAAGAGTGAAACTCCATCTCAAAAAAAAAAAAAAAAAAAAAAAAAGAGGATGCTGAAAGGCACGCCACAGGAACCTCGAAGCCTGACTGATGCCACCATAATGCTGCTATGATGGACAGGACAGGTAGTGCCATGTCCCTGGGGCCCCGTGGGCCTCTTTGGTCTTTGTGAAACAACAGGAGGGAGCTCCGATTCTGAGTCAGGTGAAACGTCCCTCAACTGCGCCGGCAGCAGCTTCAGAGTCATCTGTATGTTAATTTGAAGATGTGATAGGCAGAATCGTGGCTCCTTCAAAGATGTCCCATCCGAATCCCTGGAACCTATGAATATAGCACCTGACCTGGCAAAGGAAATTCAGGGAGACTCTCTGGGGTCATCCTGGTGGGCTCAATGTAAACACAAGGGGCTCTGACTGTGGGAGAGGTGGTTGAAAGAAGAGAATCTAGAGATCTAGAGATCTGCAGATGCTCTGTTGTTGGCTCTGAAGATGGAAAAGATGCGGGTAGCCTCTAGAAGCTGGAGAAGGCAGATACAGATCCTATCTTAGAGCCTTCAAATGGAACACAGGTCCAGGGTGTTGGATTTCTTATCTTATAACAATTATAAGATAAGAAATCTGAGTTTTAAACCACTAAGTTTATGGTGACTTGTTACAGCAACCATGGAAATAAATTGAAGCCAGGCATCGTGGCTCACACTTGTAATCTTAACACTTTGGGAGGCTAAGGCAGGAGGATCTCTTGAGCCTAGGAATTCAAGACCAGCCTGGGTAACATAAGGAGACCCCAGTCTCTACAAGCAATAAAAAATGTAGACATGGTAGCACACACTTGTGGTCCCAGCTACTCAGGAGGCTGAGGTGGGAGGATTGCTTGGCCCTGGAGGGTTGGGGCTTCAGCGAGTCCTGATTGCATCACCGCACTGCAGCCTGGGCAACAGAGAGAGACCCTGTCTCAAAACCAAAAAGAAAAAATAATAAGTAAGTAATACTAAATGAAATGAGTATTTCATACACATTGGCCACTTCTGCCTCACAGCTTCTCTCCTCTCTGGCTGTGCTTCCTCCAGACTTTCCATTTTGCCCATGTTTTAGGGACCCTACGAACATTTAGTTCCACACAGTTCAATCCCACAAGCATTCCCTGTGTGCATGCCATGGAGTGCAGTAGGGTTGGAAACAAGAGGACCAGCAGAAGCCTTTCTTCATCCTCAAGACAGTCCCCTCTCTCCCCATTCTTCTTTGTCACCTCTAGCAAAACCTGTCCACCACTCCTTCCCTCTGGAGCAGTGAGCTCCAGAGAGACAGACACACATGTGACTAATTCAGGCACGCACAAGGCAGGCTGTGGCAAGTGTGGTTCCAGAAGCATGAACCAAGTGCTATGAGTGTAGGGGAAGAAAGCGATACATATCAGCTGGGAGACTGAATTACTCATCTCATTTGAGGACAAAGCCAAAGGCAGGATTGAACTCAAGTTGGGATGAGAACTACCTGGTACACATACTTGAGGCATCTATGGCAATGGCAATGTGTCTTGCCAATGGCAGATATCACTAATCAATTACTAATTCATTTTTCTCTGCAGAGCTCAGACGCTGTCCCAGAAGTTTTCTCAATTTAGTGCTCCTGGCAGCCAACAATCATTGAACATATTTGGCACTCATGGTAAAAACCTATTTGCCACATCTATAGTTAAGGTATTTATCACATTGAGATGGTGCCAGGTAAATAATGTAGAAAAGAAATGTCTGAACCCCAATCACCCCTTTTCCTCTTTATTGCTGCCTGAAAGTGCCCTGCTTGGGCTATCTGTACCCTCTAGTTATTCCAGGTTGTCCAGTATCTAGGGTTCTGACTCCTAAAAGATTGCTGGCTTGTATTGCGATCCCTCAGGGCAAGGAAATAGAGAATGGTCCTCCCAGAGTAACAATAAAAGAATTCTATGACTTCTCTTTAGACCTCAGGCTCCAAGGTGAGGGCAATAGAGATTGGTGTGAGGTCTCGAAGAAGGTTCAGGAACTAAATTTACAAAAGATAAGCTTCCAAAGTGAGGGTCCTTGCTACCCAAGTATGCCCCAAAGTGGTCTTGGGCAGCAACTAAATGGAAAATGACCCAGGATCCTAAGAACTCCACAAAGGGGGAAGGGGTGGTCAGCCAGGTGGAACATGGATGCCGGCCTGGCCCTGCCTGGATGACCTGAATTTACGATTTTAATGACAAATTAATACATTCTCACTTAAAAAAAATCCAAGCAACAGAAAAATATAACATTTCAAGTTTCCTTTTCCTCTAACCTCATTCTTACTCCCCAAATGTAACCTTTAAGTTAAAAAAAATCCTTCTAGAAAAATTCTATGCACAGAACATATATGTGAATATATGTTTGTGATGAAGTGCCCCCCCACCATAAACTTAAAAAGGATTGTGATCACCCTGAACACACTGCTCTGAAATGTCCTAATTTTCACCAGCTAATCATCCCACGATGGCACATACAGGGGCAGGGGCAAGACTGGGCACTGGAGCTAGACTTACTCGGATAAAATTCTGGCTAGGCACTTATTACCTGAGTGACCTTGGGCAAGTTTCTTAACTTCTCTACATCCCCCTACATGGAGAGACACCTCCAGACATAGATAAATACCTTTTCTTGATGGGCGTGGTGGCTCATGCCTATAATCCCAGCACTTTGGGATGCCAAGGTGGGAGGATCGCTTGAGCTCAGGAGTTTGAGACCAGCCTGGGCAACATAGAGAAACCCTGTCTCTACAAAAATAAAAAAAATTAGTTGGCTGTGGTGGCACGTACCTGTAGTCTCAGCTACTCAGGAGGCTGAGACAGGAGGATCACTTGAGCCCAGGAGACCAAGTTTGCAGTGAGCTATGACAGCACCACTACACTCCAGCCTGAGTGACAGAGTTAGACCCTGTCTAAAAATTAAAAAAATAAAATAAAATAAAGAATATACATTTTCCTTTTCAAAATTATTATTTTTGGCCAATGTAGTATAGTGTATTTGTACTTTTTTTTTTTAAATCAGTGCTATCTGTTATGTGTAACTATTTCAATTTGGTCCACAGTCACTGTGGTTTGATTGCTGCTCTGTAAGGTCCTCCCTTCGAGGGCTGGATGATTATGACCCGACAGCCAAAATCTCCAGTGCCCAAAGGAAATCTCCCTCATGGGAAAACTTGGCTACTGGCCTCATCCCCCAAGACACAGCTCAGAGAGCTCCTGTCTCCTAAGCATCCCTAAGCCCTGCTTCAGGTGGGCATGCCTGGTCCATTGACACCCTTCTGTTATGACCGTCGCAGCCCTCTTCCTGCAGGTCCACGTCCTCTAGTAGTCTAGGAACGCCTAGAAGGCAGGGGCTCTGGTTTATTTATCTTTAAGATTCCAGTGAGAGTGCTTGGTGTTTGAAACAGAATGTACATTCTAGGAGAGTTGAATGAATGAATGACTAGACATCTCAGACTTAACATGTTCAAAACAGAACTCTCCATACCGCACGCTCTCCTCCCCACCCTGGTAAACAGCACCCCTGCCATCTTGTCATCCAGCCAAGAGCCTTGGCGCCATGTTTGACTCCTCTCTTTCCTTACCTCCCATGTCATCGCAGCCCAGTGCTCCAACTCCAAAATATGCCCCCAGTCCCACCCCTTCCCTCCACCTGCCACACCATTATCCAATTCAGAGCCATAGTCATCTCTCACCTCCATTATGTAATGGCTTCCTAACCTGTCTCCCTGCCTCCTTTTGCCCCACCCATGCTTTATTGCACAGTCAGATTAATCTTCCTACCAAGCCAAGTGCGCCATGCTTCTAGCCTGCTCAAAGCCCCTCCTCCAGTGACTTTCCACGTACCTTACCATAGAATCCAAATGTCCTGCTGAGAGCTACAGGCCAGCTTATCTGAAGGGTGCCCTGTGGTCCCCCCATTACACACTACTCTCCTCCCATCCTAATCATTCTTCTGCAGACCCCCAGTCTCGAAGAAACGCCTTGAGCATGCCAAGCCCTCTTCTCTCCCAGGCCCTCGCTCTGGAATGGTCCTCCTGACCTCAGCTACTCCCTTCTCCATCTGGGATGCAGTGTAAATTTCACCTCCCCTAAATGTCTCTCTGATGACTCTCCTCACATCACTTATTGGCACTCCGTCTGCTTTACTTTACTACTTTGACATCATCCTACTTATTATTTGTTTCTTGCCCCACTAGAATGTCCACCACAGGAAGCAGAAACCTTTCTTGTCTTGTTCAGTGCTGTATCCCATGAGATTAGAACAGGGCCTAGCACATAGTAGATGCTCAAAAATTATGTGTGGGATGAAGAAACGCCTGGTAACCTGTCTTTGCCATTTTTTTCCTGGAGAAGTTGTGCATTGATTTCAAAGACTTACAATACCAGTACTGCCAGCTAGAAGGAAAGTTGAATTTGAAGAGTATTTGGTAAGATGATTTTTAAAGCTTTGGGTTGTATGGTGCTTAATATTTTCACTTTTCCTACCTATGCAAGGGAGGGTGAGACAGTAGAGAAGTCCTTTTGGGGAATGGAAACCTGTTAGAACTACAGTCTCTAACCAAAAGCCACTTTGAATCCTTCATGCTTTGAGACAAGAGAGCAGAGGAAAAAGTGCCTATGTAATACTGTACTGTAAAACAGCAATCTTAAGCTTCATAGCATTGATGGTATTAGCAACTAATTAAGAAATCTTGATATTACTAAAGATAGAGATAATTGAAATGGAGTCTGAGAGGCTTCAGATATCTGTAATTAGTTCAAAGTCAAGTACTAAGAAAAGGTGTCCCTGACGGAACAGTCCTTCCTGAAGAAAACCAGGGACATTCAAACCAGTGTGTCCTCAAACCACTCAACAGAGTTGCACTGCCACTAAAAAAGAATCTTCCATCTGTGTTTACATGTGGAATTATTCACAGCCAAAAAAGATGGTTATAGTATCAAGTGAGGCTGGGGCACCCTTTGGATTTGTAAATTGCTGAATTGCATTTGAAAAACTTCATTCAAGGAGTGCAATTGGTAATATAGAGATACTTTCTGCGGGGAATCAAGGGGACTTCCTCAAAAAGTGCCATGTCATATAGTGTGTGCTTTTGAGCTCCATCTCATCTGCTATTTGGGACATAACAGAAATCTGAGCTCTATTCTAGGAGTGTCAATGTCTAGTTGAAAACAATAGAGTAAAATAAAATATCTATCAAGCTAGTTATTAAAAACCAACAAGTGGCCAGGCGCAGTGGCTCAAGCCTGTAATCCCCGCGCTTTGGGAGGCCAAGGCAGGCAGATCACTTGAGGTCAGGAGTTCAAGACCAGCCTGACCAACATGGAGAAACCCCCTCTCTACTAAAAAAAAAAAAAAAGAAAAAGAAAAAATTACAAAAAGTAGCCGGGCATGGTAGCACATGCCTGTAATCCCAGCTACTCCAGAGGCTGAGGCAGGAGAATCACTTGAACTTGGGTGGTGGAAGTTGAGGTGAGCCAAGATCACGCCATTATACTCCAACCTGCGCAATAAGAGCGAGACTCCATCTCAAAACAAAACAAAACAAAACAAAAACAACCACCAACAGGCTTAGAGGTTCTCTATCATTGCCTGCCCCAACAAACTTGAAGAATACTTCTTTTGTTTTTCTTCTGAGACAGAGTCTTGCTCTGTCGCCCAGGTTGGAGTGCAGTGGCATGATCTTGGCTCACTGCAACCTCTGCTTCCCGGGTTCAAGCAGTTCTCCTGCCTCAGCCTCTGCAAAACTGTATGTTACTAAAACTCATCCAACTGTACGCTTAAAATGGGTGTATTTTGTGTTAAGTAAATTATACCCCATCAAAGCTGCTTAAAAAATGGATCAACCCAATCTGTATGTGTAGATACAATGTCCAAACCATGCTCACCTTCTCCACCCACCTTCTCCAGAATCCCTGTTCTCTCAATGGATGGTGTCACATCCACCCAGATGCCTGGGTGTCTGCCATTATTAATCTCTCTACACCTACGTGTCACCTACATCTCACCTACTTCTGACCAATTCTGCCTCTCTAATATCTCTGGAATCTGTTCACATCTCCCCATCCCTGATTCCACCACCTAGTTCAGGCTGTCATAGTTTCTTTTGAAAGGCTGTGAGTGCCTCCTAATGATGGGCCTGCTCTCACCTCCCAATGCCTTTCCCCTCCACCTCAATGATAAAACTCCTTCAACCACTCGCTATGGTCCTCAGGATAGAACTCCAGCTTCCCAGCAGGGCACGGTTTACAAGACCTCCCACAACCCAGCATCTGTTTATTTTCCCAGCCTTATCGCTTGGCAAACCAAACTCTAAACCAGATTGACTTACTTATCTTTTTCTATTCTCTGAAACATGATAAGCTTTCCTTCTCTGCCTTGCTCAGGCAGCCTTCTCCCCACACTCAGTCACTAGGGCAGAGACAGTTGGTCGCTTCCCAGTAGTTCCCCTTCTTTAGTAACGACACTGAATTCTATAATACCTGGACACTTTGCCATGCAGTCAAAGACCTCATACCCTAGCCTTCCTTGCAGCTATGTAGAACAATGTGATGTGTTTTGGTCAAGGAGGAAAGTATGGCACATCAAAAGGCCTCCTTAAAAGGCGAGGGCATCTCTTCCTTCCCTTCTATGTTTATGCTACCTAGAATGAGGCTGTTGCACCTGGAGCTCCTGCAACCATCTTAGACTAAGAGGTGATGTGGAGATGGAGCCACACATGGCAGTGCAACAAGAAACAGGACCTTATGTTGCTGACACCAGAGCGCCTCAATATCACAAGCCTCTTCATATGTGAGAGAAATTAGCTTCTATCTTGTTTCAGCAATTATTCATTTAGGTCTTGGCTATTTGTAAACAAGCAAGATCTTAACTTATATAAAGAGTGCTTTCAAGTACTTTTTTTTTTTTTTTTTTTTTGAAGCAGAGTCTTGCTCTGTTACCCAGGCTGAAGTACAGTGGTGCGATCTTGGCTCACTGCAACCTCTGTCTCCCAGGTTCAAGTGATTCTCATGCTTCAGCCTCCTGAACGACTGGGATTACAGGCATGCACCACCACACCTGGCTAATTTTTCTATTATTATTATTATTGTTATTATTTTAGAGACAAGGGTTTCACCATGTTGGCCAGGCTGGTCTTGAACTCCTGGCCTCAAGTGATCTGCCTGCCTCAGTCTCCCAAAGTGCTGGGATTACAGGCATGTGCCACTACACCTGGCCTCAAGCACCATTTAAACTGACTGGCCTATTCTGTCTGCCTAACTCTTATTTTTCCTGTGATGCTCAGCTGAGGTGTTGCTTGCACTGGGAAGCCATTCTGGCCTTCCAGAGGCAGTTCAGATGCCCCTCCCTCTGGCTTCCACAGCCCCTGGCCCTTCTTCCTATCATGCTCCATTAGGGATAAAATTTGTTCATATTTTGCCACCATCACCAGATTCCCACAGAAAAGTCCCTTCTCTGACTTCACTCTGCTTCCCTCTGTATGCCCAGCATGAGGAACTGGGGCTGGTACAATGGGTTCTCAGTGTGTTTGCTGGATAAGGAAATGTGTTTAACACCCAAGTGTTAACCCAAGAGGAACAATCACACTGCAACTTTGAAAGGGCACCAAGTGAGCAATTATTTCAATTTTATATCAACTCTGCCTCCTAGGAGGGATCTGTAAACGACAGGTCTGGATATATTACATACATCAATAATTGTCAGAGAAACAATCAAAATCTCACTTGCAATCTCAAGAAGCATGAGCCATGCTCTTGATTTTGTAAAAGGTTGGGTAAATCAAAATCTTTCTCTTACGGTACCTAAGGACATGCTAAAAATTTACCGACCCAGAAGGAAAATATCAAGAAGACGAAAAGACAAAATAAGTGACTGCTCTATGACAACAACTTGAAAAAAAACAGAATAAATGTGCAGACTAGTAAGTATGTTTATTTAAAATAGATTTCTACCTAGTTACAGATGCCACCTACCTGAAGACACATTAGACACGCACATCTCACTATGCTTGATTGGATTTAAAAACCGTGCCTGTGGTTTCATAATCCAAAGAGTTGTGGGAACCAGAATAGAAATTCAAAATCTTAAAGACCATTTGGATCAAAGATGGGGAGGATTAAAAATGTTATGAGCAATTATGAAATAAAACTGAAGGCTGAATTAGTCAGGTTGGAGAGATAGAAAACAAATTAATGTGGAAAATACACAAATTCTGAGAATTAAAA
The DNA here is from genome assembly GCF_000951045.1 of Mandrillus leucophaeus. NCBI lineage: Eukaryota > Metazoa > Chordata > Mammalia > Primates > Cercopithecidae > Mandrillus > Mandrillus leucophaeus. The sequence continues at coordinate 1,506,198 of NW_012109919.1, forward strand.
GCAACAGGCCAAACTTGTTCTGTGTATCACTACAACAACTTAAAAGCCACGGATATCACTGCTTCTTAGAGTAAGAGTGATCCCGTTTGGAATTGTCCGTTGCCACTGACAATTGCAATCGGATTACGAGGAAAAGAGGTTTTTCTTCCTTACAGGATTTCAGCATCAATGTCAAGAGCATGAGTGAATGCCTCACATGGGGGCCTAAATTGTGATATTTTAATGCGCCTAAACTCTGATGAAATCATGGAAAGCATAGCAGCAGGGAACTAAACCCCTGGGAGGCTATTAGCAGTTTAGCATCTCATTTCTTGTGGGAATGTGAATGCCACGTACCCACGTACTCAAGCACCCACAATGGTGCTCAGTGCCACACCAGGAGGTTCTATACTTCCAATTTACCCACCTGGATCATTCCATTGCTTTCCCTTCCTCCCCCACCCCTTTCACTCCTGGGACTCTCCCAGCAGCAGGGGGGTTGATGTGAAAGGCTGCAAAGGTATGAGTAACAGCCTGTTTCTTGAAAATACAGAGAAAGCAGTTTTGGCACTAATATCACCTGTTTAGGGGCTCAGAGGGGGCAATATTAAGCTCTAGACTGAAGTTTCAAAGATTCTTTAGTTCTCAGGGTATTTGCCCTCAGGGGCAGCAGTAATAATTTATACAACATCTGTCCCTGGTCCATGACATTTGAAAACACCAGTTTTGAAAACTAGGAGAGGCCAGGCGCGGTGGCACATGCCTGTAATCCCAGCACTTTGGGAGGCTGAGGCAGGCGGATCGCCTGAGGTCAGTAGTTCAAGACCAGCCTGGCCAACATGGCGAAACCCTGTCTCTACAAAAACTACAAAAATTAGCCGGGTGTGGTGGTGGGCGCCTGTAATTCCAGCTACTTGGGAGGCTGAGGCAGGGAGAACTGCTTTGAATCCAGCAGGCAGAGGTTGCAGTGAGCCAAGATTGCACCACTGTACTCCAGCCTGGGCGACAGAGCGAGACTCAATCTCAAAAATAAATAAGTAAATAAATACCAGGAGAGACTGAGTCACACCATTCAGTGTATGCATTTCATTAAAACTATAAAGTGGCATCTTGAATCCTCCTGGTTCTTAGGCTGTGATTGTTACTTCCATCAGACTCATAAACAACCACAAAGTCCAACACACTGCATCTATTTGGACTAATTAGGAGCAAATACTTCTCACTGGAGAAGCTTGAGCCATAAGTGCCATAGGTACATATTTTTAAAGAAACATTCCCTACTCACTAGGGCAGTGAAAAAAATCAATCTGGATGAGAAATCAGGGGTCCTGCTAATGAGCACGGTGGCTTTGACCATTAATAATAATAATAGCGGCCGGGCGTGGTGGCTCAAGCCTGTAATCCCAGCACTTTGGGAGGCCGAGACGGGCAGATCACGAGGTCGGGAGATCGAGACCATCCTGGCTAACACGGTGAAACCCTGTCTCTACTAAAAAAGACAAAAAACTAGCTGGGCGAGGTGGCGGGCGCCTGTAGTCCCAGCTACTCGGGGAGGCTGAGGCAGGAGAATGGCATAAACCCGGGAGGCGGAGCTTGCAGTGAGCTGAGATCTGACCACTGCACTCCAGCCTGGGTGACAGAGCGAGACTCCGTCTCAAAAAATAAAAAAAAAAATAATAATAATAATAGCAACACTATGACACATATGGAAGTCTGATCTGAATTATGTGGTTTCCTTTCATACATCCTATATAATTTTCACAACATTGCAGCAAGATAGACTTTGATCCCATTTCACAGTTTAGGAAATGGAGAAAAGAAGGTTACAGAACTAGCTAGTAGGTGGAGGCTGGGGTTTGACCCTATCCAGGGAGTTACACCTGCTTACCTGGATGTCGGCCTTCGCAGCTCACCACACAAATCCAGCGACCTTGCTGCCCTTCATTTGTTTCTCACCTATGAGATGAGGTTTTTGCTTGGCCAGTCTCTGAAGTCACCTGCTGCTATAAAATGCTCAATTTCCAAGTTGCTGAAGTGAGCTAACCTTGGTTGCTAATTTGAGGTGCTCCTGAAGAGTTGTTTCATCCTGCACAGGGATAGATGTTATAATTTATAATGAACATGTTTGTTGTTTGTAAATGTGTGCTTCTAAACTGCCAGAGAATCCCTGAGAGAAGGTTGGTCTTCCTGACATTCTGTTCACACTATTAATTTGTTTTGCAAACCGTTTTAATGGAAGAAAAAATATATAAACCACCACCCTGCCCCTGTGTATACTAGTGGTTCCACAGCATCAGCATCACTTGGTAACTTATAGAAATGCACCTTCCTCGCTGGGTGTGGTGGCTCATGTCTATAATGAGGGAGGCTGAGGCAGGAGGATGGCTTGAGCCCAGGAGGTGGAGGCTGCAGTGAGCCATGACTCCACCACTGGACTCCAGCCTGGGCGACAGAAGAAGGCCCTAACTCTAAAAAGAAAGAAAGAAATACACATTTCTAGGGCTCAATCTAGAGAGATTGAACAGAACTCTGGGTGTGGGGCTCACCGCTCTGAGTTTTGACAACCCCCCCTACCCCCAGTTCCTTTGAGAATGCTGGTCTGAGATGACTGATTCTCAGCTTGGAACACTTGAGTTACTGAGGTGATTGAGCCTAAGAGTCAGTTGGAGGCAGGACTAGCAGGCTGCGAATACGTTCGTTTAACAATGGAATACCATTTTCAAATCATCATGCATTTCTGTTCTGGGTGCCATCTCCTGTGCAGGGGAGGACTGGAAAGACAGGGAAATTCTGGTAGCCTTGGGAAGGCAGAAGGGTGGGACTTGGCTGGCCAGGGGACGGGGACGGAGGGGGAGGGAGGAGGAGGAGGAAGCCGCCAGGCCTCACAACCCATCTGGTTGGAAACGTCCTGCAGTGCCCGAGCCGCAGGAGCCGGAGCCAATTACAAGTTTATATAATAGAGTCAGTCTCCCCGGGCCTCCCCTCTCCGCCCCACCCCTGCCGTCTTTGGGAATGGGGGAGGAAGGCTTTCTGTGCAATAACAGGCTGGATCTAGGACGGAGGATGGCTTTTCTGGGTTGACAACTAGGGGCCAGTCCTGGGTGTGAGAAACTCCTGGGGTCCTGTTTTGGGATCCAGACACCTCGGGCGCAGCGCAGGCCTCCCTGTGCCTCGGGAGCGGCCCCGCCTAGGGGCCGGGAGCTGAAGGGAGGTGTCCGGGTCGAGCGTTCGCGCGGCTGCCTGCCGCACGGTGTGAGCTCGTTGGGTTTATGTAACGACTGCCCTTCGCGGAGTACCGTGTCATGCACCGAATCACGGAGGACAGAGAAGGCGGGGGCCTGGGCCGCGACGCCCGCCCACGTGACCGTCAGATGACTGGGGTCTAAGTTTGCACGCGCTCCTTTACCGTAACGCTGAAGGCTCGTAATCAACATCGATTATTAGTCATCCCCGAGTGACATTTGATATGAGCAACAGCTCAGGACGGGGAAATGGCAACGCGGATGCTGATGGAGACGAGGAACTGGCTGCTGCGACCGCCTCTGATTTGGGCTGGAACGGGAGTTTATGCTGAGTCAAGGAAACCCACCGCGAAGGG
>NW_012109919.1:1510719-1516319 GCF_000951045.1 Mandrillus leucophaeus
CAGGATGGTCTCGATCTCCTGACCTCGTGATCCGCCCGTCTCAGCCTCCCAAAGTGCTGGGATTACAGGCTTGAGCCACCGCGCCCGGCCAACAAGGTGTTTCTTAACAGTAAAGGTGGGGAGGAGGGGAGAGGCAACTCGTTGCTTTCACTGGCAACAGTTAACTCCATAAGCAATTTCCTCACTTAAAAGAAAAACAAATGAAGTAGAGTGGTAGGCTTTTGAAAGGAGGAGCACAGAGCTCCGGTGAGTGGAAACCTGGCTTTTATTTACCTTAGGGCCTTGTTAAAACATATTTGCCTTGAGATAAAAGGTTTTCTTTTGGGACGATCCCAAAATGACTTTGCTTGATTCAATTAAGCAAGACCTAACGAAAGAGAATTCCAGCTTCAAGATATGTATCATCTTACCAGGTGAGTTGTAAATACATTCTGACCAGGTTTCAGAGGCAAGCTCTTGAAAATTTAATCTATTTAAAAAATGCATATCCTTGCCACAAATTACTTTGAAGAAGATCGCTGAGCTGATTGCATGCTGAGATAATTATTCTGTATCACCACTTAGGGAACAAGATTTTTTGATAAATACTACAGTGTCAGTCTTTGTTAATGACTTGGGAGGAGAAGGAAAGAATTCGATATAGCTGAGGCTGGTTTTATTCTCTTGCTTCTTTCCCATGAACGCAGGCTGTGGGAAGCAGGTAGAGTCTTGGTTTATGAACTCTGAACGCTATTGAGTAATCTGCTCACCTGTCAAATCCCTAATCCCAGAATGAAGGTGTCCAGATGGTATTGGAGTAGAATACGAAACTGAGAGGTGAAGCCAGCTGGACTTCTGGGTCAGGTGTCACTTGGAGAACTTTTATGTCTCACAAGAGGATTGTAAAACGCACTAGTCAGCGCTCTGTAGCTAGCTAGAGGTTTGTGAAATGCACCAATCAATGCTCTGTAAAAACGCACCAATAGGCACTCTGTAGCTAGAGGTTTGTAAAATGCACCAACCAGCACCCTGTAAAATGGACCAATCAGCACTCTGTAAAATGGACCAATCAGCAGGACATGGGCGGGGACAAATAAGGGAATAAAAGCTGGCCACCAGGCCCGCAGAGGCAACCTGCTTGGATCACTTTCCATGCTGTGGAATCTCTCTTCTTTCACTCTTCACAATAAGTCTTGCTGCTGCTCAGTGTTTGGGTCTGTGCCATCTTTAAGGGCTGACACTCACCTCGAAGGTCTGCAGCTCCATTCTTGAAGTCTGCGAGACCATGAACCCACCAGAAGGAACAAACTCTGGACACAAAACCAGTCTCCAGCTGGGCAGGGCCCTGCCTGTGCCTTACCCACTTCCCCTCCTGAAGACTCCCACCTGTGAATAGACAGATGCTAGTGTGTTGCTGGGTGCTGATGGGGTAAAGTCCTAGCCTGTCCCCTCGTTATGGATAATATGGAAGTCAGGGTTCTCAGGTGCTGGTGCACCAGCTCTCCCCACATCCTGCATATGACAGCACAGGCTCATTTCTCACTACTGTGTCCCACTGAGCCTGGATGTGACCTCAGAAGAATCCTTAGCACTGTTAAATCTCTTCATGCTTTCCTTTCTTTCTTTCTTTTTTTTTTTTTTTTTGACAGGGTCTGTCTCTGTCATCCAGGCTGGAGTACAGTGGCACCACTGTGGCTCACTGCAACCTCCGCCTCCTGAGCTCAAGTGATTCTCCCTCCTCAGCCTCCCTGGTACCTGGACTACAGGCGCGCACCATCACACCCCGCTAATTTGTGTGTTTTTTTTGGTAGAGACGGCGTTTCGCCACATCGCCCAGGCTGATCTTCCAACTCCTGGGATCAAGAGATCTGCTTGCCTTGACCTCCCAAAGTGCTGGGCTTATAGGCATGAACCACTGTGCCTGGCCTCATTCTTTCAATAACTTAATAAATACTTATTAGGAATCTATTCTATACAAGTCACTGATATGACATAGAAAGAAGAAAAGAGAGAGAAAGAAAAATATAGATGGATGAATGGTGCCTAGAAACACTACTTTATGCTATAAAATAAAAGCACTAGAACGATGGTTAGTGATTGGGAGGAGTAACTTTAGATATGGTAATCAAGGAAAGCCTCTTTGAGGAGGTAACATGAGGAAGAGTTATTTCAAAAGCCAGAGGGGAAAGCCAGGCCAAAACAAAACCAACAAAACAGGCCAGGCACGATTATAATCCCAGCACTTTGGGAGGCCGAGGTGGGCAGATCACAAGGTGAGGAGTTTCAGACCAACCTGGCCGATAAAGTGAAACTCTGTCTCTACTAAAAATAAAAAAATTCACCAGGTGCGGTGGTGTGTTCCTGTGGCCCCAGCTAGTTGGGTGGCTGAGGCAGGAGAATCACTTGAACCCAGGAGGCGGAGGTTGCAGTGAGCTGAGATCACGCCATTCCACTCCAGCCTGGACGACAGAGCAAGATTCCATCTCAAAAACAAAAATAACCAAAACAACAACAACAACAACAACAACAACAAAAAACTGTGTGTGCAAAGGCCCTGAGGCAGGAATGAACTTAACATGATAAAAAACCTGGCCCAGAGGATGGACCCAGTGAACCACCTTGGACACATGTCCTTGGCATTTGATGAGTTGCCCCTGTGTGATCTCTAATTCTTGATGACTAGGCTGAAGTGAGAGCTGGACTCATAGGTGTGTAGACGGGGGTCTGTAGTCCCATGTGGCTATTCATCCTCACCGAGGCAGCATTTCTGATGAAGTTATAGCTGTATGGTATTTCATGGTCAACTTTAGTTTTAATGGGAGGTATGTGAGGAAGCAATATAGTATAATGGCTAGAATTAGAAGATCTTGGTTGAGATCATAGCTCTTCTTACTGGTTTTCTGACCATGAACAAATATTTTACATACCCTATAACTCAGTTTTCCCATGGAGGTAAAGATAAAACTATCTATCTCACGGGGCAAAAAACAAATCACTGAATGGCTAAATCACCAAACAATTAATTCACCAAACTTGGCAATTTACCAAAGCCTTGCATTAAACAATATTTTAGATATTTTAAATGAATATGAATATTCTTCAAAATATAGATCCTTATTATGTATTTGATATACATTGAGAATATTTAGAAATATAGTAAAGAATGTGTGTAGCTCATTAATATATTCTTCATGAATATTACAGTTTAATAAAGGGAGTGTTAGAAAATAATCTCTATATGCTTAAATTATGTTTTAGCAATAATCATAACATGAAATGAATAACAAAAATAGATAGAAAATAAATGCAAACACTGGAAATTTCCATTTATTGAATCTTTATATAATCTTGTAAATAAAATGAATAAAAATAAATTATCATGCAAAAAAAGGGAAAAAAACTCAATCCAGTTATTCAATCAGTTTTATATTTGCCAAAGATTAAACATTAATCTTTTGGTTATAGCCTCGTGTAACATTATTTTATGTAAATAATTGTTCAGTAACTAATGTGTCCAGAATTGGTAGGCTCTTGGTCTCACTGACTTCAAGAATTAAGCCGCAGACCCTCGCGGTGAGTGTTACTGCTCTTAAAGATGGTGTGTCCGGAGTTCTTTCCCATGTTCAGATGTGTCTGGAGCTTCTTCCTTCTGGTGGGTTCGTGATCTTGCTGACTTCAGGAGTGAATCTGCAGACCTTTGCAGTGAGTGTTACAGCTCTTAAAGGCAGCGTGGACCCAAAGAGTGAGCAGCAGCAAGATTTTCTATAAAGAGCAAGAGACCAATACTTCCACACTGTGGAACGGAACCCCAGCGGGTTGCCGCTGGCTAGCTGGGGCAGCCTGCTTTTATTCCCTTATCTGGCCCCACCCACATCTTGCTGATTGGTCCATTTTACAGAGAGCAGATTGGTCCATTTTGACAGAGTGCTGATTGGTGCGTTTACAATCCCTGAGCTAGACACAGAGTGCTAGACAGAAAAGTTCTGGAAGTCCCCACTAGGTTGGCTAGATACAGAGTGCTGATTGGTATATTTACAAACTTTGAGCAGACACAGAGTGCTGACTGGTGTATTTACAATCCCTTAGCTAGACATAAAAGTTCTCCAAGTCCCCACTAGACTCAGGAGCCCAGCTGGCTTCGCCTAGTGGATCCTGTGCCAGGGCCACGGGGGAACTGCCTGCCAGTCCTGTGCCATGCACGGGCACTCCTCAGCCCCTGGGCAGTTGATGGGACTCCACGAAGAGGAGCAGGGGGCAGCGCTAGTTGGGGAGGCTCCGGCCCCGTGGAAGAGGTGCGTGGAGCGCTGGTTTTGGGCATGGTGGGCTGCAGGTCCTGAGCCCTGCCCCACTGGGAGGCAGCTGAGACCCGGCTAAAATTCGAGTGCAGTGCAGGAGGCCAGCACTGCTGGGGGACCTGGTTTGCCCTCTGCAGCTGCTGGCCCAGGTGCTAAGCCCCTCACTGCCCAGGGCCTGCGGCACCAGCCAGCAGCTCCAAGTGCAGACCGCCAAGCCCACACCCACCAGGAACTCGCGCTGCCCCAAGAGAGCCATGTGCAGCCCACACTCCCACCTCCCCCTCTCCCTCCACACCTCCGCCAAGTAGAGGGAGCCCTCTCTGACCTCAGCCAGCCCAGAGAGGGGCTCCCATGGTGCCATGGTGGGCTGAAGGGCTCCTCAAGCGCTGCCAGAGTGGATGCCGAGGCCGAGGAAGCACCAAGAGTGAGAGCTGCTAGCATGTTGTCACCTCTCAATCCCCCCCTAAACAGGACACCCCAACTGCTGTTGGGAATTTGGCCGATGACTGCTTTAGCTACTTCCTGCTGGATAGGGGCCATGAAGAGGCCCTGCAGTTGTAGTGTCCTCCAGAGGGGAGCTCTCTAGGCCAGTGAAAGTGCTAGCAGGTCGGTCCAGGGGTCCTCAGTAGAAGTTGTTAGTTGAACTCATTTGGGGTTCCATTTGTAAGACTATTTGTAGCTTGATGGTCTCAATTCTAGAGGAAACAAATTTGACAAGAAGGTTAAAAATACAGGGCCCAAAGGCGAGGAACAGCAAGATGGCTGCCACGGGACCTAGAAAGGGGAGACTGCCATGCTGCCCAACTCCAGAGGTATAAGAGTTTGAAAGGCTTTGATTTCAGAAGCCTTTTTCTGTAAACGCTGGGTGGCATCTCGTACTATCCCTGACTGGTTAGTGTAAAAACAACACTCTTCCTCTAAGAAGGTGCAGAATCCTCCTTTCTCAGCAGTGAGGAGGTCTAGGCCTCAGCGGTTTTGGAAAGTCACTGCTGCCAAAGAGTCTATTTGGGATTGTAGAGTAAGGATAGATTTCGTTATTTCTTGCAAACTGTCTGAGAAGTACTTTGACAGTGTGTGGTAGTAGGATAATGAAGTAGATAAACCGGCTATTCCGGTTCCTGTAGCAGTAGCCATTCCTAACCCTATAGGTAGGGGTAATAGTTGTATGGCTCTGTGCTGATGGACTTGAGCTTTGAGGGGTACTGATAAAGTCTGATTTCCGGGGGCAATGTTAATGTTGGGACTTAGAAAGACTAAGGTGCAGGTACCTGTCCAGTTAGTGGGGAGGCAGATATAGGTCGACATTCCACATAAGAAGAATATACC
>NW_012109919.1:1518014-1526590 GCF_000951045.1 Mandrillus leucophaeus
TGTTGGGATTACAGGCGAGAGCCACTGTGCCCAGCCTATTCTTGTTTTTAAATTATTGACAGTGTACCCCTCCTACCACACCCTCAGTATCCTACTGCATTTAGTAACCAGCAACACCATTACTATTTATAATTGTGGTATCTGCTATAATGGGTGTCACAGAGTCCTCTGAGGTAGAGTGTCCAGGTGTACCTAGGAGGACTTCCTTGAAGAAGGGATTTATTTATTTATTTATTTATTTTAAACGGGGCTCTGTCACCTAGGCTGGAGAGCAGTTGTGCAATCATAGCTCATTGCAGCCTCAAACTCCTGGGCTCAGGTGATCCTCCCACTTCAGCCTCCTGAGTAGTTGGGACTATAGGTGCATGCCACTAATGCCCAGCTAATTTTAATTTTAATTTTTTTTTGGTAGAGATTGGGGAATCTTACTGTGTTACCCAGGCTGATCTTGAACTCCTGGCCTCAAGCAATCCTGTGACCACGGCCTCCTAAGTAGCTAAGACCACAGGTGTGAGCCATTGCACCCAGTTAAGAAGGGATTTTAAAAGAATGATTTAATATTATTTACGTACCATAAAATTTACCTCTTAAAGTGTTGCAGTTCAGTGGTTTTTAGCATTTTCACAGAGTTTTATAACCATCAGTACTGTCTAATTTCAGAACATTTTCATCAACCCAGAAAGAAATTCTGTCCCCCTGAGCAGTCATTTTCCAGGACCCCCAACCCAGCCCCTGGCAACCATGGGTGTGCTTTGTGTGAAGAGAGGCTCTTGAGCTGAGACCTGAGATGTGAATAGAAGTCAACCTGTCAGATAGTGAGGGAAGGCGGACAGCAGCGTGAACAGTATCTAGCACAGCACAGGTGAAGGCAAGAAATTAACAGGAGACCTGCGTGGCCAGGGCACAGAATATGAAGGTGAGTGGCTTGAGCTACAGCACAGCGTACTGGGGAAGACCCAGCCCACAGGGACTTTGCTGGTTCTCCTAGTAGCAAGGAGGCCCTGAGGTCTGACACAGAGCCTTCCCGGCAATACACGCTCAGAAAACATGGAGGGAACTACCCTGTAAATACATCTTTCATAGTCTTTTAAAATATCATAAAGGATTGCTCTGTTTTATTTTTAGATATTATTTATTTATTTTTATTTCTATTTTTTTTGAGACAGAGTCTCTCTCTGTTGCCCAGGCTGGAGTGCAGTGGCACGATCTCTGCTCACTGCAACCTCCACCTCCTGAACTCAAGCAATTCTCAAGCAAGCCTCCTGAGTAGCTGGGACTACAGGGTGCGCTCCACCACGCCCGACTGATTTTTGCATTTTTAATAGAGACGGAATTTCATCATGTTGGCCAGGCTGGTCTAAATTGCTGACCTCAAGTGATCCACTCGTCTAGGCCTCCCAAAGGGCTGGGATTACAGGCACGAGACGCCACACCTGGCCAGATTGCTTTATTTTAAATATTTACAACATAACATCAGAAATAGGAGAGACATACATGTGTGCTCCCCCTGTCGTGGTGTAATCTTACTGTCTTGTAGAAATCTGGCTTGGACATTTAGACTGCACAAATAGCTATGCTAAACCTGCAAATCACCTGTAACTGATTTTCTCAGGAAACACCAACTCCAAACTTGGAACTCCTTGTTGAGTTTTGACAGGATGAGGGATGGAACTCAGATTAAAGATCTGGAGGGTGGAGCAGAGATTCAGAGTAAGTTCTTTGTCATTTGAATTTCTTCCTATTGACTTTTTCTTTTTTTTTTTTAATTTGATTGCTTGTTTAGTTGTTTTTGTTGTTTTGTTTGTTTGTTTGTTTGTTTTTAGAGACAAGGTCTTGCTCTGTCACCCAGGTTGGAGTGCAGTGGTGTGATTACAACTCACTACAGCCTCTGACTGCTGGGCCCAGGTGATCCTCCCCACTCAGCCTCTCAAGTACCTGGGACTGCAGGTTCACCACCTTGCCAGGTTAATTTCTTCATTTTTGTAGAGACGGGGGTCTCACTATTTGATATTTGAGGCCAGGCTGGTGTTGAACTCGGTCTCAAAATATCCGCCTGCCTCAGCCTCCCAAAGTGCTAGGATTACAGGTGTGAGCCACTGTCACTGTGCCCAACCCTGTTTTTTTAATTTGAAATTTAATTCTCCACTTGGTTCCTCTGAGAAGACTTTGGATTCCCCTTCGGAACCAGATGCAGACCAAAAGTCTCAGTCCTTGCCCCACCCCTGGCTACTCTGTTCCATCCCTCGCCCCCATAACCACTTTTATTAGTTTCCTGTGTATTACTCTTGTTTTGTTTATGCAAATACATGCCAACATGCATATGCAATCTTATCTCTCCCTTTTCTTTCAGAAAAGATAGCATACTGTTCTAAGACTTGCTTTCCCCCCTGACTATAGTATGGAGAATTTTCCATATTAGGATACAGAATGCCCCTCATTCATTTTTTCTAACAGTTGCATGGTGTTACAAGGTTTATTTAACTGCTGTCCCATTGATGGACACTTGAGATGTTTCCAATATTCCACCTTGTGATAATGTTACAATGATAGATCTTGTTCTTGCATAATTTTGTCCATGTCCAGCTGTGGTTGAATTCCCAGAGGTGGGATCACTAGGCAACAGTAGTACATTAGCCATCCTGTTAGACATTTAAGTACCAGGTTGCCTTCTACAAGAATGAAACCATTTTTTCTTTCCATGAGCTAGGTTTGTGCACAGACATCTGTAGAGTGTTCTGAAACTTTTGGATTTTTCCAAGCTGATGTATAAAAGATGGTATCTCAGTGTAGTTTTAAATGTGCATTTTCTTCATCAAACATCCTTTATAAATTTAAGAGCCCAGCATGGGCAACATAATGAGACCCTGTCTTTGTCTTTACAAAAAAATTTTTAAAATTAGCTGGGTGTGGTGGTGCTCACTTGTAGTCCTGTCTACTCAGGAAGCTGAGGCAGGAAGATTGCTTGAACGCAGGAGTTCAAGGTTACAGTGAGCTATGATGGAGCCACTGCACTTCAGCCTGGGCATGAAAGCAAGACCATCTCTCAAAAAAAAAAAAAAAAAAAATGGCGCAGTGAGCTGAGATTGCGCCACTGCACTCCAACCTTAGCGAGACTCTGTCTCAAAAAAGAGCCGTTTGTATTTCTTTTTTGTGAACTCTATTCCAATCTTTTGCCTCTTTTCTGTTGGGCTATAGGTTTTTCATATTCTCAATTTCTAGGAAGTCTTTATATATTAAGAAGGTATGAGTTGAAAATTTTTTTTCTCATTTACCTATCTTTTGGCTTTGCTATGATATTTTTCCCTCTCTAGAAGCTTTTTATTTTTATATAATCAATTTTTTTTTTGTTTATGGCTTCTGGATCTTTAAAATCAGACAGGCCTTTCTACACCAAAATTCCAAATAAATTTGTTCATGTTTTCTTCCTACACTGTTAAAATTTCATTTTTCACGTTTAAATTTCAATCCATTTGGAATTTATCCTCATGTACAGTGTGAGGTGTGGATCCAGCTCTGTCTTTTTGATGGTTATCCGTTTGTCCTAGCACCATGTATTTAAAATGTTAACATTTACCTCCTCTGAAATGAGTCACCAGATATATTTCTGTATGTCTCTGGGTCTCTTTCTGGATTTTTTGTGGACACTTGGCCATTTCCTCACTGTTTTAATTATGAACACTTTGTAGTCTGTTCTATTGGCAGGGAAATTTTCCTTCTTATTGTATTTTTTCACAGCTTTTCTGTCCAGTCTTTCTTGTTTGTTGCTCCCATGTAAATGAGAATCAGCTTGTCTAATGGCAGAGAAAGCGGTAGTTATGTTTTTCTGCATTATATTACATTCCTACAGGTTTTTATTGATTCATTCATCCCTTGGTTGCAGCTGTCTACACACTGGGGTGCTTCATTTGCTCTGTTGACCCCATTTTTCCTAACCAGATCCATTCCTCAAGCCTGATCTACACATGCCTCTCCCACCTGCCTCTACCCGCCACATTATCATATTCCAGGATCTCTGCAAAGCCTGCGGAGACAGACATTGTTCCTGCTGGGCTCCTGAGGTCCCCTCCATCACTTTCTCATCCCCAAGGGAGGATGATGGTGTCTGCTTGGCCTCTAGGTAATGCAGGTTGATGAAATTGAGCACAGTAGACAGCGTGTGCGGTGGGGTTGAAGGGCTAATCCAGTGTAGAAACAGCATTTACAGGCTGTTGGAATTAAAGCGCTGGGCAGAGAGGACATTGAAAGTTGATTAACAGCATTTCTCATTTTGCTGGCCACCTATGGGAAGGTGAGTGACACAGTCACATTCCACTAGGAAGGCTTGGGACATTTCCCCTGTTGGAGAACTAGACCTAGGGAAAAAGAAGGAGCAGGAGAGGCTCTGGTGTGGCTTTCGTTAGAGTCCTCCAGTCTTCAGGTTTTCTGCCTGCTAGACAACCCCTTCACAATACAGGAAAGGCAAGCATAGTTGCTGCTGGGAAGCTGGGATTGGGAATCCCAGTGCTCTAAATCACCAGTAAAACCAGGACAAAGACCTTTGCCCTTTCATACCAGGGGAACAATGATACAGAATGTGATTTGAAAATCTTAACTGGCAAAGGATATGAAAAGATAATTATTATGAGCCCCCAGTGGCCACATAAATCTTTTATAGCCGTGTTCTTTCAACAACTACTCTTCTTTTTTTCTTTTCAGATATTCACTCGGGTCTCTAGACATGGTGACACCCCAGGGATGGTGGCAGCTGAGAATCTAGGCAAGGAGCACTTGGTTACAGATGTTCTTTGGGTTTTCTTCAGTTTGTCATGGAGAGTCGCTGTCTCAACAAGCATATTCTCATAAGCCCTTGCAGGCAGGGTCTGGTTATCTTCGCCTCTTCATCCCCAACTGCACGAACACTTGAGAAGGGCTCAGTGTATCATTCCTTTGATGGATCCATTGATGACAGCTCATTTTGGGCAGGTGTTTTATTGAATCAGAAGGAATCCCATCAGTAATCCCCTTTAAGGGAATTTATGTGGCCTGTTAGTTGCCAACTTAGTTCAGAAACTTCTGCTCAGAAACATGTCCTGAGCCTGCAGCTATAAGTTAGCTCATGCTCTGGCAGATTTTCAGACGTCTGTGACATCACCTCCACCTGACAGCTCTGCGTTCTCCTTAGAGATCTTGCCACATTTCTCCACCTCTCCTTAAATCTTGTTTTCAGAATTTTATGACACTCAAGTTCTTCCTGGGAGTCGTTGGCTCAGAGAGCGTAGGCCATCTGCCAAAGTCTGAGCCTCCTGGCGGGGCAGGGATGCACAGGCCTCAGGAACCTGGAACAGGTGCTTTGGTCTCACCTATGGAGACCTGTTGGTCTGCATCTGTGAAGACATCATAATCATCACTAGCAGTTTTAGTTTTCTGAATGACTGGGACATTCAAAGTTCTCCCAGTGCTGCGCTCACAGGTAGTCCTGGCCATCTGGGAAATAGGGGAGGCGGGTGCAAGAGGGCTGAGCAGGGGAGCCCCAGCTCTCTGTTGCCTTTTGCAGGCAAGAGGATAAAACAGCTGACATCTGTTTAGGGCGTGGGAATCCCATTACACTGGAAGCCTCAGATAAAGTAAACCAAAACATTTCATTAAAATTCATTTCCTTTTCTCACATCTTACTGAAAACAGAAAAATATTTCAACCTTGGCATAGCCACTGAATTATTCATCGGAAAATTAAAAACAAAATACAAAACAAAATTTTGATGCAACGCAGACTGGATCCCCCTGTCCCATGCTCCTTGCCGTCCCTGCCCTTGAGGTGAGGCTGGGGCCTGATCTTCCACCATGGCCCGCACCAAGGGGACCATGTTCTCTTGTCCTCTCATGGTAGCAGTCTAATCTTTCTTTTCTTTCTTTTCTCCCTTCCCTAACCCTTCCCTATCCCTTCCCTTCCTTTCCCTTCCCTGTCCCTTCCTTTTCCCTTGCCTTCCCCTTCCCTTTCCCTTCCCTTGCCTTCCCTTGCCTTCCCTCTTTCCTTCTTTCTTTTTTTGAGACAAGTTCTGGTTCTGTTGCCCAGGCTGGAGTGCAGTGGCATGATCTTGGCTCACTGCAACCTCTGCCTCCCCAGCTCAAGAGATCCTTCCACTTCAGCCTCCCAAGTAGCTGGGACTACAGGTGCACACCACCAGGCCCAGATAATTTTTGTATTTTTTGTAGAGATGGAGTTTCGCCATGTTGTCCGGGCTGGTCTCAAACTCCTGAGCTCAAGCGATCCACCAGCTTCAGCCTTCCAAAGTGCTAGGATTACAGGCCTGAGCCACCACACCCTGCCTGGTTATTTCTTAAAATGCCTATTTTATCTTTCAGCTCTTGTATTGTTTTATTGGATTCCTTAGATGCCTTGAATTGGGTTTCAACTTTCTGCTGAATCTTGATGGTTTTCATTCCTATACAGATTCATTCCTATCCTATCAGACTGTCATTTCTGTCTGGTTAAGAACCATTTAAAGTGAACTAGTGTGGTCATTTGGAGTGAGAAGACACTGGCTTTTTGAGTTGACAGAGTTCTTTTGCTGGTTCTTTCTCTTCTGTGTGGGTTGATTTTCCTTTAATCTTTGAAGTTGCTGTCCTTTCAATGGATTTTTTGCTTTTATCTTCTTTGATGCCCTTAAGGGTTTGACTGTGGTATAAGGTGGGTTCAGTCAACTGGCTTGGCTTCTGGAAGATTTCAGGGGCCAAAGGCACAGCTCAGCCCGACTAGGCTGTGTGCTCTAACCCTGGGGGGCGGCCTATGGCTTTGTTCTCTGGCCCCTCAAGGTTAAGCACCTGCTGCACTGCAGGGGCCAGTGTGTTCCCAGTCCACTGGCCACAACACTCCTGCCAAAGTGCTTCACTGGGGTGGTGGCAGTGGGGTCTGCCCTCATGCATGCATGGCAACCATCACCTCTTCTTTGAGAGTTGTTTTTCTATTCCCTGATGGGCATCCTTTAGAAATAACGTTAGGGGGATCTTCTTGTAGTAAATTTCCTCCGGTCTTATTTTTCTAAATATTGCTTTATTTGCCTCAGACTTGGAAGTTACATTCGCTAGATGGAGAATGAAAGTTATTTTTCTTCTAGCACTTTAAAAAATAGTACTCCATTGTCTCCTGGCTCCATAGTTGCTCTTAAGAAGGCAGCTGTCAATCTAATTATCATTTTCTTTTTTTTCTTTTTTCTTTTTTTTTTTTTGAGGTAGTGTGTTGCTCTGTTGCCCAGGCTGGAGTGCAGTGGTATGATCTCGGCTCATTGCAACCTCTACCTTCTGGGTTCAAGCAATTCTTCCATCTCAGCCTCCCAGGTAGCTGGGACTACAGGTGCGTGCCACCATGTCTGGCTAATTTTTGTATTTTTAGTAGAGACGGGGGTTTCACCATGTTGGCAAGGCTGTTCTCGAACTGCTGACCTCAGGTGATCTGCCTGCCTTGGCCTCCCAGAGTGTTGGGATTACGGGCGTGAGCCATGGCGCCTGGTCCTAATTGCCATTCTCTTGAAAGGATCTGTCATTTCCTCCTGGTTGTTTTTTTTTTTTTTTGAAACACAGTCTCTCTATTGCCCAGGCTAGAGTGCAGTGGCACTATCTCAGCTCACTGCAACTTCCGCCTCCCAGGTTCAATCGATTCTCGTGCTTCAGCTTCCTAGTAGCTGGGACTATAGGCGCATGCCACCATGCCTGGCTAATTTTTGTAATTTTAGTAGAGATGGAGTTTTATCGTATTGGTCAGGCTGGTCTTGAACTTCTGACCTCAGGTGATCCACCCACCTCGACCTCCCAAAGTGTTGGAATTACAGGCATGAGCCACCATGCCCAGCCCTTCTGGCTCCTTTTATAGTCATCTTTTTGTGTTTATTGTTTTGCAGTTCAACTACTGTGTGTTTAAGTGGGGACTTTTCCCTTATTTTCCCTGCTTTGGGGATTGGTTGGAATTCCAGAACGTTAGGGTAGATGTTTTTCATTAATTCTGGAAAAATTTCAAGCATTATTTTTTCAAATCTTGACTCTTCCTCATTCTAATTTCTCCATCTGGAACCTCAGTTAGATAGTTACTGGGGCTTCGTCATTCTATTCTTCCTTTCTTTTAACCTGCCTTTCAAGTTTTCCATCTGTGTGTTCATCTGTGCTGCATTCTGGGTAATTTCTTCAGACACGTTTTCCTGTTTATTGGCGATTAAAGACATTCCTTTCTAGAAGTTCTTTCCCCCTGGAATCTTATTGGGCAATTTGAAAAATCTTGGCCCTTTAAATTCTTTATTTAAATGTCTTGAAACTTATTTAATATCATTATCTTCTATATGGAATAGTTTTAATATCTGTGGTCTTTGTGGGTCCAATTCTGTAGTTTATGCTTATTCTTCCCTGGCAATTTCTTTAATCATATGCTCAGGGATTTTTGAAGTCAAGTGTGAATGACCTCAAAATGGGTGCCTTTGCCCTCGTGTCCAAACATCTGCGTGGCCTAATATTGAGGAGAGTCATGGTATCATTTTTTGAGTTTCTCCAGGTTTCAATCTAATATATGAAAGCCATCCTCTTGTGGGCATTTCATTTGCCTTTTCATACTTG
>NW_012109919.1:1526640-1529816 GCF_000951045.1 Mandrillus leucophaeus
CTGGCTCCTTTTATAGTCATCTTTTTGTGTTTATTGTTTTGCAGTTCAACTACTGTGTGTTTAAGTGGGGACTTTTCCCTTATTTTCCCTGCTTTGGGGATTGGTTGGAATTCCAGAACGTTAGGGTAGATGTTTTTCATTAATTCTGGAAAAATTTCAAGCATTATTTTTTCAAATCTTGACTCTTCCTCATTCTAATTTCTCCATCTGGAACCTCAGTTAGATAGTTACTGGGGCTTCGTCATTCTATTCTTCCTTTCTTTTAACCTGCCTTTCAAGTTTTCCATCTGTGTGTTCATCTGTGCTGCATTCTGGGTAATTTCTTCAGACACGTTTTCCTGTTTATTGGCGATTAAAGACATTCCTTTCTAGAAGTTCTTTCCCCCTGGAATCTTATTGGGCAATTTGAAAAATCTTGGCCCTTTAAATTCTTTATTTAAATGTCTTGAAACTTATTTAATATCATTATCTTCTATATGGAATAGTTTTAATATCTGTGGTCTTTGTGGGTCCAATTCTGTAGTTTATGCTTATTCTTCCCTGGCAATTTCTTTAATCATATGCTCAGGGATTTTTGAAGTCAAGTGTGAATGACCTCAAAATGGGTGCCTTTGCCCTCGTGTCCAAACATCTGCGTGGCCTAATATTGAGGAGAGTCATGGTATCATTTTTTGAGTTTCTCCAGGTTTCAATCTAATATATGAAAGCCATCCTCTTGTGGGCATTTCATTTGCCTTTTCATACTTGCTCAGTTTAAAATACCTTAAAACTATTTGTTGTTTTAGAGTAATGTGCATCTCATTCTTGTGTTGGTGTGTTCATCAGTTTAACCCTTTGGGAAGGCTAGGATCTTAATAGGTTTATAAACGAACACTGGAAACAGTCTTAGTCTGTCACAATTTGGAAGCTGCCAGTTGAATTTTATTGAGGGGATGAGTTAAAGGAGAAGGTCAGCTTGGCTCTCACCCTGCATCTGTAGCTTAGCAGCAAGTACTGCCATGTCCATTGCCAAAACCTGGCTCAAGTCTCCCATCTCGCTCTCTCCATCTTCAATGCCATCACTAGACTAAGTTGTCGTCGTATCTTGCATGAACTCTTGGCACTCTGATTCTCTGATTTGGTTTCCTATTGCAGTGTATTCTAGAGGAAGCAACACACACACACACACACACACACACACACACACTTACTTATCCCATGCTGAATGAATATCTACCTTTCTGCCTCTTGCAAGTTTTTCAAAGTTGATGTTAAAAATTATGAATGCATGGGCAAAGGATTTGAACAGACAGACATTTCTCTCTCTTTCTTTCCTTCTTTCTTTTCCTTTCTTTCTTTCTTCCTTTCCTTTCCTTTCTTTTTTTTCCTTTTCTTTTTTTTTTTTTTTTGGGATGATGTCCTGCTCTGTTGCCCAGGCTGGAGTGCAGTGGCACAATCTCAGCTCACTGCAACCTCTGCCTGCTGTGTTTTCATCATGTTGGCCAGGGCTGGTCTTGAACTCCTGACTTCAAGTGATCCGCCTGCCTTGGCCTCCCAAAGTTCTGGGATTACAAGCATGAGCCACCGTGCCCAGCCTTGAATAGACATGTCTTCAAAGAAGATGTATTCATGACCAATAAGCTTATGAAAAGATGCTTGACGTAACTAATCATTAGAGAAATGCAAGTCACAAAAACATGAGAACTGGCTGGGCGTGGTGGCTCATGCCTGTAATCCCAGCACTTTGGGAGGCTGAGGTGGGTGGATCACCTGAGGTCAGCAGTTTGAAACCAGCCTGCCAACATGATGAAATCCCGTCTCTACTAAAAATACAAAAAGTTAGCCAGGCGTCATGGTGAGCACCTGTAATCCTAGCTACTTGGGAGGCTGAGGCAGGAGAATCACTTGAACCCAGGAGGCAGAGGTTGCAGTGACCCAAGATTGCATTACGGCACTCCAGCCTGGGCAACAGACCAAGACTCCATCTCAAAATAAACAAACAAAATGACAACAACAACAACCACCAAACAAAAACACAAAAAGTGGCAGGTGTTGCTGAGGATGTGGAGAAATTTAAATCCTTGGGCATTGCTGATGGAAATGTAAAATGGTGTCACTGCTGCAGGAAACAGTGTAGAAGTTCCTCAAAGAAGTAAACAGAATTACTGTATGATCCAGCAATCCTGCTTCTGAATATATACCCAAAATAATTGAAAGCAGGGACTTGAGCAGATATTTGTACACCTGTGTTCACAGCAGCCTTCTTCACAATAGCCAGGAAGCGGAAACAACCCAAGTGTCCACTGCTAGACGAATGGGCAAACAAAATGTGGTCTATATGTATGATAAAAAGAGGATGGTTTCAATAAACCTAATAATGCGAAAAAAATATTACTCAGCTTTAAAAAGGAAGAAAATTCTGACATGTGCTACAACATAGATGAACCTCGAAGACACTATGGTACATGAAACTAACCAGTTGCAAAAAGACAAATATTGTAAGATTCCACTTATCTGAAACACCTAGAGTAGCAATATTGATAGAGTTAGAAAGTGGGATGGCTGTTGCCAGGGAGGGTTAGTCACTTCTGTACAGGGAGTACAGAAGTTTAGTTGGTAAAATGAGAAGGTTCTGGAGCTAGGTGGTGATGATGATTGCACAACAGTGTGAATGTACGTAATGCCACAAAACTGTATACTTAAAAACGTTTAAGTGAGAAACTTTATGTTATATGTATTTTACCTCCGTGAAAACAATCTAAAATAATAATGTGTCATGCTTTTCCATATAAAATAAAACTTTGGAAGGAAGGGGCCAGATATTCAGTGTTTTTACCATTTTATTTTTAAAAATTTATTTAGTTTTTTTGTTTGTTCGTTTTTTCAGACGGAGTCTCTCTCTGTTGCCAGGCTGGAGTGCAGTAGTGTGATCTCGGCTCACTGCAACCTCCACCTCCCAGGTTCAAGCAATTCTCCTGCCTTACCCTCCCAAGTAGCTGGGACTACAGGCACATGCCACCACACCCGGCTAATTTTTTGTATTTTCAGTAGAGATGGGGTTTCACCGTGTTAGCCAGGATGGTCTCAATCTTCTGACCTCATGATCCACCCACCTCAGGCTCCCAAAGTGCTGGGATTACAGGCATGAGTCACTGCGACTGGTTTATTTTATTTTATGTTATTATTTTATTTTATTT
>NW_012109919.1:1534996-1538902 GCF_000951045.1 Mandrillus leucophaeus
CCCTTGACCTCCCAAAGTGCTGGGATTACAGTCATGAGCCACTGCGCCCGGCCGACATTTTATTTATTGTGTTAAAATATACATAACATAAAATTTACCATCTTAGCCATTTTTAACTGGCATTAAGTAAATTCACATTGTTGTGCAAGCTTCATCACCATCTATCTCCAGGATTTTTTAAATCATCCCAAACAGAAACTCTGCAAACATTAAACAAAGCTCTCCACTCTTCCTTCCCCAAAACCCCTGATAACTTCTATTTTCTGTCTCTACGAATTTGCCTATTTTAGGTACCTCATATAAGTGGAATCATTCAGCACGTGTCCTTTTGTAACTGGCTTATTTCACTTTTAGCATAATGTCCTCAAAGTTCATCCATGTTGTAACATGAGTCAGAATTTCCTTCCTTTTTAAGTCTGAATAATATTCCATTGTATGTGTATACCATATTCTGTTTATCCACTCACCCATCAATGGACACTTGAGTTGCTTCTATCTTTGGGCTATGGTGAATAATGCTGCTATGAACGTGGGTGTGCAAGTTAGTTTAGTGGTATTTTCAAAATGCAATGCTGAGCCCTGGCTGCCGTTTGCACAGTGTGTGGGTAGGACAATAGAAATTAGTAAGTAGGTGAGTCAGTGAAGGCTGTGCTAGAAATCTCAAGACCTGGGTTTGAGCCCCAGCCTCATTACTAATAACTTCTTGTTTTTGAACTTCTGTTTCCACACCTGAAAAATGGGGTTAGGATTTCGTGCATCTTTGCCTTCGTAGGGTTGACGTAAGTTTCAAACAAGAGAGGAAACGTGAAAGCCCTTGGTAAACTGGAAAACTCTATGCAAATGTAAGGTTTAAAAGAGCACTTTTTTTTTTTTTTTTTTTTTTTTGGAGACAGAGTCTCGCTCTGTCTTCCAGGCTGGAGTGCAGTGGTGTGATCTTAGCTTACTGCAACCTCCACTTCCCAGCTTCAAGTGATTCTCCTAACTCAGCCTCCCGAGTAGCTGGGACTATAGGTGCCTGCCACCACGCCCAGCTAACTTTTTGTATTTTTAGTAGAGATGGGGTTTCACCATGTTAGCCAGGATGGTCTTGATCTGCTGACCTCGTGATCTGCCCGCCTCGGCCTCCCAAAGTGCTGGGATTACAGGCGTAAAAGAGTACATTTTAATATAGGAACATATAACCAAATTTTGTAAGATCATACATTTTCTCCCAGTAAGTACTTCAGAAATATTGTTTATTTGCAGAAGGCAGAATGTTACATTCCTTTACTATTTCTTCAATTTAAAACTGAATTGGTACCAATATTGCAACCTTGATACAAATATTAGTATTCTGCGTGTATTTCCTCATTTACTTTTCAGTTTTACACAAATGAGTTCAGTGCCCTTGTAAAAATATAGTCATCTTGATACATTTTCAATTATTTGGAAGTGACTCCTTTTTCCCTGAGTAAATAATTTTCTAAGTTTAAGATAAACACGTTCAACACCATTCATTTTTTGAGGGCAGCGTATCTGGAGTCTAAGTACTTAGACGGTGTGCACCAACTTAGTCCAGAACTGAGCTGTGCAGACGAGGACCAATGTGCTTTCAAGTCTCCTCATTGCCTGCACAGAACTAGGCATGCCAAACAGAAAAACATTTTTTCCTTTTCAGAGGTTTTATTGTTTGAAATGTAATAGATGAACATGTAAGGATGTGATCTTTGGATGACAGTTTCTAACGCCCGTTAATAGACACAATTTGGGGGTAAGTTCTGAGAAATGTTATTCTGTGACTAATGGGCAAATGTATCATGGTGATGAGGGGTTATTTTTCTTCTCATGTGTGCTGTGTGGTTTAGGGCTCCGGATCCATGCTGGACAGTTGTTCCACCACAGCATTTTCCCACCAGCTTTGGGGCCACTGCATGGTGTTGTGGTATTACTGACACTGGGACTTGGTATTTTTACAAGTTCTTGGTCAATTAAATTCAGGATACGAAAAGTCGGGCTTTCCGTGTTTTCCTGTGCATGTGCCAAAGCCCTCTTCCTTCCTGGTAAAGGTTAGACAAATAGGGCAACATCATGATGACCGCAGGGATAGGGTGGCTCAAGGTCAGTGGTGAGGGAAGCCTGAGCTTCCTGCACGGGGTCAAGGTCAGGACCTGTCTTTGGTTACCATTCAAAAAGAAGCAGATATTCGAGGTGTTATATCCTCCTGTCTGCCCCAAATGTAGAGACCCATTGGTCTCCAGACGTGACACCTCTTTGAATGTAAAAGGAATAGTATGTTTTAGTCCCACCTCATCTCCTTTTGATTGATTCAAAGGGAAAAGACAGTTTTATCTTGTAAAAGTGCCTAAAAGTAAGAGGTAACAATGCTCAGATTACAAGACCTTCTTATTAAAAGCAATTGGGATTATATAAACCTTTTTGTGGGTGGCACAGAAAGTAATCTGCATATTTTACCTTTTTAGATTTGGGAAAAGTGATTTATTTTCAGTCAAGGCAATGACAAGTTGCAAGTTGTCCAATACTAAATATGTGATAACAGAGCAACAGGCTGCCTGTCAATTACTGGGTAATAGAACCTTCACCGCCACCACCTGCAGACCTCCAGCAGCGCCTCCTCATTCCCTGACAATTTTGCTCATCTGCTCAAGAAATTCTAACATATTCTACTTTCTGTCTTCCAACTTAAAAAAAATTCTTTGCTAAGAATATTTTGGCAATCAAATGCTCTTCAAAAAACAACAAAAATATCCAAGTGTTTATTTGTCTTACCTTCTGTTCTCTCCTCCTCTGTGTAGAGGGATGTACTGCTGTCACCATGGCTCTTTCAAATGGCCCTGAGTTCTTACGCTCTGACCTTGAACTCCGGGTGCTTGCCTGTTTGCCCTCTGTCTGACAGTAATGGGTCCTTCCACTGTGACATCATTCCAAAGCACTCTTCTCCAAGGTGGTTTTGTTACCTGTCAACGTTCTGGGACAAAGCGTCTCTACTTAAATACATTTGGGAAATAAATGCTGAGTTAAGCAAACTCTGTTGTTGCAGGATTTCCAAAAGTCCTCGATTTCTGATACGCGTGGCATGCCACCCTTTTCTAATCTTGCTGACTTTGGAAACCCCCTTTCATGAGCGCATCTCAAGCATAGCTTGTGGAGTTAGCATTCCGCAGATGCACTTGGGAAAAGGCCAGCATGATACCGGCGAGGTTGTAGTGATGACTGTACAAAACCTCAGATTCTCTGATATTAAATAAATGCCTGGCACTGCCTCGCACAACTGTGGGCATTCCTTACTGAATCCAACAGCCCTCCTTACAAAAAAATTAAACATAAGCATACTTTAAGTTAAAAGTAGCTCTGAGTTTTAAAGCATCATGTGGTGAGGTTTGGAGGCTCAGAATGAAGTTTGCATTTGTGAGTATTGAGTTTTCTTAAAGCATACAGCTTAAGAACACGCAGTTCTGGTGACTGGACTGTGCTGTGAAGTGCACGACTCCCTAGAAATTGGGGCCCCTGATGCATTTCTGGTTCTGGATTCTGAGCTGCTGAGGTGGCATTTGGAACTCTTCTCCCTTTAGATGCTACACCACTACCGTGGGTGTGTAGGACACCTGGGTTCAGACCCTTGCAGAAGCTTCCTATATTTTCTGATGTTGTCCTCTTTCTGATTAGAAACTAGTTTTCATGCTATCTGCTAAGCCGAAAATTAGTCATTTAACTCCCCGCCCCCCACCCAGGGCAGATTTCTTATTTAATAAGGATTTCTTCTATAATAAATTCCTTTTACAAGAAAATTGATTTGTGAAGAAACAGACCACCTATGTGACAAAATAAAGAAAAACAAAAATAAAAAAAGGTTTTGTATGAGCAATATCTATTCTTAACTATTGTTTAAAAATAGGACTTGAGGCTGGG
>NW_012109919.1:1539867-1543227 GCF_000951045.1 Mandrillus leucophaeus
AGGTGGAGGCTGCAATGAGCCATGATTGCACCACTGCACTCTGGCCTGAACAACAGAGTGAGACCGTGCCTTTAAAAAAAAAAAAAAAAAAAAAAGACTTGAATACTACTTCATAATTTTGTATCCTTAGAAATGTGTTCACATTATCCGGAGCAAGAATTGTTCTTACTGTAGTTGAAGAATGACAGCCCACGTTACTAAAAAAAAAAAAAAAAAAATCAAATGATTTCAGCCAGCTTTTCCCATGACATATTGCCTCATAGTTACTGCCAGGTAGTGGCTTTTGGCAAAGTCCAAGTTTCTAAGAGTGGGGCTAGTAAAATTTAAAATACCTTTGGCAGTGTTTCTTAAAATAATGGGTCCATATGATACAAATTACATTTGTTCAAATGAAAAGATTTTGCTAACCTTTGTGGTAAGGCAGTCTTTGAAGAGAGTATTTTGCTAGTGATACTAAATCAATGATTAATTGCAGAATATTGATCCTGTTCAAGATCTTCATTAGTTGGCCTTGCAGTTTACATAGAAAGGACCAAAAGTTGGTAGGCCTTGGACATTAGGCCTTGCTGGACTGATCAGCAGTGGCTGACCCAGCCATGGTAGCGGCTGATGGGACAGGCAGTGGCTGAAGGAGTGAATTACTCTGTTGCTGTAACCCTGGGAACCCAAGCTTTGATACAAAGATTCTGAACAATTTAAGTATTTTCCCTAAAGAACACGTTAAGACGCACCATTATTTTTGTTTTTAAGGTAACTACGTCAACATATGCTTAAAGGGAATTCTTATATTTGGGGTTTGCTGGGGGGTTTCAGTTTCTTTACAGTCTGCAGTGAATTATCGTTTTAACTCTGTGCCGTTTTCATAAAAGCATTTTACATTGTACTGAAAAGATTACATTCTTTTGGCTTTGGAAAAATATTTCCTGTTCAGTTCAAGCCATTAAAGCCTGTTAGCATTTCACATCTGGAAGCCTGTGCCTCCCGTCACCAGTGGAGCGAGTGTGGCCGCCTGGCTGGGCCCCCAGCGCCTGCGTAAAGCCCCGGACTTGTTTACTTCCCAAAGCTCAGCCTTGCGGGTTTTCGGGGAGTGAAGGGGTTGTGAGCGGGGGAGAGGCACTTCCTTGCTCCCAGGGCAGGGCAGGGCAGGGGTGGGTGTGTGTGTGTGTGTGTGTGTGTGTGTGTGTGTGTTCATTCTTCCTGGGATGGAGATGGAGGGGTCTTCCTCTCGGGTAATGAGGAGGGTTTCTTTCGCCCGGAGTGGGGAGGGGAATCTTTCTTCCTAGTGAGTGTTGCATCCTCCCTCCCCTCATGCCTTAAGCAGCTCCTATTTTTCACTCCCACCCAGTTTTCCAGAAAGCCAACCCAAACATTCTCCGTATGAGAGGGAAGTATCCCTCAGGGAAGAGAATTCATTTGAACAAAAAACGCTGGGCAGCCTGGGGCCTTAGTGTGGGTTGGAGCTGCAGGCCTCAGTCTGGTGCCCCTTGTCACCAGGCTGCGTTGAGGGACGGCCCGGGAGAGGTGGCCCTGGCGCCTGCTCTGTGGCTGTTTTTCCTGGGAACACAGGGGACTGCATCCTGCTTTCGGTCTTTAAAAGGGAACCAAGCCTCTGGGTGCCGCGTTACGTTGTGAGCATTAAGCTCTCCCCCAGTTCGCTGTGGTCTGGGAGGGTTAATTTATGTGGCCTCTGGGACCCTGCTCTCCGGAGGTGGGCCTGATGCTGCCCCCACTCTCAGGATCATTGAGCTGGGCTGTGTCTGCTGATCCTGGTGGCTTCAGTGCTGAGAACACTCCCCCAGGGACCTGTCCCTGTGGCCTCTTGGCTGCCCAGGCACTAGAGCTCTGGGGCAGTGGGTGCCCTGGGACAGAGCCCACTGAATTCTTTGAGGGAGTTTGACAGCCCCCGCAGCAAAACCTGCAGGGGAAACGATTTCATGGTGTGGAAGGAGCAAAACGTTCATTGCATTTCTCCTGATCACATGTGACCAGAAATGATGCCAAGCAACCCTAGGCTTCCTGCGAGAATCAGGCAGGACCCTGAGCACCCAGGCCTCAGACCTGATGGCCCTGGGTGAGGCACCCCCCTCCCTGCAAACCAAATGACCACAGTGTCTTTGCACTCCCCTGGCAGGAGGTCAGTTCACAAGGGGCCACGGTCAGCGTCTTCATGGGGCTGGTTAATCAAGCTCTTCGGTTGAACTTGCAACCTTGCTGTAGGAGACGGGTGGTCCAGATCTGACAAACATCTTTCCCAGAACACAGGGCCAGCGACAGAGAGTGAAAATCAAGGTCAGATCTCTCCTTGCCCCTTAACGCTGGAGTTCCTGGGTGTGTTTTGAGAAAGGTAGCTATTGAAGTTGGTTTCCATGGGAGGAGCATGCAGCATGCATGCAGGCCCCAGGGTGGAGGCAGCCCTCTCTCCAGTTTGTTTTTCTTAATTTCTTTGAACATTCAGTGAATCTTTTTTCAGACTTGTGGGAAGCCACTTGCCCAGTGAGTTGAAATGAATAGCAGTTTCAACAGAGAGCTTAGCTGAACAACCACCCAAATGGACTAAATGCTTTGTATGGGAAAAGCATAGGAAGGGGTCTTCATGGTGGGCTGGGGAGGGGAGGGAAGCTGTGTTGTACTTGGCATGCCCCAGCTCCTCTCATTGTTGTGAGATGGGGAGTGACCACTTTGAGACAGAGTTAAGGTGTGAGTTAGGGAGTCCTGCAAGACAGAGGATGTGGCCCACATGTGCTCATCCTATCCTAGGCTGAACACAGGACTCAGTGTCCCCCAGAGTCCTTACCCTTGTGTTTTAGGGCTCCAGGAGAGAGCTGGCTGCATTTGAGATGGGCCTTGAGGATGGAGAGACAGAGAGAGCCCTGCAGCGGAGGGCATAGGGCACCCTGGGTACTGCAGGGGAGGGACCTGGGATTTTTTTTTTTTTTTTTTTTTTAAAGACAGTTTCACTCTTGTCGCCCAGGGTAGAGTGCAGTGGTACGATCTCAACTCACTGCACCCTCTGCCTCCCGGGCTCAAATGATTCTCCTGCCTCGGCCTCCTGAGTAGCTGGGACTATAGGCGCCTGGCACCATGCCCAGCTAATTTTTGTATTTTTAGTAGAAATGAGATTTCACCATGTTGGTCAGGCTGGTCTCGAACTCCAGGCCTCAGGTAATCCACCCACCTCGGCCTCCCAAAGTGCTGTGATTACAGGCATGAGCCACTATACCTGGCCTGACCTGGGACTTTTAAATGGCATTTGAGCTTGGTAAAGGGGACTGTTTTGATCGGGTCGGTAGCCCCATCTGAATGTTTTACACAGATTTCGAAATCGGATAGACCTGGGCTTATGCCCCAGTGCTGTCCCCT